>NW_025336088.1:384812-613818 GCF_004798865.1 Varanus komodoensis
GTTCCAGTGACTTGAAGGCACTATGGCTCCTTCCAATGCTACTATTCTGTGATTTCTGAGGACGGTGTAAACCCATTTGTGGCCCATTATAACATTTGCTAGGCTCTTCCGGGACAGAAGCTCTTACATCCTCCAGGCCTTAGGCTCCAGTGCCAAAGCAGTCAAATCTATTGAAGTACCCAGAGCACAGCCTGGTCATGTTTTCTTGGATGAGTTTCAGTTGGTACAATTCAAGGATATTGACAAGGTGGATTAGGCAGTTTCATGCAATCACTTCTGTACTGGATTCTTGAGCCTCTTGGCTTATAAAAAGCTGGGGCAGGGAGGTGATTAATGTCTCCTTGCAAGAGACAGATTCTGTGCCATTAGGAAGAAGTTACAGTGAGACCACCCCTAAAGAAACTTTCTCTGGACCAAGAAGATCACAACAGCAACTTTAGGCCAGTTGCAAATGTTCCTTTCCTGGACAAGTCCTTAAGTCTGTGTTAGCCAGTCAGTTCCAGACACTCTTGAATGCGACTGAGTACTTGGCTTCATCTCAGTTGTGGTTCAGTTCAAGTTTTGGCACTGAAACAACTTTGGCTAGCCCTGTATTGGGAGCGAGGCAGGGGAGGGTGACCCTGTAGGTGCTTCTGGGCCACTCAGTGGCTTTTAATACAATGACCATAATATCCTTCAGGGATGGCTCTCTGGACTGGAATTGGAGGAGACTGCATTGCACTGATTGTTCTCTTGGATGACCAGCGTAGATGGTGGTGCTTGAATGTTGCTTAGTGTTTGTTGATCCTCCAGCATGTGATTCTTTTTGTTTTGCATGCCATTAAACCCCTATATGAAACCACTTAGTGGATTCATTTGGAATTTTGGAGTGCCTTGCCATCAGTATATTGATGACATGCAGCTCTATTTCTCCTATTCATCTTTGGCAAGTGAGGCTGTGGATGTATGAAATCAGAGATTGACTGTGACACTGGGTTGAGTGAAGGCTAACAAACTAAAGCTCAGTCCAGACAATCCAAAGAAGTGGGTGGCTTTTTTTACCTTGATGTGGTGGGGATGGGATTAAGTTAAAACTGCTTTGCTATACCCTTTTCTGTGATAGCCGGTCCAGCAGCCTCGATCAAATTCCCAACAATGTGGCCCATGCAACTGAAGGCAAAATGGCTCCGGCCTATTGGAAGGCCGTGCGTCATGGCAAATCCCGGAAGAAACGGCGAAAGAAAAGATCCCGCATTGTGACATCAAAAGGAGCAGACTCCTCAACTCAGAAGCCCAGGACTCCAGAGCAGGAGAGCTGTATTCCAATCCCAGTACAGGTGGGTCATCTTCAATGCTTCTGGAACACACATCCCAGTACAGTACTAAGGAATCCCACACTGGAGATGCCAACAACACTGAATGTGTTTTCAGCTCCATCTAGGGCTGGTTCCGAAATGTTTGAAATAATTGTCTAGGTCTGTCAACAGGGCAATTTCGTTAACTTTTTCCCTTTTCTTCCAGGAGAATGATTCCCATGTTGGCATGTCATGGCATTCTGCATCGTGTAAGGAGTTGGGCTGGGATTTCAGTTCTTTTGAGAAACCCAGCCAAGTTCTACCAGCTGGCAAAGTACACTTACTGAAGAACCAAACCAAGCTAGAATTATACAAGCTGATCAGCCCTGCTCAGTGCCTGAGCCATGTTCAAGGGTCCCCCACACAGGACAACTTTTTTCCTCAGTCAGAGACTCTACATCCTCTTCCTTGTGGCAAATTCCCTCCTCCTTTCTATGGCTATGAGGACCTGCTTCCTGTCTTGAGACCAGTCCCTCTGGGGGCATACCTCTTTGATGACCTTTCACGTGCAGATGGCAAGTGTGTCCTGTCAGACCAGAGCTTGGAGCCTAACTTCTCCAAATGTAGCCATCAGTCTGTAAAAAACACCTCAAACAGGCTTTCTATAGATGAATTTCTGGTGGATGCATTGAAGGGAAGTGTAATTCTTGGAGAACCAAGACACTTAGCTTCTTTGGCCAAGACCTGGACAGGAGGTGGAATGAATTCGAAGGTATGTCTTCAGGACATGGATGAAAATGAAGGAGTGCTGCTTACAGAGGTAAGCCTTCGGGAGATGAAATGTGTTGCTAATAGCATCCCCCCTCTGGATAAATAATACCACAGTCAGATACCACATTCTAAGACACAGGGAACCACACCTTCCCTTTAAATGAATGGTTATGCTAGAGCCAAACTATATGTCCAAAAGTATTGCACGGTACAGTCTTCTTGGATTGCATCATTGGAAGCTATAGGCAGGAGACTGTATGTTTGAGTACTCCTCTGTGGGAGCTGATGCTAACTTTTAAACATTTTAGAGTTAAGTAACAGCAAACTGGACATATACATGGTTACAAACACTCGTATTATTTTCCTCTGCCCCTTTCTAGAAAAAAACAGGGCTTGTTTGCAAGTAAATGTATTGTCTGCTTGAAGTATTTGATTGGTACGTCAAACCACTTGTTTACTTGACCCTTGCCCTTTTTGGCATCTTACAAGAGCCAGCCGCGGGATTGGTCCCTGGGTCCAGGAGGTTATTAATGCCTCACTGAGGGAGGGCCGGGTCCCCACCCCTTTAAAGGAGGCGGTGATTAGACCCATCCTGAAGAAGGCGTCCCTGGAACCAGAGGTGGCTGCCAACTATAGACTGGTGGCCAACATCCTGTTTTTGGGCAAGGTGTTGGAGCAGGTGGTGGCGGGACAACTCCAAGCATTCTTGGATGAAACGGATTATCTGGACCCATTTCAGTCCAGCTTCAAACCTGGTTATGGTACTAAATCTGCCTTGGTTGCCCTGTACAATGACCTATGCCGAGAGAGGGACGGGGAGTGCATCCCTGTTGGTTCTCCTGGAGCTCGCAGTGGCTTTCGATACCATTGACCATGGTATCCTTCTGGATTGGCTGGCCTGGTTAGGAGTAAGAGGCTCTGCATGGCAGTGGTTCTACTCCTATCTGGCCAGTTGATTCCAGAAGGTGGTGCTGGGGGACTATAGCTCTGCACCATGACAACTTTGCCATGGAGTACCGCAGGGCTCTATTCCTTCCCCCATGCTTTTTAACATCTACATGAAATTGCTGGGAGAGGTCATCAGGAGGTTTGGGCTGTGGAGTCATCAGTACGCTGATGACACCCAGCTCTACCTCTCGTTTACATCTAATCCAAGTGAGGCAGTGGCTGTCCTGAACCGGTGCCTGGCCAAGGTAATGGGCTGATGAGGGCCAACAAACTGAGACTCAATCCAGATAAGATGGAGGTCCTTTTGGTAGGCGGTTCAGGTTTTCAGGTAAGTGATTTTGGTCCTGTCCTGGATGGGGTTGCATTCCCTCTAAAGGACAGGATCCACAGCCTAGGAGTGCTCCTCGACCCAGAGCTGTCCCTGGAGGCCCAGGTGATGGCAGTGGCAAGGAGCACTTTCCTTCAGCGTTGACTGATCCATCAGCTGCGTCCTTACCTGGACTGGAACTGCCTAGCAACAGTGACACATGCTCTAGTAACTTCCTGGTTGGGTTATTGTAACGTGATCTACATGGGGCTCCCCTTGAAAACGGTCTGGATACTTCAGTTGGTACAAAATAGAGCTGTCAGGTTGTTGACGGGGGCCGGCCATTATTTTCATATAATCCCGGTCCTCTATCAGCTACACTGGCTGATTAAAAACAAAGTCCAGGCCCAATTCAAGGTGCTGGTTTTAACCTATAATACCCTAAATGGCTTGGGACCAGGATACCTGAAGGAACGTCTCCTTCCCTACATGCCCTCACGTCCTTTAAGATTGGCAGGAGAGGCCTTGCTCAGGAACTCTTTGAAGGAGGTACAGAGGGTATCTACCCAGAGGAGGGCCTTCTCTGTGGTGGCACCCAGACTATGAAATGCGCTTCCCAGAGAGGTTGCCTGGCACCGACCTTATACTCTTTTTGGTGGCAGGTAAAGACCTTTTTATTCAGCCATCATTTTAATAATTAAAGATTTTAGATGTTTTAAGATCTGTTCACAGTCACACTTTCTTTTCTTTTTCTTCCTTCATTTCTTTTCTTTAGTTTTATGAAAGTATTTGTTTTATGTTTGTCTATTATTTATTGTTTTAATTACTATATTATTGTATTATTATAGTATTATTTTATCATTGTAAGTCATCCTGAGCTGTTATCGGAAAGGATGGGATAAAAATGTTTTAAATAAATAAACAAAATAAATATTTTTATCCCACTCCTTGGCCCAGAAGTTTCTCAGAGTGGTTAGCATGATATGACATATAATCATGATATGACATAGCATGACAGCTCCTGTCTGCAGACTTAGAACCTAAAAAGATGTGACATGCAAGGAAAACGGGGTAAAGAGGAAAGAAGGGAGAAATTTATTTATTTGTTTGTTTATTTAAAACATTTCTATGCTGCCCCATCGCAACTAAGCCTCGGGGCGGCTCACAACATTCATAAAAAATACAATTAATAATTTAAAAACTGGTACCATCTTGGCTATATATATTAAAATCTATAAATACAATAATAATAAATTAACAGTTAAAATAACTTTTAAATAAAAAGGTCTTCACCTGGTGCCAAAAAGCAAATAATGACGGTGCCAGGCAGACCTCTCTGGGGAGCACATTCCATAGGTGGGGCTTCCAAATAATTATTTCAAATAATTATTTCCAAATAATTGCTTCATACCTGCCCACCCCATCTCCCTCAGCACAGCCTGCTGCAATGGGTGCTGGTAGCAACAACTGAGGGAGGAGGAGCCTTTGTGAGGATGGCCTCCAGTAGACCTGATGGGTACTTATGATCAGGGCAGCAAAAGGAGACTGTTGTATTCTTGAAGTCATTATAATGCTATGGCTTAAAGAACTGTATATGTTCATTGTTTCTAATCAGGATTGGCAAACATGTTCTGGTATTCTTGGAGGATTTGCTTTGACATATCAGGGATGTAAAACCAGTTGTGAAATATGGAATGGCAGGGAAGGCCAAAGATAAATGTTACTTGTGTGCTTCACAACTGCAGTAATACTCCTGACCAACTAGAGGGTTTCTAAACATTAAGTCCAAAGTTGCCTAATTGCACTCCTGCTTCTGTAAGGGAATAATACAAGTGAAAAAAAAAATCAGACATGGAAATCAGGCACGTTTAAGAAAAGGGAAGGCTACAACCATTAATTCAACCAATATGCTAGCTTTCCAGAGACTGGGAGGTTTTAATGAAGTTGACACACGTTCAAAACCTGTAATTTTCATCTGCAATTTCAAGTATAGCCTAGGAAAGGCTGTACTAGCTTGACAATGTTGCAGTAGCTAAGGCATAATTTAACGTGTTTTAAGTTCTTCATGGAGAGCAGAGCATTATGGATACTTTCCTTGGTGACATAAATGCATACCTCATACCTTGAACTCTATTTCAGAAAGGATGAAAAGCTACTTTTTTAAAAAACTATATTTTAACAAGGTTAAACAAGATTTTTAAAATCATTGGTAATTTTTAAAGTTTAAGAACAATGTAGTTCCAATTAAATCTAATGAAAATATGCTAATTCTGCATATACGGCCTCATAAAAATGAATGAATAGTTCTGCCACAGTCACGTTAAAGGTGCAGGGCTGTGGAGATCAGTGCGAGCCTCTGAACACATAGGCTTTCACTCATTCATGGCAGAGCATGAGCAGTGGTGGAGGCAGTCTTTGCCTTCTCGCTCTGCATTTCTGCTAGATGGCTAACAGCATCTAACAGCAGTATCCCAGAGCAGGAGGGACACAGGAGACAACAGCTTCTGAATACCTGTCCTATCTTCTCCAGCCTCCTCCACTCCACAAGTTCCCCCTATTCCCTTTCTCCAAGATTGTTTTTCCAGAATTGGAGAGCATCTGTGCTGTTCTTTGTGCACCAGCTGTGAGCAGGAAGAGAACAGGCACTTCAGTTGTCAGGGCCACGCATGAAATTGTTCCCTCCAATGTTTAGCAATTAAATATGGGCATACATTTCTGTTTTTCTCTCATAAAAATTGTTCCAGCTTAACTTTCAGTTCTTGCTTTTACAAAAGATTTGGACTTTCCCATAACTTCTTGGTAGAGCACTTGCTTGCAAATGCATTTTCCAGAAATTCCAGATTAAACTAGGAAAGAATCCTTCTTGAAACCCTGGAGAACTACTGCCAATCAGTGTCAACAAGGTTGCTCTATATCAGGGGTTCTCAAACTTTTTAAAAAGGGGGCCAGTTCACTGTCCCTCAGACTGTTGGAGGGTCGGACTATAGTTTGAAAAAAATATGAACGAATTCCTATGCACACTGCACATTAAAAATAATTAAAATTAAAATTAATTAAACATTAATTAAAATTGTAAATAATAATTTAAAAATGTTTGCTCCGCTCCCTCAGGCTGAAGCAGAAGCCCAAGATGAGGTGGGGAGAGCATGTCCATATTCAAGGGACATAGCTACAATGTCCAAAATCATGCTCCGAGGGGCGGGGGGGCGTAGAGGGAGATGGATGTGATTGCACTTGTGCAGGCAAGGTGGGTGCTATTGCGGCCATCTCCCCCTCCCCTGCACAACCGCGGCCATCTCACCTCCCAAGCATGACCGCGATCGCACCCGTCTTCCCTGCACAACTGCAACCATGATTACGGACATCTCCCCGCCCCCCCCCCCCCCCCCCCCCCCCCCCCCCCCGCCCAGCATGATCATGCAGGGAAGGCGGGTGCAATTGCAGGCACATTCGTGCAGGGAAGGCAGGCACAATTGTGGCCATCTCCTCCCCTCCCCGCCAGCACGATCGTGCAGGGAAGGCAGGTGCGATCACGGCCATCTCCCCAGCAAGTGTGACCGCGATCACGCCCGTCTTTCCCTGCACAAACACGCCCATGACCGCGGCCATCTCCCCACTGAGTATGCCTGTGCTGACTCAGAGCTTTTGGACTCGCTTGGAGATCGTTTTTTCCAAGTGAGTCCAAAAGCTCTGAGCCGAGCCAGATAGATGAGCATGGTGGGCCATAGTCTGAGGATCCATGGGCTAGATCAGGGGTCCTCAAACTTTTCCATCAGGGGGCCAGTTGAAAGCTACCAGTGCTGAGCGCGGGCCAGGAAGGTGGTGCGGGTGGTGTGTGCGGGCCAGGGTGGTGCCTGTAGGCACGTGCCACGAGGCAGGCACATGAGGCAGCGGCTTGCTTGCTTGGGGATTGTTTTCGCCAAGCGAGCAAACTGCCGCGTCCCTGCGCAGCGGGGCAAGGTGGACGGTGGCGCGCGTGCATGTGGGTCTAAATGGGCATTGCAGGCCAGATAAATGGGCATGGTGGGCCAGATCCAGCCCCTGGGCTGTAGTTTGAGGACCCATGCTCTATATGGACTAGTGGTCTGACCCCCGTAAAGCAGCTCCCTATGTTTCTCTGACTAAAGTTACATGTACAAAGATTAAGACTAGATAGGACAGTCATTGTCCCATGCTTAGCTGGTCGTGGAGCTGGGCTAAGCAAAGCAGAGGAGTTAGGACAAGAGAGAGAAATTAAAACAGAAGTTCAGAGTTAGGGATGTACTGGTTTTATTAAATCCATTCTGTCTCTGTTTTGTGGATCATCAGGCAGCTTTTGTTTCACTGCTAACTAATAGAATCAGATTTTATGTATGTGACTTTAATTCTTGTTTTAATTCTAACACATATTTGCAACCCCCCCCCCCCCAAAAAAAAGAAACTGGCTCAGAAAAAGAGAGTTCTCTGTGGAATTCATAGGTCAGATTCATAGAAATCCAAAATCATTTGAACCTTTTATGGATTTCTTCAACATTCCAACTGGGGAAGAAACAGCAAAGTGAATGGGAAAGAAAAAGGCATTATTGTACAGCTTCCGGTTCCTATATTCTTCAACAGTTTTGCACTGGAAAAGTTATCATGGCTTCTAGGGTACTACAGTTGTAAAATGCTGTGTTGAGTTGTAAAGTAATGTGATTTACTAATCAGATTTGCATAGTTGTTTAAGAAATATGTGAAGAGCTATCAGTGGCAAACTTTATTTAAAGCAATGCTTGAAGCAATGGGTTTCACTTTGTGTTTTAAGTCATGATTAAAAACCATAATTTGAATTGCCTTGACTTAAATCACCCCATCCTGATTTGTTTCTGTGTGAACATTAGTAGGGCTAGTTTCTTCACCTCTGGAAAAAAAAATAGCTAACTAATTCAGAAGGACAGGGAAAGAAGGCTGTAAGGTGTTATTGTGGTTATGATCTTCCTTGTTGGGGTAAAAAGGGGAGGGCTGTTGATGCAGAGGAACAGTACAGAGATAAATTGTGCCCTTTTAAATTAACCTCGAGGAGTTTGAACATGTAATTATGAGAGCCTTTTCAGTCCTGCTGAAACTTTTGAAAACACTGTTGCAAAATGGAAAAAAAACTGTTGCTCAAGTAATTATGCAAAAAGTATGTTTGCAACTTAGGATACTGTCAGGTGGAAAACTAACTGCTAATGTTACCAATTATAAAAGGCACTGTGGAGCTGTTTTTCTTCTTAATGTTACTTTCCTAGTAAGAAATGAATACAGAAGTGATAGGAAAACTCAGGAGGGTAGCAAGTGTTATATGGACCCGCTCTAAAATTCTGTATTTGAGGCAAGACAATTGCCTAATAAAGGCATCTTCTGAAAGCCAGTGACTTTAGAAGAGGCTGGAAGTAAATAGCCTGTAGCGCCATGCCACCTGTGCTTCCAGAAGGGAGGCTATTTATCCAATAATCACTAAGACTGCATGTTGAGAAGACATTCAGCTGTTTTGTGGCCAGGACTCCCTCCCCAAAGGGACCGGTGCTATAGTACATTGTATGCACAGTGCCATCACAATGCAGCATTGGAGAAAGGCCGCCACTTCAGATACTGTATGTAACATGGGAAGAGTTCTGCAAGAATTTAGAATGTGTTTCCTACAAGGAGCAGCTGAAAGATCTTGAATACTATGGAGAACAGAGAGAGAAAAATTTTGTTTTGAGTGGAACTCAGAGTCATCCAATTAAACTAGTTGGTTTTTGGATTCTTGATAGCCAAAAGAAAATGCTTCTTCATTCAACACAAAATTCACTTATGAAACTTATTGCCACAGGATGTGTCAATAGTCACTAGCTTAAAAAGCTTTGAAAAGCATTAGGGCAAATTAATTGAGTACATCTGTTGTGAGCTTTGGTTCCTTCTTTTGCACATTCAAGGCCATAGACCTTTCTTGCAAAACAGTTTTTATTGACCACAGTGTTTTCCAGAAGAACAAACACCCAGAATGAATCTCTAAGCCTCCTCCTCTGAAGTCCAGCCAGTAGGTCTTGAGAATGGTCTCACTCTCAACAACTCTCAATAGCTATTATAGTATATGAACTCTCTGAATGTGTGGCTTCATGAATGCACCTTTAGAAACAGGTTGCTGAACTAGGGCCTTTGGTCTGATCTGGGCATGCTTAAAGCACTTGTTGTAAAAGGAGGTTTTGTTGGTACAAATAGCTGCTCAGAAATGTTTAGAAATCTTCACACTGGAAACAAGCATCTATTAAACTCTAGCTGCCAGAAGCTGAGTTTCCCCTTATTCATTTCAAGCAACTGATAGTCTCTTTGCAAAATAGCTCTTTATTTCCAAATCGCAGCTAACAAACTATAACCATTGAAAGATGAGTCTCTCTGCATGAACAAAGCAATTTGTTAATCCCAAACTAGAAGCTATTTCCGAAAACCTTCCTTTTCAGAAGCCCTGGGTTCCACCCTTCTGGGTATGCGTCTCTGGAGAGGCTCTAATTGGGTCGCCCTTCTAACCTGATGCCATGTAATGGGGTCCAGGACTGGACAGGGCATGGGCAAATCTTCCTCTTCCCCCTTGTCCCCTCCTTTCACTTCGAACCTTATATATCCCCATGGTCTGCCTGAGCACCTAGAGGTGGCGACCTTGAGATAAACTTACCCTTCTCTGCCACCTTGGTTTTCATAATTCCATTTCCCAGCCATCACAGTCTTCTTCAAAAGGGTTGGTGCAACCCTGACCCTGGAAATTGTGTCCAGAATAACTGCCTCGTCCATTCCCAGCAATATGCTTCCTTCTGAAAAAAGCAGCACCATCAGTGAGGGCACTTCATCCAATTTGCTTTGGGGTACCATTCTGCAATACATCTATTATCTATTATCTCTGTTTGTAGTGCACATTGTATAGTCCACATAACTTAATTTGTAGAGCAGGAAGGGTATCTGTGGTGGTCTTGCCTTTACAGGCAGGAGGTTGGACTAGAAGGCCTCTGATCCTTACCAGTTCAGATTATACATATTTGAACTACCTGTGTACAATCATTCCAAAAAGTATCTCCTTCCCTAATTATGTAGCAAAATGGTGGCATGGAGTTGATCAAGTCTTTTCCTTTACACCAACTGTTAGGTATGTATTCAAAACATGTAATTATCCCTCTTCTGCACACGATGATGGATGTGTTTATTTAAAGGAAGCCTCTGGTCTTTGTGGTAGTAGAGAGAACCCTGTAAACATGTCGAAGGTTTCTAAGCTAAATTATTTGAATTAAATCAAAAGCTCTGTTGCTCCTGGCACTGTCTTTGGAGTTCCGTTCTTACTCCTTTCTTTGGCTCATCTTCTCAATATATTTTTTTTTTGGTGGGGTGCTCTCACTTATCCTTAGAAACTTAAAGCAGTGGATTATGAGTACCATGAAGATGTTCACTGGGCCAGATGTCAAGGCTTACTCGGCACAGGATCGTTTGGGGAAGTATACAGAATGGAGGACAAACAGACTGGTTTTCAGTGCGCAGCCAAAAAGGTATGCAAATGTTTTGAGCTCAAGTGTATCTGCGGCAAAGGAAATTGAAATGAAAAGGGAGAAATGAGAGCTGCTTCCCTTTTTTTGGAACTGCTGAGTGTTGGATCAGTCACTTTTCTGAGTTTTTGCTATAATTTATCTCAAGATCAAGCCAGCAGGCATTGCCATGAATGCACAAAACAGTGGAATCTTCTACAGTGTGTGGGAGTTAGATATAGCAAGCTATGCTGGAAGAATTGCTCTTGTACGAAGTCCAAAATTGTGGCCTGTGGGGCAATTTAATTTTTTCTCTTTCTGAGAGCAACTGGTGGGAGAGATAATACATAAAATTACAGCAATATTAAATAATGCTAGAGGAATTTTTAATCTGACAGTAAAAACTATTTTCTTACAAAATAGGATTGGTGGGCAATTTGTGGCATAATTCTGCCAATATTTGGTTGTACAGGCTCATACGACGCTTCTTTGGCTTAGTACCAACGGTATTAGCTGATTTTTTGTATCTAGCACTGTATCGGTGGTGCTTGGGTGGCCCTCCATCCAGCATCTGCCCAGACCCAAGACTGCTTAGCATCAGGAACAGTGCTGGATCAGGCACCATCACACTATGAAAGTTAATGGTGGCATTTTGCTTAGGAGAACTGTAAGGAGCTACTTAGTTTAGAGAGTTTAGAAGACAGAATAGCATTTCTCTGTTCTGAATGTCTTTGGAGGCATTACTTGTTGACTGGAATTGGATTATCTACCATCCTCTTTTCTAATACATTCTTCCACATTGTAGTCTCACCTCTTCTTTTTCCAGCCTCATGTTCTGATCAAAATTCACTCTAACTGACATGCAGCAGCTTGGATGCACGTGATTCCTATTTTCTTCCTTATTTTCAGTAGACTCTGCACTTGTCCAGACTAAATTCATCTGTGTTCTTTTGCATTTTTCTCTTAGACATAGCTATGGTAAATAATTTTTAAAAACATACATAAACTGCCTTTCTGAGCTGAAGAAAATTGGTGATCTAATGTTGCATCAAGAGTTAGCTTGTTCCACTGGGCTTCTTTGTAGTCATCGTCTTTATGGCTCAGGGCAATTTATTCATACTGGAGAGGACACACATTAATACTGGTTACTAATCACTCTGTGGAATCCTCCCCTCTGCCATCTTTTGCCTCCCTAGTCTTCCATCTTCCAAGGTTTCCTTGCATGCCTACTCCCTGCAGATAGCTCACAGTACTTTCTTTTTTTCTGTGCACCTTCAGAGTTCTCATGAACTCACCTGCTTCTTGGCCCCTTCCAGGACCCTTTAGGGCTCTTCTTTCAGCCCATGATCAACTTGCTTCTGCTTGCTTCAGACTCCCTGACTCTCCCAGTTAGTCTCTTGCTCATCTCATTTTTTTCTATCCTTTAAGCCTTTGTGAACTTTGTCTGTAGCCACACCACTTGCCAGTAGCCACTTTCCCCCCTTATCTCCCTGTATTCTCTCATTGTTCATCCTACCTCCAACATTTGGCTCTTTCATCTATTCTTGACTCATGCTTCTTTTCTCAGCTCCCATTCCTCTGGGTTATCTGTCTTTTGGCTTCCTTGAAGACCATTTCTTCCTCAATATAGTGATCTGCCACTTCCCTGCTATCCACACAGCTTCTGTCTTGGAGGCCCCTTGGGAGGGATGCTTTCTGATTCAAAATTCCTTCACTTCAATTGGGGAAGCAGGGCACTGGGCTAGAATACTGCTTTTTGAGGCCTGTGATTCTAGCTGAAAGCCACTGCGTCTCTTCTAAGCCAAGGCAAATCTTTATATTGCTTGAGATGTGTTGGCTTACTCTACTCTGTCCAGGTGCGTGTTGAACATTTCCGTGCAGAGGAGTTAACAACATGCACTGGAATGATGCATGCCAAAGTCCTCCCATTATATGGCGCAGTAAAGGAAGGCCTGTGGATTACTGTCTTTATGAAGGTGATGGAAGGTATGTAATCAAGGATTACAGTGAGTTGGGTGTGTGTGTATTAATAGTCTGTTAATCATTGTGAAGAAGCAGCAATAATTCATAGTCTAGCAATGATTAGTAGGGGTAATTGCTTAGCCACTGTTGGGAACCAGGATGTTGGGTTACACAGCACTTTGGCCCAATCTGTCGGGGATCTTCTAAGGACAGCGAAAATGTATGCTTGCCACTCCCTGCCCTGCAGAGAAGGACCCCAGGCACAGGGAACTTTGGTGGCAAATGCAGTGTGAATGACAGTTACCAAGCCAATTCCCCAGAGAAGTGAAGGGGGTTGTCTCTGTGTTGCACTTGGTGGGTGCTGGTGGGATGTTCTCTAAAGTGCATTGCCACTTGGAAGATTTCCTGCCCTGTTGAGCCTGAACTGGTGAGGCACCTCAGTGTCCTGCTCCTTCTCTCCAACAATCCACTGTAAAGCTCCCGTGGCTGCAGCTGCTGCCAGTGGTCCTTCCCTTTGCACTGCTTCTCTTTCCACAACCAGCTGGAGCTGCCTCAGCATCTTCCCTTTCCAGTACAAACCAATGCTTGGTGAATGAAATACAACTGCCCACCACACAATGTATTCCTCCCATTGTTCTGGGGTGGATATCAAGCAGCAGCAACTCATAAACTGGAAAGGCAGGCACTAGGAACTAATTGTACTCAAGGTGGGGAAAGATGCTTCACATTCATAAGAGATGCCTTATGCAAGGGTGCAGAGCTCTACTTACAGCGCTCTATATATTTCTGTATTTAGTCTTTGATGCAGGACTTTGAGAGTCTTTGATGCAGGACTTTTTTCTTAACTATGGTGGAGCCTGAGAACTTGATATAGGACTTTGTAGCTTGAAGAGTTGAAGAAGGTAATGGGTTGAATGACATGGGGGAATTCTGTCTTGCAGGTGGATCCCTTGGTCAGCTGCTCAAGCGTTGTGGCAGCTTACCAGAGGACAGAGCTCTTGATTATCTGGGCCAAGCATTGGAGGGTTTGGAGTACCTTCATGCCCACTGTGTTCTCCATGGAGATGTAAAAGGTATGTGCATTGCTAGAAAGCTGACTTCTAGGCAGCATAAAGTTTGCCCCAAAGCAGGTTTGGCTGTAGCATCTCCCAAAAGGGTGGCTGGGAGAGGCCCTTCTTCCAGAAAGTTTAGCATGGTTCTGACTGACAGGGTAAGCCTGTGCCTGACCTTACCACTTCTGATTATAGGCAGAGGATCACATGATTTAATGTCATACCAAAAAGTTCTTCCACATTGAAAACAAAAAATTAAGGAGAAGGATTCTCCTTAATATTCTGATTTCTCTTGTGGTGCCATTTATTGTTGCACACTCAGTCATGGGAATGTCCACCAAAGTGGTGGAGTTCTAACATTGACTGACCCCGGAGGAGAATAATTAGGCCTTGTCATTGCAGTATTCTTGGATTCTAATGGCATGCAACCATTGCAACCTTTTCTTTGCCAGCTGACAACATCCTCTTATCTGGTGACAGACGCCATGCTGTCCTCTGCGATTTTGGTCATGCAGCTCACCTTCATCCAGATGGCGTGGGGAAGTACTTAGTGACAGGTAAACCATGAGGCTGTGGATATGCCCTTCAAATCCAACTTTAGACTGCCCCTCACATATTTTGAATATTGAAATTAAATGAAATGAGGCTACCTCCTGTCACTCCTGCATTGGAATATGTCTCCATCACAGCTCCTACCATGTAATGCTACCATATTTACCTCAGCATTATATTTAGGCAGGATCCAATAAGCAAAATCTGTGTTGCTTGTCAAAAAAAGATTGGTTCTGAAATTTATACAATTTATGCAAGTTCAGCTATTTTACATAATTTATTTTGATTTTGGTAGCCATTAAAGAGGAAGGGCACTGAAAACCCACCAACCAACCACTGGAAATTTTATTCAGCTATTTCTCTGCCTTCTTAGGTATGGTGCTCTAGTGCTAATTTAAAAGAACCAGTCACCACACCCTGGATTTTTCTACTGCCCCCCAGGGAATGCTACCACCCATTCTGGGAATCACTATTTTAGATGGTATGGGATTTAGGTTTTAAGTGTAGAGTGGGTAATTTAACAAGAAAGGAAGCCCCAAGGTTTAACAACACAATTTTAAAAGTTTGCTGAAAAAATGTTACTATCATTGTGAAAAAAAGTTAACATCTGAATGATTACAGCACACACAACACAATAAAACCATAAGTGAAATGAGAAATAAGGGTGAAGTAAAGTTCAAATGAATCCAGTGTATTCCTAATTAGATTGTGCCCCTAGTTTTCAAGTTTTTCCCTGCATTATCTTATTATCAGAGTTCTCAGCCTTTCTAAGTATTCAGCTTCTCCTAAGCAGCTCTCTAATTTTCTTTCTTTTTCTGGTTTTCCTTCCCTTCCCATCTTGCTCTCTCTACTCCTTTCCTAAGCATTTTTTTTTTTGTCTCAACTCTTTTTAGTCAGTCAGTCTTTAATGTTCATAACCAAAGGCCACCACAAATCCAAATAAACAGAATAAAATGTAATAAAATCTAAAGCTATTTAAAACCCCAAAATTACAAACCATTTAAAAACATATAAATATAATAAAATATGGACTTTTACAAAAGAAACAGTGTATAAACAGTAATTAGAATGGCACAATTCGCATCCCCTTTCCCTCCATGGGAACAATAGCAGAACAGTCCTGCACCATGAATCAAACAAGAGCTGCAAGATGTTGCCTAACCCTTAATTTTCTTGAAGACAGGGCAGATTTTGGATACGTATGTATCACCATTGCCTGTGAGCAATACATAAATCTGGTCCAACTTAGCTCTGTGTGATAAAGAATGGAGTATACAGTGGAGAAATACATACTCTGGGGACTCATACATGGGGTAATGCAGTGTAAATGCTGTTCAATATCCTCAACTTCACTAGACTCACAAATATTCATTGCTGAGTTGGGATATTGCTAAATCTTCCATCCAAATTAGCAGAGAGCATGCACCGGAACAGGAAGGCTGTGAAATACCCTTTTAAAGGAGCAACAGTAAGAACCATAAAGTATTACTGTAAATCAAATGTTGCTTTATAGAATGGATACCAATATAGGATGTAGAACTTATATACTAATCCCGAAAGAATGTAAAATCTGTTTTATTGAATTTTCCAAGAACTTTGGGTTGGAGTTTGTAGTTGTTCTAAACATTTTTGCCAAGTAATTCATAGAGAGCAACTTCAGCCAACACGGGCCAAGTGTACTGTGTAACTTTGCTTTTATAGAAAGTATTCGTGTTTCCACCCAGTAAAAAGGGGGTGGGTATGCTGCACGGGACAACTAACAGGAATCTCCTAAAGGAGTTCTGGACCACCTCTAAGGTGGATATATTAGTATAACCCCTTATCTCTGTACCATACAGCAGTTATGGGAGCATTTAAATGGAAAATATCACCCTCCCATTCGTGTTGTGAAAAAACACAGCAGAGAAAATATAGATTAGCAGGATTTCAGTTGGACTGCCTCCAGATGACATGTTCATGAGAGCTGGGCGTTAAACCTGAGTCTCAAGCATATAAATTGTGCTGCTGTTCAGTGGATATGTTATCCAATTTCTAAACATAGTTTTTTTTAGCCATTTCTGTTTTTGTATAGTTTATTATTAGGTGCTATTTTATATAGAAGTTACTTAATCAATAGCTTTCTTATCCCAATCAATATAGCAGAAATAATAACAATATCATCAGCATATAAAAGAATTAAGAGCCTGACATCCTGAGCTGAAACTGGGAAAAATTCCAGGTCACTTTGCTCTTGATCAGTGCTATTAATATAGAAATTAAAAGTGAAGGGAGGCATCCCTGGGAGACCTCTCTTTCTTCAGTTTCTGATAGTAGACCACTTGCCCCATATCTCTCCATGACAGAGATATTAGAATAGAGCATTTGTATTAAATATTAAGGCAACCTTCTAGCAATGTTTCTGACACATAACATTTCCCATAAATTGTCTCTGTCAACTAGATCAAAAGCAGAACTTAAAAGATGCAAATAACTCTTTTCTACCATGTCTGTTGTGAACATGCCCTTTATAAATCTGGCCTATTATTCAAGAGTAATTGAATTTTCAACAACCCAGGACTCTATAATCCATGTAATTAATATTTAGACTACAATTTGGATATAACACCAAGAAAACTAATTTGTCTAAAATTTTTGGGATCAGTCTTTGAACCTTTCATATCAGTTGGCTCCACAATGCTTATTCCCCAGTCCCAAAATGTTCTTCTTATCAATTAGGGTTTGCTTTGAACAGTTTTCCTAAAAGCATCTTCTCCAGGAGCATTTTAAAGGTAAATAATTAAGACATTTATTTCAACTGGGATAACAGGGTCCCCTTCAAGATAAGAGGAAACTATCAAAAAGGGGACTGTCATGAACCCAAGAAGAGAAAAGTTTGAAAGTAAAGAAAAGTGACTATGCCACTGTGGTGATGTAATTTGATTGTCAATAGAGCCATTATAACCTCTTGTTCCTTTTGCTACCATAGCCCAGATTTCGGACGACAACCTCCATTTAAAAATTTGATTGGGTGAGTGGTTTTAGGGGCGACTCTAAAAGGCCTAAGCTCATAAACTAATTATCAAAAAATTCCAAAGGATCTGAGGAGGTTAGGTGTCGTCCCATTAGGAATAACATTCTAGGAGACATTAAGTATAAGTTTCTATTTTCCTGGACCTTCCCATTTCAGTGTACTCTTTTGGATGGCAAATTCTCTGATGGAGCTGATAAAGAGTTTGTCCTTTAACTAGAAATAGCAGGAATTGTACTGGCATACAGTCACTCTCTAGACTAGTGAGCAAAGCAACTGAAGGAGAGAGGATCATAAAATCTATCACACTCTTACCCTTTGGACCTGTATATTTATATAAATCTGATTTAAGTTCCTCTGCACTAGAAGGGCATCAGAATTTTCCATCAACTTTCATTATTTAGGCAGGAGAAATTTCTCAGCTGATCTATCTTATTAGAAGGAGCATTGCTGTCCATTCTCTCCATCCTGTTGATGCTTGGCTAAGCATTTGCTTTGGACCTTAGCCCAGGCTGTTGAGTATTTGCCCAGGGTCCAAGAAAAGTATCAATACTCTTCTTCAGAGAAAAGAGATGCATATCTGCTGGAGAGCTGTATGTTACTCTTTATACAAATTTAACTTGTTGAAATATCCATGGATCTGAGAATCTTCCAAACTAACAAGATTCCCAGTTTTTATGATCAGGTTCTAAATCCTTAACTGCAAGGCAATAGCATTATTATTTTCAAAAAATGTGCTCAGCACCAACTCTTTCTTTTTTGCTTCACTGCATGCTAAGACCTATTGTGCCAATAGAACATGCACAATAACTGTCATAAGACAAATACTTTTTATGTAATGCATCATCATTATAAATTAAATCTACCTTGTTCTCTTTTACGACACCAATATTATCTTCACTCAATTTCCTTCTGTTGAGCTCTGTGTGCATATATCCAAATTCTCTGCATTTTGCAGAACCAAAACCTGTCTTGAAAAATTACAAACCTTTCTGAAAATAAAGCTCTTTTTGCTAGCTCCTTGTTTTGTTTTGTTTTCATCCATTCAACTTTATGCCTTCTTGCTGGCTCTGTAGTCTTTTGCAGCCTCAGTGGTACTAAAACGTTAACAGGAATTATGGCTTTTTGATGTTACACTGTCCAGCATACACAGAGGAAACATTAATCCTAAACAATATAGACCATTAGAAGGTAATCGTGTTCTTTCAAACTTAAGGTCCTTAGTCAGCACTAAACTTATCACTATATTCCACTTTTCTCTGAAGATGCCTGGGTGGTTATTCCATTTTATCATTGCATCAAAGCTGTGCTATAGAACTAGGCCAAGCGATTATGATTTTACCAAAGTGCAACCCCGCCCACCATGAGTTTCATAGTTCAGCTGTAATTTGAGGCCGGTTGACTGCCATTCAGTTCTTCTCCATCATTAAATCTAATTTTATCTCCTACATTCTACTGGGCTTCAGTTTGGGTCTAAACTGCACATCTAACATTACACCTTTTAAGAATTGTCTGAGTGTGGCAGTTTCCATGAAAGAGCTCCCACTGAGAACTTAGAGAGAGATCTCCTGTGTTGTATTTCCAGCGGATTATGTCCCTGGCACAGAGACCCACCTGGCCCCTGAAGTGGTGATTGGAAAACGCTGTGACTCCAAGGCAGACATTTGGAGCAGCTGCTGTATGATGCTACATCTGCTGAATGGTTGTCACCCTTGGACCCGATATTACAATCATCCACTGTGCCTCAAGGTAAAATGCATCTATTGAACTAACAGGGAACTGTGTCTTGGCCTGGTGAATTCTTGACAGATTTTTATGTTACAGAATGGCATAAGCTTTCATTGACTAGAGCTCCCTTCATTAGATAAATGAAGTGTATCCTTAGCAGATAAATACTATAATATGGATACATAGAACAATAACCATACACAGTGGAGTCAGTCAAAGTGCTATGAACTGTGAGAAGTGTGATAGATCAGTGGTATTTCTGTGTAAATGCACAAAAGGTAAAAACTGAGGAATACATTCCCAGCTGCAGTAATTGGTGATAAGGCTCTTTTTTGAGCTATACTGTGCTAATTTAATATCCATAGTTGATTAGATTTGGGTTCTGTAAACCTTTTGCCTCTTACATTTCATAGCCTTTTAGCTTACATTGCTTACAGTTTTCCGCTTTGTTTGTGTTTACATAATATTTTTTGCCAAACTAGGATCATGCTTAAATGGTTCCTAAACCATGCAAATTTAGCCAATACATCTGTGGGCTCACATGTGAAATCTAAAAGATAAGAAGATAACCTCAAATTTCCATGTCAATGTATTCCATGTCAGTCCAAATTTGTCCAATTTTCCATGTCAGTTAGTGATTAACTGAAATGGTCTATGTAATAACCACCCCACCGCAGTGCCAGAAAGACGTATTATGCATCAAAGGTGTATAACTAATAATAATCTAAACAACTGAGTTAAACAATGAAACATTTTCCAGGCAGAACAGTTTCAGTAAGCCCATTCATCACAACCACCGACTTCATTTTAAGCCACTGTCACATCTCCTGACTTGAGAGTTCACCCTAAGTGGTTGAACAAGAGAAGTAATTTTGCTTACTGCCACAGTGCCGCGCTGCACACAGCCCTGTTACACAGTTACACCCAGTCATTTTCAAAAGTGATTGGAGCTGGAGCCGTATCAGACATTTTTAGCCATTCCATCTGATCTCTCAGCCCCAATCTGGAGCATTGACTGAGTGCTGCTGCACCATGGGATTTGGAAGAATGTGTGAAGTATGTAACCCTGGAAGATGTTAAGAAGTTGGTGATGTTCCTTCAAGCCAAAACCCACAGATTGAGAAGCCAGCAGAGCAGTGCAGTCTGTCATGTATCTGACTGTGGCTCCACATCAGTCACTATATACTATAGTTACTATGTAGCTTCCACACCATGCTTGACTCAAAGAGGAAGTCAGATTTATAGCTGAAGACCACTTGTTCAAGGATCTGGGAAGGATTTTTAGTGCCTCCACAGATGACACTTGGGGCCACATCCAAAAGCAGAACATGCCCACCATCTAAACCAGCATTTCAAATGTTCTTCAGCCTAGAGAAGCTTTCAGAAGAAGTGCAGTCAATGTACAAAGAGAGAGGGCTCCATCTTTGAATTGTACTGAAGTATCAGCAGCTGATTCTCTAGCTCCAACCCTTCCTAGCAATGTGGGAATCCATCACACCTGATGTGTGGGTCCTCTTGATTATCCACACAGGCTTCACTGTCACATTTAAGACTATTCCCTCTGTTGGAGTTTTCTACCCCAGTTTCAAATTTGAATATTTCAAAACTCTAAGGTAAATATTGTTGATAGATCCTTGAACTTTATCTCTTTTTCACCTCAACTCAACAGTTCTTTGCAATCTTTCTTGGAAAAGTCCATTTGGGTATAGTTTTGTTCTGCATCTTGCACAGTGAAGATTAATACAAAAAATAGTTACAGTGTCAGAAACCAAACATGGAGTGGGAGGGGCAAAATGTATTTCACAGATGGGTGAGTACCAAAACACCTTTGGCCCTAAAATAGGAACAAAAAGATGAACAGTTTATCTGCTCTTAAAACTGCAAAACCCACTGTGAAATCCGTTGTTTAAACAGTAACATTTCTCCAGTTTCCTGTTACTACCAAACATGCATTTAGCACCTAGAACCTGCCAAGAAGCATACTGAAGCCACTAATTTCATGATCCCCCAGCAAATTCTTTGGACTGAAATTCTTACCTCATGTTATTAAAATATTACTATTCTGGGAGTAGCTGATTTTTTCCATAATAAAGAAAAGTGTTCATGTGGAAACTGCTTTTTCTTGACACAAACAAAGTGGTCTAGCAAAAGGGGTGTGTGTGAAGGAACAAGACCCTCACCTTGTAGATCCTTGTGGCAAACAATTCATTTGCCTTCCTGCAGTCTTTCTAAGATTTCTAGCACACTTTTTACCCCCATTGTCATTTAACAGTTGAACTGCTTCTTCAGCCAGTTTTTTTATTTGTTTTATTTATTTATTTATTTAAAAATTTCTATGCTGCCCTATTCGCCGAAGCCTCGGGGCGGCTTACAAAACATCAGTTAAAATATAAAACACTAAAAATATAAAACACATTAACATTATAAAATAAGTCGCCCTGGCCAAAGAATTAAGCAAATAGTATTAGCAATTAAAATGACGTTTGAATAAAAAGGTCTTCACCTGGGACCGAAAAACAAATAACGACGGCGCCAGTCAGACCTCTCTGGGGAGCGCATTCCATAGATTGGGCACCACTGCAGAGAAAGCCCTCCTCCGAGTACCTACCCTCCTAATTTCCTTCACGGAGGGTTCCCGGAGAAGGGCCTCTCCCGCAGATCTCAGGGGGCGGGCGGGCGTATATGGACATAAGCGCTCCTTCAGGTAGCCAGGACCCAAGCCCTAAATGGCTTGGGACTGGAGTCATGTGAACATAACGCCCAGTCCCCGTCAGCAACCTGGCAGCTCTATTTTGAACCAATTGAAGTATCTGGACTGTCTTCAAGGGTAGCCCCACGTAGAGCGCGTTACAGAAGTCAAGTCTTTCCCTATCCAGTGGGCGGCAATGTTTCTTGCCTCTAAGTTTCCTGTGTTTTCTGTATTACAGATAGCCAAAGAACCGCCTCCACTGAGGGAAATTCCACCTTCCTGTCACCCATTCACTGCCCAAGTCATTAAGGCAGGCCTCGAGAAGGAGCCAACAAAGCGGTCCTCTGCAGCAGAGCTGAGAATGAAGGCCTCCACGGCACTTGAACAGGGTGAGGACGGCCTGTGCTCTCTGGTGGCAAAATTTTACTTTCTGCCATATGACATACTCTTTGCAGTTTTCACTACCAAATGTTTGCACAGTTGCCTTTGATAGGACTACTTGAAAGTCAGTGACCTGGTTTACACTATCAGAATTGGCTACTGTGCCTTAAAGAAGGCACTGTGGCTTGCTGTGTACATTGTGATTAGTGCATAATCACTACCTGGCTTATTGACTGGATTTGCATGGTAAAACAACCCACCTTGCATAACCAGCCATGCTAGGTTGCCATGTTAACTGAATGTAGACTGCTTCCCACATGGTGACTCACTTTGGGGCAACAAGCCACCCTGACAACCCCTGTCTTGTTCTAGGGGATGTTCTACCCACAAGAGAATGATACCTCTGTAGGTTGTGGGGATTGACTAGCAAATCACTTAGCAAGAACAACAAAAACTTCAGCTACACATCAGGATTTTGTGCATGCCACCATCAGTGACAGCCCCTTCAGCAATCTGAAGCAACACTTCAGAGAAACCATCACTGGTTTAGCACCCAAATATGGCAAGTCTACACATTTTGGACATTTTGTGTAAGTATATGCTTCTACATCTGTGAAACAGTAAAAATATTAAAAAAACTAATGGGCAAAGATACATAATTTCAGGGTCCATTTTAAATGACCTCGACTGTACTTTTGGAAAGCTTCTAAAATATTTTTAGTAACAGCAGCAAACAGTGATCAAAGCAGGATCAGGGAGGCAAGATGGCTTCTAACAAGAAAGAGCATGGTCTTCTGTTGGGCACATCCTGGTTTTTCTGTAAATGATCCACAGTGCTTATTTGCAAGGTGACTTTCTGTGTTGTGTGAACATACCCATTGTATCCTTAAACAAGCGTCAAATAATGTATGGACTGTTGTTGTTGTGTGCTGTCAAGTTATCTTTGACTTATGGTGACCCTGTGAATGAAAGCCCTTCAAAATGTCCTGCCCATGACATCCCTGCTTAGCTGTTCTAAGTTCAAGGCTGGGGCTTCCTTTATGGAATCAATCCATGGACTTTTGTAGGATTCTTTAAGCCATGGTGACTTGTTTGGTTTGTGCAAACCAGCCTTGTGTTTTATGGCACTTGTTCTCATGCTATTAATTGAAAGATGGTGAAGGTGCTCCTGTGTCCCACCATAGATGTTACCAATTGCTGTCCTCACTTATCAAATCCCAATAATGCTATTTGGTTTCTCTAGAATGTGAGCATCTAACTGTTTTGTTGATGTTCTGTCTGTGAAGCATATCAACCCCTATCCTGATATCTCTCTATCTGTGCAGATAGAGAACAGTGCTTGTCTTACCCTAAATCCTGCCTCCTCTCATAGTACCTCACTGGCAATTTTTTAAAATTTGGAATTTAGTGGGGGTTTAAAGAGCTTGTGAAGTCATTGGGCAGAATGCTGCTGCTTTGAGAAAGGTTTAAAAGACTTGCTGGCTCACTTGGATAATTTTCCGCATCTCAGTGGAGTGATCGCTTTAGGCAAAGGGCAGAGCACATGCTTTTTAATGCAGAATGTGTCAGGTTCACTCTCTGGCAGCTTCAGGTAATGCTGGGAAAGACATCAGTCTGAAACCCTGGCAAGCCAATTAGTCAGTCTAGGCAATATTAAGCTAGATATATTCTGTATAACAGTTGGACTCTGTATTAGGTAGCTTCCTGTATTTGCCCTCCTCCATGCTTTCCAGGATAGATGCCAATGTTGGCTGCAGCAAATGTTATTATAGACAGTGCGTACATAGCATTTATAGATCTTTGCATATTCTATGGTGCAGAAGAAGTTACAATTGCAATTGTACATATTTTATATGTTAAATATGTAAAAATGTACATATTTTATATGTTAATGAATATACATTTTGGCTTTGTTTTCTTCCAGAACTGAGGTTGCAGGGTATTGGGGAATGACTTGGGACAGAAAAAGAGCAATTTCTTTGTCATTCAGAATGCTCAGCCTGGATAATATGTGCAATATTTCAGTGTGGCTTCCTTGCAGCAGTATTTCCCAGTTATTACCTAGGATCAGTTCAGGCATCCCTTGGATTCCTTCAACAGTAAATGTGTCATTAATTTACCCTGAGCTGGATGGGTGGATGGATGGATGGATAGATGGGGATAGATATGGTAACAGCAATGTCATGTTGGTCTGTTGCCCATAGTGCTTCATCTACCTCTGAGCTAGCTGTTGCTTTCTTCTGCCCAGGAACAGCTCTACATGTATTGAAGAATTCTGAACTGTACAAGTTTATTTATTTATCATATTTTTACCCCATCCTACACAGAAATCATCCCAGGACGCCTTACAATAGTAAGAACAATAAATAAACAACATGTAATAAACAAAATATGACTGTAAATATATTAAAACCAAGTTAAAATTCCTCGATCCTTAAAATAATGGGTAAATTAAAAGGTTTTTACCTGGCGCTGAAAAGAATATAAAGTCGGCGCCAGGCAAACCTCTCTGAGGAGCACATTCCACAGTCATTTGTCCTGCAGGTGCAGGTGGATCATACATCTGACAGCTGGCTGATGTAAAGTACTCCTTCCATGGAGCAGCAGGATGACAGTTATACGAAACCACCTTCTGATATGCTAATTTGCCACACAGAGATTTTTAAAAATTAAAATAGAGCAGCATTTAAAATATACAAGTTCCTTTCCTCCCTCCAGCTCATTCTGTGTAATGTGTGTATTGTCCCTGCATATCAGGGAAACTGAACATAGAATAAACTATCGTTCCAAAATTCCCATTGCCAATTTTTATAAGAAGTTAGAAGGAAATGTGAAGAATGTTCCCCTGGAGAGCTCTTGGGTAAAGCACTGCTAGAACCCTGATAATCCCACAAGGATGTGATCTTTCCTCAGCTCACTGGGCTGCCACATGGGATGGAGAAGATCTGATTTTATATTCTGAAATCTTTTCAGACTCTGGTCTTGAACAAACGTGTGCCAGTAGCTGAAGAGGAGTGTTGCTGTCCTTTCCTCCTCTGCTCTAACTTGCTCTAACTCTGCTCTCCCGACTTTGTGTCTTTGCTTTGTAGTGGGAGGCCTGAAGAGCCCCTTGAAAGGCGTATGCAGAGAATCCAGGTGCCTACAGATCTCACAAGATACTAGTCTTTCTGAGCCACCTTTGCCAATACTTGAAACTCCTGCTAGCCTAAAGATACTGGCCAGAAGTTCCAGCCAGCTACTCCTCAGTCAGGGTCTGACCGAAAAAAAGCAATCAAGCCACCCCAGCATGTGTGAGCAGTTATTGTGGCCGTGTGATTCTCTTCAGCCTTCCATCCCAGCTCCACTCAGTACCAAGAAGGGCAGTTCAACAGAATGGAGAACTACCACCTTTGAACATGATCTTCAGCCGGTGGAGTTGGGTAATGATAGATTTGCACATAAGCTTTTTTGACCTTTAAAATATGTTGTTTGCCACCTTATTATCTGGTCTCCCATCTTTGCATAGTTTCCTTCCTACTAGAATTCCTGTAGAGTACTATCTGATTCTTACTGCTTCTTTGGAGGATCAAACATGGTACATATGCATTCGGGAAGGGAAGGAAAGGATGGGTGTGACTCTGATACGCCTTGTGCCCTTATTGACTGTAACAGAATAGAAGGAAATGTTGATAGGATTAGATAAAGTGGCTTAAAAAATAAAGACAAACTAAAACACTGAATAGGATCCCATGAAGGAAATAGAATATGTTAAAATCAAGTGTGGTTACTGATGGTGTGACCTTTATTCCAGAATGAGTAGAATTCTGGAATAAATCTTGAATCTAAGAAAATATAGACTAATGGGACAAAGTAAGTGCTAAGATCCATGCCTGCAAATGCTCGTTGCACTGAAAAACTTGTAAACCTGCCGGGTGGGGATGGGGGTGTTGTTTCAAGCAGAAAAGCAGCACCTTCTGGTTCTGGAGCCAAGCTAAGAGGGGAGTTGGAAAACTGATGCTGCTGGTGAAGGAAAGGCTCAAGCACCTTCATGATGCACTGCTCTGCCTTGAAACCTCTTCTTCCTCCCTGCACACCTGGTCTTTCCAGCTGTTCAGCATAGCTCCCATTGTGAGGTCCGAGTTGCCATCATCACATACTGCTTTGGTCTCGGAGTCCTGAGTCTAGCAGGGCAGCTGCCCTGGAAAAGGTAGCAAAAATTCCTTCCTCTTTTTTTGGTGTCTGTGGCTCACATACAGGTTCTACACTTGCACAGAGCATACCTTGGAACATTCAAGAGCTCAGTGGAGCTTTGGTGGGAGCGGCTTCCCTCTCAGTTCCTTTTCAGCCACCACAGCAATAGCAGCATTTGGAATGTCCTCTGCACTTGCTGTTTTCCTCAACAATTTTATCAGTTGTCCCTTTTGGACAGAGATTTTCTTTCATTTTCTGTTTTCATCTTGTCCCTCTCAACTTTTGTGTGTGTTTTTCCACCTGTTCCCAGGAGGGCTGTATCTGATGTTCAATAATGTGTCTCCAGTGTGAAAATGCTGCCCATTAACAGTCGCTCCCTATGCTTCCTTTTCCTGGGCAAGGGATATCAGATTGACTCCAGCCACGCTTTTACTAAAGAGTACCAAAGAAATTGGATGGCACACTTTTGTGCCATATTATAGGAGCAGCCTTAAAAGCCACAGACATGGTGGTGGCACATGGTGGCTTCCTCATATGGCTTCCTCATCTGTTTGCAATAAACGGAGGCTGACTGTCTACTTGCTGGTTGGCCCAGGTCTCCTCTTGATGAAAAACCATGGCTTTTCTGCCAAGTGGCAGAATAGCCTGCAGATGGCCTCAGCATCAGACTTGCCACAGGGTCTTCCCTTAACCTTTGTGCTGCAGTCTGCTCCCACCCCTGTGAAATCAACAGGATCACAAAGATCACACTGATGAAGTCCTACAGTAAGCACCTGAGTCTGGGGATGAATGTATGGCTCCAGGCTAGCCTTTGGTTGGCACCAGGGCTTCTGTGCTGTCAGACTTACTCCCACCTCAGGCTCTGCCACCTTATCTGACGTTCCCCATGTCTTGCTTTGGAAGAAGCAGACCTTGAATGAAGGGGCTCTCCAAAAAGGAAGGTATCAAAACAGGCAAACAGTTTCAGTGCTGTGAGGAGCAGCTTAGGGCAGGAATGCTCAAGGTAACAGGCATAGTTCAGAGCACAGATAGGCAGTCAGGTACATTACACAACCCAGAAGCAGAGTTAAGCCAGGAGCCCTCACACCATGAGCATAGAGCATCGGGCACAGGGCAGGGTCCCGGAAACGAGAAGGAAAATGCTGGTGCTGTGAATGAGCAGTGTTGTTGCCAGAACCAGTTGCACTGGAACCAGGGTAGACACTTTGTGCATCATAGCATGATGAGCCCCACTCAGGCCCATAGCCCGAGCCTTTAAGAGCCACTTTCTCCAGGGGAGCGCTCCTTTGCAGAAGAGCATTCCTTTTCATGGGATCCCTGCTGGCCTCCTGCTTGAGGTGATGATAGTCCTCCAAAGCACTGTCGCTTTCCTGGGATTGATCAGCTACCATCTCTGCAAGGGCCTGGGCTTTTCATGCTCTTGGGTGCTTGGAGGGCCATTTGTGTAGCCCTCTGCTACCTTGCCTTCCAAAAGGTAGGCCAAGACATCATAGTCAGGACAGATAACACTGTAGCCAAGACTTACATCAGTGCAGAAATACAAGATCCTTACCCTGAAGTGCCTGATACTGCCTAACCTCAGAAGCTAAGCAGGGTCGGGGCTGCTTGAAATCTGGATGGATTACTCAAATGTTATAAACGGCCCAGAAAGCTTCAGCTATGGGTGGTGCAGAAATGTATTGTGGTGGTGGTGATAATAATGATAATATAGAGACCATGAAACTGTTCAAGTGGACGCGGTCTCCTATCCATTCCATCAGAGTAGAACTCCTAAAAGGTATTTTGAACATTCTGACTGTCTGGCTCAGCAGAATGCCCCTAGTCCCAGAAGAATGGTCTCTGCATCTAGAGGCCTTCAAGGGGCTGGTGATACAGCTTCACCTATCCTGCCTCAGCCTCTTCATTTCTCCACACGAAGGAGTGCTTTCAAGATTCAGCATTTGTTCCCAAGCAGAAGGTGCTGAGTTCTTAGATACCTTAACAACCTAATGGTCCTCAGGCATTCCTACCTTTTCAGTTCATCTCCATGGAGATCTGAAGAATGAAAACCAATGAGCAGGAGTCATACTAATAGTACCAAAGGGGCCATCACAGTAATGATATACCAAACTGGTTAACTTTTCAATGGCCAACCCAGTAGCCTTTATTGTAGAGGAAGAACTTCCTCTTCAGAAAGACCAATCACCCACCAGTACTCTGCTTTTCTGAAGCTGACCTTCCAGAGGTTGCATGTGGCCTGTTAACCAGTTAGGTCTGCTCAGCAAGATACATGTCCACTGTGCTGGCATCAAGGAAGACCTCAGGTAACAGTTGTAGCCTGCTGTGCTATGCTATGAGGGATTCTCTCATAAGAACATAAGAAAAGCCCTGCTGGATCAGACCAACAGTTCATCAAGTGCAGCACTCCATACATTTGGTGGCAAACCAGCTGCCCACAGGATCGGTGCAAGGCCTCCACCTGCTCATGTTCCTCAGCAGCTGTTGTATGCAGGCATACCACCTCTATTAAAGAGGTAGTCAGCAAGGCTAGTAGCCATTGATAGCCTCCTCTCATGAATCAGACCCATCCCCTGTTAAAGCCATCAAGATTGGTAGCCATCACCACTTTCCATGGCAATGAATTCCATGGTTTACTTATGCATTGTGTGAAGTACTTCCTTTTGTTTGTCCTAAACCTCATATAATCAGCTTCATGGGGTGAATAAGATGCTAATGCAGCCCCTGACATTGTCTTATTCTTGATCATCTTGATGTCATATCTGGATGTCTGGTCTTACAGTTCATTCTGTTTGCCATCCCTGGTTGCATCCACATCTTCCTCAGATGTAGCAGATGGATCTAAACCCTCTTGATGACCAAGAATGATGGTCTAACAACCATTCCACTGTGAGAAGTGATCTGAAGATCTGAGGTTCCATGTCCTGAGTTTGCTGATGAGATACAAATCTCTCTCCTTTCCATCAAGATCCAAGGACGTTCTAGTTCTAAATCCATGCTGGATTTGGGCAAAGGACTATTTAAAAGGCAAATCAGGCTGATAGCCAGGATTCCCTGTTATCCAAAAGTACATTTTCACTGCTGAGGCTAGTCTGTCCATTCCAGGAGATATGACCATGGTGACACATACTTTAGTGATATCCTGTTTGGACTACTGTAGTAGACTCTTCGTGGGGCTGCATTTCAAAAGGTTTTCAGGACATCAGCTGGCCCACACTGTTGATTAGGACTAGTTACAGGGAACATACGACTTCTTTGTTACAACAGCTTTACTGGTTTTGTTCGTTTATGGGCATTATTCAAAGTCCTGGTTATGACCTA
Organism: Varanus komodoensis; assembly: GCF_004798865.1. Lineage (NCBI taxonomy): Eukaryota > Metazoa > Chordata > Lepidosauria > Squamata > Varanidae > Varanus > Varanus komodoensis. The sequence continues at coordinate 414,462 of NW_025336088.1, forward strand.
TAAAGCTCTATATGGCTTGGAACCAAACTAACTGAAAGACCACATTCTCCCATACAGACGTGACTCTGTTTTAAGATCTTTGGGGGAGCTCTTTCTCTTATCCTCACTGCTGTTGGTGGCACATTTGATGGGAGACTTCTTGGTGGCGACTCCCAAGCTGTGGAACTCTCTGCCAAGGGAAGCTCAGTTGGCTCCCTCTTCCAACCAGCAGGCAAGCATTTTTGTTCATGTAGGTCTTTGGTATGTACTCGTTTAGCTGAAAAGGATTCTGGTTCCTCTTTAAGTAGATGCTCAAGGCAGATAGCTATAGTAAAACCAAGAGTAAAACAGAAACATAATTAAAACAGTCATAAAGACAAATAAAGGTACAATTAAATGCAACAGTACAGGAAATACTGTACTGAAATATACATATTTTAAAATGTTTTGTGTTTGACATTAATATTGTATTGAGGATTATTTGTATTTTATCTTTTTTGTTTTATTTTTCATGTTTTCCTGGTTAGTATGTTTAATTGGAAGGACATTTTATGGATGATTTGAATTTAGAAGGGTTGGATTAAAGGAGAGCTAGAGGTTAGTGTATTAAATGTGGATTTAAAATGTGCATGATAAATTGTTTAAAACTAAGTTTATTAGTTGGCAAACTTGTGCTCAGTTCTGCATCTTGTACTCTGTATTAATGATTTAGAGGAAGAGGTGGGAGAATGCTTATCAAATTTGCAGATAAAATTGGGTGGGATTGTCCTAGAAGACAGAAACAAAATTCAAAATGATAGGTTGGAAAACTGGCAGAAATGAACAGTCTAAAAAACCCAATTAAATTTAACAGAAAAAAGTTCTTTATCCAATGCCCAGGCACAAGATGTAGCATACTTGACTTGGCAATAGTACATGTGAAAAAGATCTTGGAGAAGTCCCTGATCAAAAGCTGAATGTGAATCAGCAGCTGCAAAGAAGGAAAAGGAAAATCAATAAAAGCTGTAGTTTCAAAATGACAGGAATGAATAGTTCCACTCTATTGTGCCCTGAGCAGACTGAATATTTGGTCCAGTTCTGGTTCTCACTGTCTTGAGAGGGTTCCACCTAGAAATAATTTGGGTAACCTAAAAATAATTTTAGATAGAGTCAGAAATTGCAAAAGGTTCAGAAGAGGGATGTGATCAGGAGACGAGACACTGAGTCCTGTGAGAAAAGATGGAAAGAAGTGTGTGTCTTTGGGGGTATGATACCTTTCAAGTTCCTAAAGGGTTGTCACACAGAAGAGGGCCATAATATATTCTCAATCTTCCCAGATTGTGGGACATGAAATATCTGGCTTAATGGAAAACAGCTTTTAGTTGAATAACAAGAAAAACTTCACAAAGGTCTGAGCAGTTGAGAATTAGAACAAACTGTCTAGGGAAGTGGTGGGCTCTCCATCACTGGAGGTACTCGGGTAGAGACTGGACAGTCAGATGTCAGGGGTGCTTTAAACTGGAATGTTGCATTGAGCAGGGAGTTTGTTCTGGAAGGACCCAGAGTAGGAACATGCAGTCTTTGACTGTCTTTTTCATCTGTGCTCTTTCTCACAGAGCTGATTCTGAACAGCCTCTCTCAACCCTTCTCTCTGGAGGAACAGGAACAAATGCTTTCATTCTTCAGCTTGGATAGCTGCCTCCCATCAGAGGTCGATGAGAAGGCAAGTACATCAGTATAGGCTGTTGACCCTGTGGAGCAGAAGAGACTCAGGTCTGGGCATTCCCATAAGCTTTGCACTAGATTTCTTTTTGGTGAAGGCATCCCAGAAACACCTTCTGGATCTGATATCATTTTGGTGTATTATATATGCAGGTTATTATGCAATATGTTATTGCCCTGTTTATGCAGGCTAGATTTTGAGGTGGTGCCCTGTCATCACCAAGAAGACAGTCCTATTTTTTTTCAGCCCAACCTAGGCATCAATTTCTGCCCCAAACATAACAGCCACCCACTTCCCCTTTTTCATCAGTGTTTCATTAATGAGAGCCAGTGTTGTGAAAGTGGTTGAATTGTTGGACTGGCACTCAGGAAATGTGGATTCTAGTTCCCACTCAGCTTACTAGGAGACTTTGGGACAGTTGCAGACTCTCAGCCTAACCTACCTTACAGGGTTGTTGTTGTGGGGATAAAATGGAGAGGAGGAAGACCTTGTAAGTCACCTTGGGTTTCTTGCAAGAGGAAGAAAGGCTGGGTGTAAGTGTAATTTAATATTAGCAACAATAGCAATAATAACAAATACACAACAGCATGTGACATAATGCCATGCTCTCAGTTTCCCAATCCCTTCCTCACTTCTTTGACTGATATCCAGAAACATGGTGTCATTGCTTCTTGCATTTTGTATTAGACAATATTGGGGGAGAAAGAAAGATGAGGTGCAGGGCCGTTCTTATACTAGAATGCACGGCACCTTCAAGGCAACTCTCTCCAGTCACAGCCATTTATTCCCACATCCTTGTGCTTTGCTGGAGAACTGGAAATTCTACTCATCAAAATTAAGCAATCACAGGGAAGAGAACCTGTTGCTCTTCTGATAATGTTGGACTTCACCATCCATCAGCCCCAGCCAGTATGGCCAGTGGTCAGTGATGATGGAAACTGCACTTCAGCAACATCTGTAGGGTTACAGGCACCCCACACCTGCTTTTCATAATTACTTATCCTAGGAAAGAATAGTGAGGAGCTTTTCTGGGATGGTTCACACTCACCTCTGTTCAGCATTTGATCCTGTGAGCAAATCAGGGATTGATACAAGTGACTGTTCCCTTGTATAAATCTGGTAAACAAACACACCTGCTCTCTCTCAATGGCCCAATTTGTAACTATGCATTAGGTCTACTGGGTTCTAAATGCGATACTGCCCAGGTCATTCAAATGCCACAGATAGGGGAAGTCTTGGTTGATGCATCTTTTCCCTCCAAAAAGTTTCAGAGCGGGGAAGAGTGGCACTTGCACAGGTTCCCTCTTTTCCTTAAAGACACCCAGAATGCCCCCTAGCCTCTAATGCTCATACAAACAGACCAGGCTGCACCTGCACAGCAGTAAAGCAAAACCCTTTTCTGCCCAGTTTTTCTTGCTTGTGTTACTTAACAGAAATATCATCAAAGTGGCAGGCTTAGTTTTTGAGCTACTTTTTCACTTGCATGCCAAAAGGAAGCGAATACATTCTGAAGGTTGTAAGATCATGTGCACTTTGCCCTCTGCACAGAATGATGCTGGTTGCTAAATGCCCTATCCAGGTTTCCAGTCCTTAGCATGTGCCAGGGACGGGCCTATGTGAAGCAAAGACAGTGCCCTTCTAGATGGGAGCATGCAGGGCTTAACATTTGACTTTGTGTGCCAGCAGGGGAAATAGATTTGCTCTTGCTTTCTGGTTTTCCAGGGCTCGTTGAAAACATTTCACAGTCTGAAGGATACCATGAGTTCTGGAGTACATTCATGGAGCAGCCAAACAGACGGGCAGAGCAATAGCTGGAACAGCTGGCTGCATCGCAGCAGACAAACTGATATGCCTACTTACTTTGATGGTAATGCCTCCATGCTGTTTTGAATGCATGATTGTTCCATTGTATGGTGTCTCTGTTTTTACATTATATGTGAATTGTTAATTGGATTATTTAATCGCTATTCATTATTCTAAAATTAAGAAGAACACTGGAATGAACTTCATTCTCCATCTACTAGTACTTCCAGTTGGCAGACTCTTGTTCCTGAAAGGGGCACAGGTGACTATTACATGGCGTGCTTAAACCATAAAGGGTCTTCTGACACTATTATGGGATGAGCATCCATGGAAGAGACCATTTTGTCATGTGCATGAATTGTTATTCTCAGCATGCAGGTGTACACAATATAAATACCATGCATCTGCCAACTGAGGATATATTTCATGCATCTGATAAAGGGAACTCTAGTCTGTGATAGCTTGTGCCACAGCTTGTGTCTTTAAGGTGCCACCATGCTTGTGCTTTATTTTGCTTTTTTGATCAAATAGACCAACATGGCTTCCCCTTTATAATCAGAGGGGAAGATTTCAAATTGATTTAGCATATTTTCTCTTGGCAGTCTTGAGAGCTGTAGTTTGTGTGAAGGTGGTGAAAGTGCTCGTGTATGTGCCCATCGCTTCCTCTCAGGGCAATACAATTCATGATTTTTTTATGGGGAAGCAAGGGCAGTTCACCAGATCTGAACATTCTTCTTGGCTTCCTTGCAAGAAAGTAGTCCTTGTCCAGCTTAGTCTTAGGCACATTTCTGCTTCCTCAGCATGTTTCCTTATCACCCATATTGCTGGGTCCCAGGAGATTTTCAGTATTTTAACAGTTAACTACTTCTTTGTGGACTCTGCGCATCACGCATATGGGGTCTGTGCCTGCGCAGAACCTTTTAATATTGCATTTTATCTTGTACCACCGCTGTACCTCTGTGCTGATATGGCCGCAATCGCTGTGGTTTTTTTCTCTGATGTTATTTTTTTCTCTTTCTCATTTCTGTGTTTTTAACTTTTAGCTACCCAGAGAGGCCCAGCTATTGGGCAGCATAAAAAGGAAGTGACTATATAAATAAAGTGTTAAGTCCCAGTTGGCTGATCCCTCTTCCACTTGCAGGCACTGTTCCAGCCAGCTGTTCCCTCAGGCTTGCTATTTTCACCTCGGTGCTTCCACAGTGTCCTGCTGCTCACCCACTTAATTTATATTCAACCCTTTTCCTTAACTTCATTGATACCTGATTTCCGTGATGTTCAAAAAACTTTTCCTGACCCAACTTTTTAAAGTATGTTTTTGCTACTAATTTTCTCACAGCTCTTGTTTGTCATTAAGCCGTATCACTATCCCTTGAGCCTTGCTCTGTGCCTTACTATCTAACTAGCTCCTGGCATATGTAAAAGAGCAGTAGCTGAAACCATTTCATATAGTTCCATCTTCTCATCTCTACAGGCACAGACCAGTAGCAGTTCCATAGCCCCTTTCTTGCTCCTAGGAAGACACCTGAGCTCACATCACAAACATGTACCCTAGAGCTGAAGCAAAGGGCCCTCCCTCTGGCCCCAGGTCATGGCAATTTTAACAACATTTCAATTTTTCAGGGGTGAAAATTGAGATCCATTTACTTAGCGGGGAGAGTCTCTACATCCGAGAATTCCGTGGGGCCAAGGTGGGAGATGTTGCCATCGGAATCAGCAGCCAGGTGGGTACTAATATTATACCTACTATCATGTTTATGCGGGTAGGTTTCAGTGTTATAAAATAGGGCTACTTGGAAATTATTTTTAAACTATGTACTTATTTGTATTGCATCTACCTTGTACTTCTTTCTTGTATGCCGCTTTTAAGGAGTTCGACCCTTAAATGTGACATAAAATAGCCTTCCCCAATCTGGTAGCCTTCAAAGGCATTTGGACTGCAACTCCCAGAATTCCCATCCAGCAGAGTAATTGACTGGGAATTCTGGGTGCTCCAGTCCAAACATGTCTGGAAGGCACAAGGCTGGGGAAGGCTGCTTTATGAGCTTCTTGCTGCTGCTGTTCCTTTAGAGCATGTGATGCCACATCACTACTTTTTCTTCTGTCATATATGTAGACTGTGAGTAAGATTAGTGTCCATGTGTGACTGAAGCAGAATTGGTTCCCTTCACCTCCTTTTTTTTGCTTTTGCTTTCACAGATACCAGCCTCTGCTTTCAGCTTCTTTACCAAAGAAGGCCAGTCTGTGTGTTGTGACATGGAGGTCCCTGATCCAGGCATTGAGCTTCAGTGCATTCTTGCCCCTGACTGCAGTTGTGGCTGGAGATGGAGGGTCAAACATGGTCGTCTAGAAAAGAGGCAATAAGGATCACTGCCTTTTCTCACCCATGCTTTATTACAGTATTTCTTTAAAGTCAGAAATGGTAACTCCAGATCAGTGATCAATATTGTTGGTGGGGATTAACTACTGAATGAAAATTAGTTCCTCTGCTGCTTTGCTGGTCCAGCCCTCTTATACAGACTCCAGTGAAGGTTGCAGGCATAGCTTCTGTGCTCCAGAAGACAGAAATTGAATAATTGTATCTGCGTTTATGAAACTGACTGAGAAAACCGGGAGGAGCTGTGTTCCTGGGCAGTTTTTTAACCTTACTGACCTCCTACCAACCCCAAGGAAAACCTGAATATCTGATTTTTAGACATCCGGCCTGACCTTAATGTAGGGCTCAATAAGCTAGGCATCGTGGGCTTGGCTATGGGAAACCTAAGATGAAAACCCTCAGATTTGGAGTTCATGCAGTGACATTAGCCAAGTCATTATCTCTGCAGGCTTGTTGTGATTTTTAAAACAGTGGTTCAAATAAAGGGTGAGGTCCAAATGTAATTACCTATACATACGTAACCTACCATGTTCTTCAGAAGAACTAAATAGCATGATAGGTCTCTCTCAACAGACACAGACCCCCCCCCCCCCCCGCAATTTGTACCAAAAGATAGATCCAATTCCTGGATTCCGTTCCTTTTCTTTCTTTTCCTGCTGACTTGTGGGATTTCTCCATGTTTGTCAGTTTGCCTTGTGGCACAGTTCCCTCTTTCTTTTCCTAAAGTAGGGGTTGAATTGCCTGCTCTGCCAATAGGGTCTGAGAATGGAAGACAGTCCATTTCCTGAAAAACAAGCAGCTCTGCCTACATGCTCCAGGGCAGGGCCAGCTTGAACTTAAAGAATGCTTTCTAGAAATCTCAGCACCGAAATTCAAGAGTCAGTAAAACACTACATTTGTGAGGTGATGCTGTAATGACTGGAGTGGCCTGCTAACTAATGGGTCGTACCCAAGAAGCATGTGCTCCCTCACTTGCTCAAGTCCGTCTTGGTGACATGTTGTAGCTGCTTGCCTCGGGTGGAGCCAGTAGCCTTTCATTGTAACTCAGGAGAGCTGGCAAAGCCCCAAAAGGAGGACAGCCTGGTCATGGGACTGGCAGGTACACTTGCCAATACCTCCCTGGGAGGTTTTGCATCGCTTGCTGCTTGCCGACTTGGAGAAAATGCCGTTCAGCTCAGAGGGGAAAGGAGTCTCTGCAGAGCCCAGTAGGTGTCAGCTCAAATTATTGCTAAGCTAATTTGCAAGAGTTTAATCAAGATGGCTTCAGCAACTGAAAGAGTGGTGGAGCCTGCCACCTGAGCGACCCTGTATAAGCTGTACATCTTGGAATGCCTTGCCTTTTCTGGTCAGAGGAGGATCAAACAGATAAATTTAGGTTTGGACCGCCACTGTCTGAATTAAGCAATAACTTGGGCTGGGGGTCATTCCCAGGATGAAAGTGGGCCTCTTGGCCTTCTTTAAGGTAACTCTCTACCAGAGGTCATATAAGGAGATTGCTTTTTCTTGCAGTGTCACTTCTTAGTCAAATCTACTTGGGGTTATATCTGTTACTTCCTCTTACAAGGAGCACAGCTGGCGTATTGAACTGGTCACTCGTCCCAAGTGACCATTTGGGAGTCATCAAGTCACAGGCAGCCTCTCAGCAGGCCTCTTGCTTAAAGACATGAGAAGAGCTGGATCAGGCCAGAGGCCCATCCAATCCAGCATTATGTTCACGCAGTGGCCAACCTACTGGCCATGGGAATCTGCAAGCAGGACATGAATACAATAGCGCCCTCCTGCCCATGTTCCTCAGCAACCAATATCGTGTACAGAAGAAATACGGTCTCTGGTATGGGAGGCAGCATATGCCAGTGTGGACTAGTAGCCATGGATAGCCTTTCCCCCCATGAATTATCCAACCCCTTTTTAAAGCCTTCCAACTTGGTGGCCTCGACCACGTCTTGTGGAATTATGCACTGTGTGAAATGCTATTTTTTATGAATTCTGAACTTCCTATCACTTGGCTTCAAGGGATGAGCCTGGACTCTAGTATCATGTGCAAGGGAGAAAAAGGTCTCCCTGTCTGCTTCTTCCACCGTACATTATTTTGTACACCTCTATAGTACACGCCTTGCCCACAGGTTTTTTTTCTCCATAAGGGAATAGCTTAAGCACCTTGATAATTTTAGTTAAAAGGTTTGTATCGCTGGAGGGGAAGTATAGTTGGCCACATCTACTGCGTGCTGTCAGTTCATGCACAGCTGGAGCGCTGGGGCTACAAGTTACTTTCATACCAAGTGCTTTGCTGTCAGATTTCAGCTGGTATTTGAATACCTGCTCTGCTCTGCACTGATGAGAACAGGACTCTGTATTCTTTTGTGTATCCTTGTTTTTGAGAAGAGTACAATGTAGATTGTCCTAATTTGGAAGAAACCAAGAGCATGTGCACTAAAGCCCTATTTTAGGATATGGTCACAGCCTAAACCCTCTGTGTAGCCTGAAGTGCCCAATCCTGTCTAACTTTGGAAGCTAAGCAGGGTCAGGCCTTGCTAGAATCTGGATGAGTGGCCTGAGTATATTATTCTATGACTATTGTAAACCACCCAGAAAGCTTTGGCTATAGGTGGCAGAGATAAGTAGTAGTAGTAGTAGTAATGGTCCCATACATCACTTACAGAACTCACCAGGCAAAAGCTGCGTTCTGGGAATGTATCTATGACCAGTTTGTTAGCATCAGCGCTGCTATCTTAAATCACCAAAGTTATGTAATAATCACAGTGGGACTAAATCTGTCAACTTTATTTTGCCTTCAAGTGGTGGTCTAGAGTACCATGATTCTTAATGTAGAGGTCTCTATCAAGGAAATGAAATGAAACTAAGTTACCTTTCAGGCCAGCAGTCTGTTTGGAGGGATGCCACTTTATTTTGCCAGGTGGCGTTGTGCATTGCACTCTGCTTGTGCTTTTTGTTCCATTTGAGTTGATTTCAAGTCAGGCTGCCTTGGGCTTTAGGTGAGCAGGTAAACAGTGTATGTAACTCTTTCTGTAGCCTAGAAGTGGTGCAATACTTTAGAGTGCTACCAAATTACTGTTACCAGAGGCCGGTGAGACTCAAAATATATACATGCCACTAATTATGTTGTGGTTTAAAAGTGCACTCATTTGCCAAAAGCCCCATTTGACTCATGTTGTCACTTACCAGAGTTTGCTAGATTTTTGGTGGGAAGCCCACAATTACAAGAGCATCTAATAAGTACAGATATATTCCATTCTGAATTTTGCTGCATGGGATGATCCAGATTTAATCACAGATTTAATTTAATTGAAATCTATAGGATTTAGATTAGCCATAGCTAAGAATTCCATTGATTTCATTTATTGGAATTGTTTTAGTGAGGGACTTTAGTGATGGAAATCTAAACCCATCTTCATATTGTTGTAAGCTGCCCCGAGGCTTCGGCGAATGGGGCGGCATAAAAATGTTTTAATAAATAAAATAATAAATAAATATGTGTATGGGCTGTTTCACAGAAGATGAATTCGTGAAAATGGTAACCCTCCAGATTCTCAGGGGCAACTTGATTCTCTTGTGCCTAGCCTGACACTCCCAATAATGTAAGCCCCATGCAGACAACGGATGTCCAGCTCACAATTGCTATCACCGGGCCATAACTGCTTTGCAGTTGTGAGGCGTATGTGCTTTTAGGCTAGGAGGCCATCCAAGGACATGGGAGATTGACAGTGCACAATGAACTGCTACAAAAATGGCACAGGTCCTTATAGCAATATACAGAAACGATCATAGATTCTTTTCATACTGTGATAGAAATTCATACAGCAGTCTGGAACAAGATGGATGTGCTTCGGGGTCCAACTTGCTAGGTACCTTAAGAAAATCCATCCAGGTGTTCATGGGAATCCAAGCAGGGCATGAGGGCAAAAGACCTCTTAATTTACCTGTGTAATATCAGTTACATAAGCCCTGAATATGGGCATTCTATTAGCTGTTGTGACTAGTAACGATGGAAGCAAGTTTCCTATCTGAATTTAATTCCTTTTAAAAACCATCTGAGCTAATGCTCATCACAATGACGTCTGTGTCAAACAGCATCATCTCCAGCTTTGAGTGGAGGTGGCAGCTTTGTGTTGCTTGTATAAGATACCAAGATCAAAGCCTGTGCCTACTTCATATTTGCAAAGAATCCCCTTTCCCTACACATGCAGAAGAAGTCATTCTAGGGCCAGTGACATAACTGAGTTGCTTCTGCATCAGTCCCTACTCAGCATGTTGGAGTGTGATGCCTGAAAAACTCAGCCTCCAAAGCCGCACTAGCATGCTGTTGCTATGGCCACAGTGGCGCTAACGGGAGTTGTGCTGAAGGAGCGCCGCTCACATGTTGCTTTGTCTCAACAAAGGAGGGCTATTGTGAGTCCAAACACAGTTCTGCATCTTTTGAATATATTTATTACTCTTGCTTGTTGTTTTGCTTTGGAGTAAATGTAACTCACAAAAAATATAAAAATAATGTATACAAAGTAGCAATCATATGCCATTGTGGTCTTCCCCTCCATGGTTCAAGGCATTTTAAAAGACAACAGGTTGCACATTCAATTCTCTACCCCCCCTCCCACCACCCTCCCACTTCATGGTGTGATAAATCAGTGTGTGAGGTTGCTATGCTGAGTGTATGCTCCTATGCTATTATCATTTTAGCCTCTTTTAAGTTACAGGAGAAAGCAATGGTAGCCTAAATCTAAAATCAGGACTACTAAGCAGGCATGTAGTTTCAAGACTTGAGCAGGGTAATATGGAAGGGTTTTCTTCCATCGAGCTGAAACTCGATGTTCAGAAACGGTTGGGAATGTATGTCAACATCAGTTGTATTACTTACTGCTGAGACCTGCATGCAGAAAGAGGGTGAAAGGCATGCAACTTGGCTGCAGCTCTTTGCATACCACTATCTCTACAGGTACACACTGCCCCAAGTGGGATGGATTTGTGCCAGGCTACAGTAAGATTGCATTCAGTGAATGTGCTCTTTGCACAGATGGATAGGCACACCTTTTCCCCCAGAGACCTTTTGCTGTTTTTATCATGTGTTCCCACTCCCCAATAAGGAGCAGGGGAATGAGCCATAAGACCAATGAGAAGGAAAGTGCATGGCTGCAGAGCCATTACATGGTGAGATCTACACAGAGTAAGGTTGCTAAATGGAGTTTGTCTAACTATAAGTACAGCGGCATTATGGTGTAGAAATCTTTAGACAATTCATTTAATGCTGGATTTTATGCAGACGTGTTCCCACACAATGAATTCAATGGCAGTACCCTGGGCAATGCCTTCAAGTTGAGAATCCCACAGAAAAGGGCAACTCCTTGTGGCAAGAAAAAGAACAACTCCAGTGTCTTAGTTTGATTGTCACAAAACTTCTGAGACTCGTTGCAGCACAGCAAGTTGGTTTAAAAAGTGGCCAAGGGGCACCTGTGCGAAATACTTAAATCCTGAGATTCTGTGCCCTTGACCAAGCTTGCACCCTGCAGCAGATGGTTGTGTTGAAGAGGAAGCCACATTATTTCAATACTTAAATGCAGTGGTGGGGAATGTGTGGACCCACTGATGTTACTGAACTGCTCATCTGACCTTGTAAGATGATGTGAGCTGCAGTCCACCAACATCAGGAATGGCTGCCGGTCTTCCTGCTGAAATAAAATGTACTGTCATGAGGAAATCTCAAGCTTCCAATCCTGCTTTCTCCTTAGTAGCAGGAATACCTTTGCTCCAGCACTCTATCCAGGCAAACTTCAGATGATTCCTGACTGCTCTGGAAAGCCTTTGTGAGAGGAGGGAGACTCAAGTGACTCAAATAGGCCACCTGCATTTGCTCAGTCACTGCCCAGTTTGCATGTAAAGGGCAGCAATGTGGCCATGATGTGAAGCAGAGATGAACTGCACACAAGTGTGCTAGACAGAGACAGATAGTGGGCATCCTTGTTTCTCTTTCCTAAGCTATCTACTAATAGAACAGCCACACTGGGGATTTAAGATGTGCTCCAATTTTATGGGAGCAGCAGGCCTGGCCTGTCTGTAGGCTCCTGTTCACTGTGCAATGTCATGGCTTGGGAGAATAAAACAGGCTATTGCCACTCATGCTAAATCAGTCTGTTATCAAACCCGAGTTGCTGCCCACAGTCTGAGTCCTGCAGTGTTGAAACTGCTCTGAAACCTCCAGGGAAGGTAGCAAGTATTTTGGAGCTGGATGCTGTTCTCTGCAGGGATACTTGGTATCATCCAAAAGCAACTCAAAGCTCTTCTGGGGCTTGGTAGCTCTCCTGCACCTCTTTTTTAATGGCTTAAATGATCCTGAGGTTACACATTCCTGAATAGCAACCTTTCTAAAAACATAGGGGTACTGATAAACAGTACTTTTTATCTCACTTGGAAAAAAATCAACCTGAAAACTGTCCAACATCTCTAGGCAAGAGTTGGAGCAAGAGGAATAAGCAGAATAAAGGGCCTGGCTAAATGAGGTGGGGAAAGAAAGCAGAATATGCTGTGTGAAAAGATTAGTGGTAAGGAGGAATCTAGATCTTGTTCAGTTTCCTCTTGTTTAAAAGGAGGCCGCAGTCACAAAGATTCTTGACTGAAAGGTGCCTGCTGTTGATTTGGAGTGGCCTGAGTTGCCTTCTAGCACCATATCCTGTCCGTGTAGCACAGAGTGTAGGCTCTTTCCCCACAGTAATTCCAGGATGAGAAAATCAAATGTATCCAGTACATTGTGCAAGTTCAAACTGAAGCAGTGGGCAGCATAACCAGCAGGACTTGCACGTGCAAAGCCCACAAATGGCTTGGAAAATTGCAGAGGGAAAGTCATCCTGCCCTGAGACCATTTCATGCCTTGGTGGTAGGAGGAGTTTTTGGTCCAGGACCATTGTTGATGAACCCCGAGTTCTTGTCTCACACACTGCCCCAACCGAGATGTGATTATCTTGACTCTTCCCATTTGTGGCTGTCACAGCGAGATGTCAGCGGTCACTTGCAGGGTCTGCCCAGTGATCCGTTTCCTGCCACTGTGCCGCCCGGTGTCCCCCCGTCGGTACGGCTGATTCCGCAGGCCTGCCACAGGAAAAAACAAATTCTAGGTTTTATTTTTGAAAGTGTGCCTTTACACAGATACATAGTCCTATGGTGTTTACACTGCACTGTTAACTACATGACCTAAAAGTTCTAGAATGCAAAACATATACCGTACTTTGGGGGAAGAATTCTCTGTTTCTCAGCATGTGGGACAGTCAGCACACACTGTCTTGCGGTTTGTTCCGCTGTGTCCCATCCTCAAGACTGGGCAAGTATGCCCTCTTAAATACTATCTCTGCACCATTGCAATCGCCATTAATTAATCTGAGGTCCTAATGGTTTAATGCACAAGATGAGCTGCTACTGAACTTTCATAGCAATAATAAACGACAAACACAACCCTAACGGTAAGCACGTGCTATAGTTTAACTTGTCGTTCACATGGCAATTGAGCAAGACAGAGAACCCAAATGCCAAAGTGACGTAAGAGGGAGACCGAGGAGCAAATCCCACTTGGCCATGAAGCTCTCTGATTAATCCAGCCTTAGTCACTCCCTCAGCCTTGAAAGTGTTGTAAGGATTAAAAACAGAGGGGGGAGAGCTGTGTGCTCCATTTTGAGATTCTTAGGAGAAAGTTGGCATAACAATTACAGAAAGGTCATCCCCACATGAGAAGGAACTGGTCTGTCATACCTCTGCTAGCAGCCACACACATCCTGTCCAAATAAATGCAGCCCCATCCTTGATGTCACTATTACCTAGAGCCACAAGCTACAATGGGCTCTCTTCATTGAAGCTGGCATCACAGAAGAGGCGAGAGGAGCGTTTGCCCGTCCGAGCAGTGAAAGGAACAGTCTTCAGAGCTGAACAAAGAATAGTCCCAGGAAAAAAACAAAGGCAGCAAGAAAAGGAAAGAAAAAGGAAGAGCAGCAGGCAAGTGAAGTCCTAAAGCTAACAAGAGGGTGTTCTCTACAAACATGTACAGATTTCTAATGGTAATATATGCATTGCATACTTGGAGCAGTTTATCTGTTCTGCCTTCCTCCAAAGAATTATGGGAACTCTAGTTAGGCAAGAGGGCTGACACATCTGTTAGACGTTCTTCACACCCCATCCCATTCTGCTGTCCCATTCCACAAAACATTTTCTCACAGTTCCAGCTGGACAGTCTCTACAAAAAAAGTCCCCCTCATCCATTATTCAATTGTGGACGAGAGCCAACTTGGAGTGTATTATCAAAACTTGGGTGGGGTAACTAGGAGGGGTTAATCTCAGCAGTGCCTTCCTGGGCATTCAGTGCATTTGGGGGTTGGGAGGGTTCTCTTCAGGAATTCAAACTCCCTCACTAAGTTTCCTCACCAGGTTTCCTCTCCCTTCAATTGTCAATCTTGAGTGTTTGTTTCTTGTGCTGTGTTCCAAGAATTAGATAGGGATTTTGCTGGTATACTACCTACTCTGTTGCCCATCGGTCTCCCTGCATGAACTGACAGAAGTGGTCTCATACTTGGTGTTGAGGACCTCTAGGATGCTGGTTCTGGAGGACCTCAACTTCCATAATGAGGCTGTCAGATTTGAAGTGGCCTGTGGCCTCCACAACAAGCAGGGATCCATCCCACCAAGTTGTTGGCCAAATTCACAGAGATGTGCTTGATTCGGTTTTGTCAACTGAACCAAAGGATGGAGAAATGAAAGTGGGAAGATTAAGGTCTATCCCGTTCTTATGATTGCAACACCTCTCCATGAGATGAGGACTCTTGGTGACCATTCCCCTCTGTAAAGATGGGAGGCCTATTAAAATGGTCCACCCATGGAGCCTAATGGATTCTGGTGGATTCCAAAGAGCTTGGGGGGGGGGGTCTTGCTGGTATGTGTCATGCCCCTCTCGAGGAATCCTCCTCTGAGAAGGAGCCTGGCTTACCTTGTTTCAAGGATTTCTCTTCCCCTGAGGAGGAACCAGAAGCAGTGACTCAGGAAGAAGCCAGGCTCGCATTTGATGAGGAGGCAGGACCCTCAGGGATAAACAGTGGGAGTCTTCCCCCTCCCCAGGATGACTTGGAGTTCGATCAGGTGATAGTGCGACCACCCAGCCCCCAAGAATGCTGACGCCTAAAGCGAAGAGCACAGGTTTTCCCTCTCAGGTGAAGTGCCAGGTTAAAAGCTAAACTTCCTAATTAGCAGCAGTTGGGACCTTGGGTGGAATCTAGGCTGTTCCTGCTCAATAATCCACAAGCATGCCAAGTAGGTTGCTGGAAAACAGCATCTCTTCGGGGTCCTGAACCCTTGCATCTCGTTCCAATGTTCCTGCATCCTTTGCTCTGGATCAATTCCTGTGAATGACCTTGGACTGCTTTTGCCTATGCTGTAACTGAACCCCAACAGGATATGGCAATCCCAGTTGTTGCTAACTTTGACCCTAGTCTGCTTGTTCATTCTTCTGCCTCTCCCCCAAAAACTCAGCTACATTAATCAAATGTCTTTGGGACTATCTTTAACAGCACGTTTTTGCAGCAAACTTATCTTTGTTAACAATTCACTTTGCTGGTTTTCCAGCTGGGTGGCCATCTTGTAATTTAAACCTGGTCAAAACAGGATACTGTTCCAGCTTTGCTTGCCACAATAGAGACTGTTCTGTAGGATAAGCAGACCCTTTGGGAGCAAGTGGAGCAATTTGCTGCCATGATAGCAACATTACAAGCCCCACTATAGTGACTTAGGGTCCAGCTGCCACCTCCCCAAATAACACTGGCCTACAGCACATCCTGAGAAATTTGATAGGTTTTGCAGATGCTCCTGGTTTCCTTTACTCAGTGTGAATTATACATGCAAGCATTCCCTGTTGATTTCCCCAAAGATGAGATCAAGGTGGGGTTCATGATGAGCAGCTAAACAAGCTCCCCTACCTATTCAAGCCAGCTTCTTCCTGTCTAGTTTTCATCTTTGCAGACCACCTATGAAGATCTTCAGAAGGCAAATATTGCAAACCAATGGCTATGACACCTCTGACAAAATAAGGGACCTTTGGATTCCTGTACCAGCTGCTTTGGTTTGCTAACTCAGGACTTCAGCTGGAGTGGGGGTATTCTGGTGGACCAGTACCAGGAAGGATTGGCTGATGAAATCTTGGATAAGCCAGCCAGAGTGGAACAGCCCTCAGTGCCGATGAGATTGATCTAACTCTGTTCAATGATTGATGAACCTCTGGAAGGTCCCTGAATCATACCACCCCAAGAAGTGTTTACTCCATTGTTGAGCCTTCCAAGCCCTGGATCCCTACTGAGTTCCACATGCTCATGCAGTTAGGTGAGGCCTAAGCACACCAAACTCTACAGGAAAAAACAAGAGCATAAACAAGATGGCCTCTGACTATACTGCAGGAAGGCAGGGCATTTTGGAAATGCCTGTTCAGCAAAATATCCATGTTCTTTACTTCTGAGAAATAATCAGAT
Source organism: Varanus komodoensis (assembly GCF_004798865.1). NCBI lineage: Eukaryota > Metazoa > Chordata > Lepidosauria > Squamata > Varanidae > Varanus > Varanus komodoensis. The sequence goes on from NW_025336088.1 coordinate 430,822, forward strand.
GCAGCCTTAGCTGAGATCCTAGGACTGGGTGGGGGAGACTAACATCAGTCCTCCAGCTCCAGGTCAACTTCCATGCCTGCTGTTGTTGTAACTGGACATGACATCACACTGTTCAAATTATTCCACTACTCAGACAACTGCCATGGCAGACTCGGGGACCTCCAACAATCTAATGGATACTGAATTTGCCCAGCAGCCATGAGCCCTCTGGATTCTCCAAGAACCACACCAATCACTGATAGCTTACCCCAGCGGTCCTCAAACTCTTTCAGTAGGGGGCCAGTTGAAGGGCTGTGGTGGGGGTGCCTGGGGGCATGGGCCAGTGAGCTGCAGTCGGGCACGCTCGAGGCGGCATCAAGTGCGCGCGGCGGTGGCTCGCTCGCTCGGAGATCTCCCAGCGAGTCCGAAGCCATCTCCGAGTGAGCAAGCCACCGCCTCCCCGCCCGCACAGCAAGCGCGCATGTGGGTGGCAAGCGGCAGCATGGGCCGGATGAATGGCCATGGTGGGCTGGATCCATCCCGTGAGCCATAGTTTGAGGACCCGTGGCTTGCCCATTAGATCAAGCTTCTGCTCCTGGAAATCCAGAGGCATCAAAACAACTTTGGTTTTACCTGGCTGCAGTGCCACACTTGGCACTAATTTTAAGAATTCCTTGGTTTGACCCTTCACAGTCCCTGGATCACTTGATCCTGAGGAGAGATGGTTTTTGCCTTGGAATACTTTTCATCACATTGTTGGCCTGAGCAGGTGTGTGGGATCACTACTACTTTCGCAAAGCCCTACTGCACTCTTGCTTCCTCCCCTCGACTCCAGAGATACCTTCAAGAAAAGCTGATTTGACGACAGGTTCCCAGAGTCCTGCATGGAAGACTGACATCATGTCAGACCTCCAAGAAAAAGAACCAACGTGGCAGGTTGGGTCTGGCTATCTATCCAGATGGGCAGGTCCAAATGCTCGGCTTTGATGTGTTCCTTCCTCTTAGGTAGGCACTGAGGAAAAGTGTCCCTGGAAATGCATCAGGGAACTCTGATGTAGCCACTCACTTGGCAGTATCTGCAAGGGTGGGAGGTGGTGGGAGGGGAGCATACAACTTGCTGCTTCTTACACTTCACTGCCTGGAGAGGAATCATGCTTCTATACAGGAGGACAACCCTGAACCTTCAGCAGCATGCTATGGTGAACAACATCTTGAAGAGCAAGCCACTCAAATCTGGTCTGATCTGGACACCAGTGAATGCTGTTACACTGGAAACATAGCCAGAGCACCAGCTAGTTTACTTTTACTGGTTAATTGCCAGTTGTTGAGGTCTCCCTAATTCTGGGGTTTGTACAAACTATCCCCCCAGTCACTAATACCAACATGCTTGAGACAAGAAGCAGTTGCTCTTGATGGAGGTGTTCTTAAAATATGGTAAGCAGTATGCAAGTCTCTTAAATAGATGATAAATAATAGGGAGGAGATGTCAAATTTGGTCCAGCAGATTTTAAATTCCAACTTGATTTAGTGGCTGCACCAGCCTCTTAAAGAATTAAAGAAGACAGCAATTAAGCCACTTCTGAAGAAGCCTAATCAGGATCCAGAAGATGTTGACTACTATAGACCAGTTGGTTTATTGCAGATCTGCCCTGGCCATTCTGTGGGGTGACCTGTGCTGAACAAAGGGCCAGGGAAAGTCTCTTTAGCCTCTCAGCAGCTTTCTGTACCATCTGGTAGGCATACCATTTTGATACCTGCTCTCTGGATAGGCTGTTTGGGTCAGGAGTTGAAGGTCTTGAGTGGCAGTGGTTCTGCTCCCACTCAGGGGTTACTGGGAGCTCCAGCTTATCTCCTATCTTCAAGATCTACATGAGACTGTTGAGAGGGGTTATCTGGAGTGGTGAACTGATCTGTCATGAATAGGCAGATGACACTCAGCTCTGCTTACAGCTCTTCAGTCTGGATACGTGCCAAATGTGGGCATGCTGGATAAGGGCTAATAAACAGAGAGGCAGATGGGCTGGTTGATTACCACAGAGGGACATTTTCAGTCCTAGCATCCTGGCTGTGGAATGGCCTCCACAGGAAGGTTCACCTGCCCATATGAACTGGCCTTTTCTATGGCAGATGCTACTGCAGTCCTTCAGTGTTTGTTATTTTAACATCTGTTCTTGAATTTTTGGATTTTTATACTGATTCTGCCTTTTACTTTGGTTTTATTGTGCAACTTTAAACTTTTAAAAGTTCTACAATATGTTTTATTTTATTGTATTTTATAGTGTTCATTGTTGTGACCCCAGCACTTAGCCACCAGGTAGTATAGAAATGGAAAGAATCAGAAAATGGAATGGAAAGAACTTTTCATACCTCAATGGTTACATGAAGCCATCGACTCAGAACCCACAATGAATTACATTTCTTTTCTGACCACAGCCAAGCACAATGACCTCTCCTCTGGAGTGGCCCATTGCTTTCTTCCTTGTTTCTCCCCACCAGAAACCCTCCCATGTGATTCCTGTGGTCCCTCCTTCCTTCCTGGATTTGGCGCACCAAGCCTCTTGTACTTGAGCCAATGAACTCAAGTATAACACCTTTGCACTTGTCAGCTGGAATGGTGCGGGGCATGCTGGGCAAGTGCTTACAGGGCTGCCAGGCCAACCCGCTCTCTTCCTGAGCCTAAGAAAGCGAGCAGGATGGGGTGGCACCCTCATGATAGCTCACTGCAATCATGCCCGTGCCCATCACTGGGATCCAGACTGGGAGATGGGGACAGGGGCAGGGGGGGACAAGCACCAAGAGGGCTGCAGAACAAAGCCTTGGGAGGCTGGTCACATGCAGCCTGTGGGCCACACATGGGACCACCCAGAATGCAATTTAGATGAGTGAGTGAGTGAGTGAATGAATATGCAATTTAATATGCTAGGGAAAGACACTAGAGAGCTTTAAAGTGTGACGTGTACAGTGATTAGTAAAAGCAGATTATCTTGTTTGCAGGAAAAAAATGCAGAAAAGCTAAAAAGAATAGAGTCAGAAGAGTGCCTTTTTGAAACAGAGTCAAAAGCAAGCTGATTCGCAGCAGCAGCAGCAGAAACATCTGTTATATTTCTGTGTATCCATGGAGTTGAGCTTCCATAAATTGAGAAATCAAGATGTGAGTTTGCAAGGGCACAAACGCATGAGGTGTGAGTATCAGTTATATCTAAAGCAGGCTTAATTCGGTATGTGGGACCATACCACATAATATCTTTTATATTATTTTATATGTATTGATTTTTATGTTTTGGCTAGGCTGTGAGCCAACTTAGCCATGTTAGTAAAATAACAAATAAGTAGCAGTAAAGCTACATGCAGGTTTAGCTATTAAATTTTATTTCGTATTTTTTATTTTATTTGTGACTGGTGGTTTTAGAGGGCATTTAAATACTAGTGCCCATCCACAATGTTGGAAATTTGGCATAGAACCCAATCACGGGGCTTAGTGTTCGAACACCGGTAAGCAAACATTCACTCTCAAAAGTATGGGTTCCATCCAAAGAATTCAGTGCATACTGGGAGATGCTTGGCAGGGCCCTTGGCCCATGCAGTGATGCCTACTATTGCCCCCTCCTCTGCACCCCTAGATATATCCAGGAGGCTGCAGAGGGGGCATGATGCTGTGCTTACTTGTGCAGATCAAGAGTTATGGAGGACCACCTTCCACAAGCAGTAAGATTCCGATCAGCTGTCACTCCATTAGCCCTCTGTGGGACGCACAGACAGTACAGCACCTGCTCAGACGAGCAGCTTCCCCTCTCCTTACCTGTAATAATGTCCTCAATGGCACCATCTTTCTCCTCATAAATGAGGGGTTCCTTCACCAGCTGCTTCTTCTTCAGTTCAGCAATGAGGTCCATTTGCTGCCTCTTGGCTTTGTGGGTGGGTGACTGCCAAGAGAGAGAAAGGGTTGCTGTGGTTACACATGTATCGCTCCAAAGGCGGAGGTGTATGTCTTCAGTGCAAGAGCATTCAGGCAGCTATCCAAGGAACCACGTATGGGGGCTGCTGTAGCTACAGCCATCCATAATTTCATTAACTGGGGCCTTTTTTAACCCAGTCTGGTCACAAGAGGCCAGGACAACAAATACAAATACTTTTTAAAAGCTCTGACAAATATAAGTAAAAGGAGTCCTGCCCCCTTTGACAGGATAATGCAGAGTGACTTGATTCTAACAAACAGGGATGGCTTACTGAATAAAGGGGCAGTTATGGGAAATCTGGAGATAAGTGACCATGTTGTATTGAAAATTTGGTGCAAAAGGAAACAAAAGCTGAGTGCAGCTGAACATATGCCCTGGATTTTAGGAGAGCCAATTTTCATAAACTTAGGTAAGTATGATCCCTGGCAAGTGACTCTAATGAAAAAAGGAATCCAAGGTTGGTGCGATTTTTTTTTTAAAAAATTACAAACAAGAAAAACAAGAAGATGAAAGAAGGCAATATGGCTTCACAAAAAGCTCAGAGTTGACCTGAAGACAAAAAGACACCTATAGAAACTGGAAAGAAGGCCAGGCTACAAAGGATCAACCAGTACAGGCAGGTAGCATATGTCTACACAGCACTGTTTAGGCCTCATCTTCAGTACTGTGACCAGTTCTGGGCACCATAGTATAAGAAAGAGCAGACAAATTGGAAAAGGTACAGAGGACAACAAAGATGATCAGGGGACTGAAAACAAAGCCTCGTGAGAAAAAACTGGAAAACTGGGCATGTTTAGCCTGGAGAAGACTGAGGGGAGGTACGACAGCGCTCTTCAAGTATGTGAAAGGTTGTCACAAAGGCAAGAGCCAGGATCTTTTCTTGATCTTCAGAGAGCAGGACATGGAGTAATGGGCTCAAGTTTCAGGAAGTCAGATTCTGGATGAACAGCAAGAAAAACTTTCTGACTGCTAGAGCAGTATTACAATGGAACCAATTACCCATGAAGTCTGTGGGCTCTCTGCTCTGGAGGCATCCCAGGTGCAGCTGGACAGCCATCTATTAATCTATTCGGGATGCTGTAACATGGAGTGCTGTGCTGAGCATGGGCCTGGAACCAATGGACTTATTGGCCCCTTCTAACTATGCCATTCTGTGATTCTAATACATAGAGAGAACTCTGACTAGCAGCTAGTATTTCTGATGAGCCACACTGAAAAGGAAGAGGAGGGCATTGCTCCCACTCCACTCTGAAATGGACTGCAATGGTTCCCACATTGAATGGTAAAGTCACAGACAGAAGGAGAGAGAGTTGGCCCAAGAGACAGCATTGGCCGATTCACTTGATAAAGCCTCTGCTTTAAGAGTACTTGTTTCTGCAACAGTCCATCCTGTTTGTGCACAATCTGACTTCAGTTTGCCAAAATCTCAAGGAGCAAAAAAAAGCTCAAAGTTGAGAAAACACCAGTTCTAGCATGCCAGCCACGGGCAACAGCTGAGACTGACCTTGGCAGCCACTGTCCAGCACATGTTCCTGCATTAAACATGCACTATGAAGGGGAGGCGCTTGCCCAACAGCCATAGCTGGTCATGTTGTGACAGAGGCTTACTGAGCACTGGCAGGTGGGAGTCCTCCCATCCTACTTTCATCTGTTTATCGCAACGAACACACACAAACCTCAGTGACAGAGGAACTCATGCAGTTGCTCTCACACAGTAGGCTCAGGGCTGGATATCCAAGCTGCTTCTCACAATCAGATCCAGCCAGCAGCCTCTCCTCCTGTGCTCCCTCTGTGTAATTTGGTTTACCAAGCAAAAGGCAAATACCTCTTACTCATACAAATAGGGACTTTATTGCTAAGCCTTTTCGGTGAAGGAGGGGATTGGGAGGTGCAAACTGGGGAAGAGTTAGCATTCCTCTCTGATTTCCCTTCAACATGCTCCCCGTGTGACAGTGACCTTTACTCTAAGCTTACCTACAGAATGGTGGGAGGGATTAGGGGGAGATGGAGTTGCCTGTTTTTGCCCTTGGCCATGCTTACCGCTGACTGCTGTCACTCTCTCCCTTGGTATTCAGCTCTGGAGAGATTTCCCCTGAGGAAATCTGGCACTCAATCTAAAAGTGTTTCCTCGCCTCCGATTTAGAACATCACGTCAACAGCTCAGGAACCCCATGAGAGTCCTAGCATGGCTGTACATGCCGTATACCTGTCCTGCATGTGACTAGCACACTCAGTGCTTCTTTTTTAAACCTATTTCAGTCCATGCTCCCTCTCCTCTAAAGACTAACTGCTTCCATTGGAAGCATTCTGGATTAAATACAATGAGCAAAACAAAGGCTCTTCCAAATTCTATAGCTTATAAATGCACTGTTGAGTTGCTAATGTGAAACACAGCATCCGTGAGCCACCAGATGAGCGGTAGTGTTTTTTTATGATTGGTCATGCATGGGCAGGGTGGTATAGTGGTTATAGTGTTGGTCTGGAGATCTAGGAGATCCAGGTTCTAGTTCCCATCCAGCCATGAAGCTCCGTGGGTGACTTTGGGTCAGTCATTCACTCTCAGCCTAACCTGCCTCACAGAGATGATGTCAGGAGGATTAAAAACAGAGCTATGTCACCTGCCTCGGGTTCCTGACAAGGGCAAAAAAAGGTGAGATATGAATGCAATATAAATGCTAGAATTGTAGACTATTACCTGAAACAAGTATGGGAACATGGTTTTATGGAAGTTTTGTGGGTTCTTACACAATTCCCATCCAGTTATGTCTGGCTGGTGAATCTGATTGATTTGGTCACCTTGAAAATCACCATTTTGAGCCATTTTTTTGGAATATGTGCTATTGCTTGAAATGGGTATCACAGCATGGTTTCTGTGTGAGTTTTACAACTCACTGCATCCTTCTCATGTACTTATATGTGGCTGGGGGATTTTGTTGATTGGTTCAGGCCATATTCTGCAATATGGATTATTGCCCCAAAAGGAACCAATGCATAATTTCTATGGACATACTGTGGCTTTCTGCATTACTCCCTTCCAGTTATAGGTAACTGATGAATTTGGTTGAATTTATAGGTGACTGATGAATTTGACTTGCTTGGAAGCTGCCATTCCAGGACATTCTGTTCTGGATGGGTTCTGGGCGTTAGGAAGTGAATTAGTCCATTTGTCATGATCAGATATCACTGACTGAGATTCAGACAGCCAACAGCTTTTCCTCTCTACAAGCACAGGAGAGTTATTAAGGAGGTCCACCTCCAGAGACTAATGAATTCCAGATAATTTCCAGAGAGTCCTCGGGGGTTTTCCAGTTGATATGGCTGGCAGGCCTGTCAAATCCCTGGATAATTTCTGGAAGACAGTGATGATCTGGACAATTAACACACATGCTTCTGCACATACTCTCTGGAGTAGATCCTGTACAGCTCTTGGTATATCACTAAGCTGAGAACAATGAAACAAAACAGCAGGTAGTTTGAGTACGGCTGGAGAAAAACTAGTGAATACAACTGAGCCTTGGTGTGTGCTTACAGTCAGGTATATTTAGGGGCAGAAAACAAATACTGCGTAAGCAGTATTCCTCTTCCATGTCATGTGCAGCAGCCTTTGTGCGTGCTGCTGCACATGAGGAGGAGGAAGATCATTTGCACAGAACTTGCCATGAATTGAGCGATGCACAGATGATGTGCAAGAAGATTGTGCAACCTTCAGTCCATAAGCATTCATGGACTTGGGTGGTTGCTCCACTCAAGCTTTTACACCATCCCCAGACTTAGTAATATCAATGAACTGGTCTTCAGTTTGTCTGGAGGCTTGTGAAGGCCTCTGTAGTCTACCTAGTTTAGCCAGTAAAGCCTTGTGCTCTGTTGGGCCAAACAGCTGAAGCCTTGTCTAGACTCAGGAAGAGTCTGGGAGTCTCTCTGAGCACATACTGCAGATGCTATAAGCTGAGAGAAGATGGGAATGTTGGAAAAGGAAGGCTGAAGAACCAGCAGGCCCTGCCTAAATTGCTGGGAGAAGAGTTGAGTGCCTGCCTTGTGTTATTTTTCTCAGTTGCCTGCTGAAAGAGAGTTAACCGTGCAACCATAAGGCTGAGCAAGGAAAAGACACTTAAGAGCTGAAGAAAATGGTGGCCACTAGAGAAAGTTTTTGACATTCCTTGCTGGGTAGGATAAGCACAAGTCAAGGTCTGTGTCTGACTCTGTATAGGGATACATTTAGACAGGGACAGAAGGGGGAAGTGGTAATCCTGTGGCTTTCCTTTGACTTACAGGTATGCCTGTCAAGACAAAATGAGTGAAAGCTCCATAATATGGCTCCCACTAGAACAGATTTGGAATCGTCAAGGTCAGGAAACCATGTTGCAAGTCCTGCTCCTCAGGTAATCCTGTACACATATGCTGATGTATGCCTGCCCTAAAATCTTCAGTCTTTTTTTCTTCTTTGTTCCTTGATTTCAGTCTTATCCCTTGTCTTGATTTGTTTCCACCCGTGCCTCCAACAAACTGCCTACCTGATCCCCGACCCTCCTCCAAATTACCTACTCGACTAGCAGATTATGAACGTACCCTGCACAGAAGCCATCTTTGAAGCATCTTTTGGAGCTACCTACATGCTGCATGTATGTCCTGTTTACCTGAATAAACTTTAATTTTCTTTGACTCTATATCCCCAGCAGACTTGCCATCACTGTTTCTTGACACTTCTCACCCCTGATCCTACAACCAGCCAAGCCAGAATACCATATGGGGGCAGGAGTCACCGTATCTCGTCCATAAGTTAGCTGCAGTCCCTATTGAAAGCTGGGAGGCCTTTTGATTGCAATGTAAACCGGATACAGTGTCAGCTCCAGCTTCTTCAGTGCCTTTGGGCAAGAGGCCACAGTGGGCCCCTCCCCACTGCTACTGCCACCAGCTGTTAATTCTCCTCATCCTGTTTCTCTGGCTTGCTTGACAGGCACAGAGATGGTCAGTAAGGCAACAGCCACATCTGCTGCTGCTCTTTCTCACCAACAGTGTTGTTTGGACCAGCGCAAAGGGCGGGGAAGAAGCAGGCTGCAGTGATGAGGAACAGAAATTTGGAGAGACTCTTGTCAAGTGGACCCCTTTGTAGGGCCAAATTACCCCTGTGCTTTCTGCCAGACCTGATACCCTCATCTGTGTTGTGCTTAGCAGGCAATCTTGGTGGAGACTGGAGAAGGTGGGGGCCTTACTGAACAATCACCAAAACAATTGCCAAGCCTGAGGATTAGCCTTATGCTTTCACTGCACTGGGTCTTGGAATGGAAATGCCTAATATCCCAAATATGCAAGTCTTCTGCAGAAGCTTAAAAGCAAGATAGGACAGAATAGCCACTTGAATGGCATCAAAGAGAGAGAGAAGGGACATGCATCAGTAAAGAAGGCAGCAGAGGGGACATTGCTTTGCATAAAATGAATATATGTTGATTCAGATGCACATCTTGAAATAATTACTGTAATTTAACCTAGAAATACAGTTTGCGGCTAGGTGCCAATTGTTGACAGGTAATGTCAAAGGAAAGAATGTTTGATAGAGGGGGACTTAACATCTGAGCTGAGCACTTCCACTTGTCTTACCCTGGGGAGTCCAGTAACACCTGCCACCTGAAGACCAGTGAGTGCTTAGTGGAAAGACACAAAAGCTGGGGGTATCTGACCCTTGAAGGACTGGCTATTTCCCTACCCAAGGTGAGAGATGGGAGAGCACAGGTGAAAGAAAGCTGGAGGGAAGGAAGGCTACCATGGTGGAGTGTCCTTTACTTATATACTGTAATACTTTTGTATTGTGCTTTATTCCGTCTCCTGTTTAGTATTTAGCTGTTGGATTCATTTGGTTTATCTACACTGTTTTATTTGCTATTTTATGTGCTCATATTTCTGCTATGTATTCAACTGCCACACTGCAGTTATTTGTAACTGTTTTTATTGCATTTGAATATTGTTATATTTATAGCTGTTTGATATCAGGTAAATTATATTTACTGCTTTTCATTTGCTATGTTGTGAGCTGCTTTGGGCACAATTTTCTGGAAAAATGGCGCACTAATAAAAAGAGGTTGATGGTGGCCTGTTTCTTCCTTTATCATTTGTATTTATTTTTACTTTCAACTAGACTTGGACTAAATAATCCATCAAATAAAGGATGCCTTAAAATAGAAAATCATCCTCTTAAGTGTAGGATGCCTGACTAAACTATAATTAATAGATCTGTTTCTGGGGGGTGGGGGGGGGAATGTTTGGCAAACACTAATTTTAGTTTTGATGAGTCAGCACAAATAGCACAATCCTATGGCTGCTAGACAGCATCTTGATAGCCATAGGGATTTTTTGGAGACCCAGCTATGTGATTTCCAATTGTTCTGGCCTTGCAGCGGGGTCTCCTTAGCTCTGCAGCCAGTGTGGAAAGAACTGCTCTGGCTCTATCTCTGAGGCCACTGGTATTCTGGAGGGTGGGGAGGGCAGCAGACCTGTGCCAGCACAATATATGGGACATATAGGATATATGGGTGGCACCTCAGCCTCCCTTGCTTGTGCTGTGATGCTTGACATTACACTGGGCAAGACCAACTCAAAAGTGCCTTTGAGGGCAGGAGGAGTGCAGAGTTGTCCTTTGCATCTACACTCATCCCACCCTGCATGGGATGCCCAGGATCCTGCAGGTTTGGACATTTAGACTGGACTGCGCACTTAAAGGATCAAAACCAATCCGCAGATGAATTGCCACTGTACAGTAGATAATGATTACTGCCTCCTGTGGGGAAGCCTCCACTGATATAGGATGTAAGAAAGAAGCAAAGCACCGCCTGCTCGTTGCTTTTTTATAGCAGGGTGTCTGACAGCAGCGTGTGTGGCAGCGGTGGCATTAGGCAAAGAAAGACACAGGACTACAGCCATACCCAATGGGAGGGGGAGGGTGGGACCAAGGGCAGGAGACTCGGACGGGCCAGTGCTGGCTGCCGATTGCTCTGAGACTCTGAGAAGGAGCATACGGTTTCCTCTTCTCTCCTGGGGCAATGGAGGGGCGTCCCCTCCCTGCTCCTCTGCCTCATCCTGAGGCAGGAAGTTGGCTGGGTTGGCACAGAAGCTACCAGCCTGGTGGGAAACTAATTCTTTCTCAGGCATGGGTGTGATGGACGATTGATGCCACCAGTGATGGGGAAACCAGAAAGCAGATGGGAGTTGGGGGTGCAATGAACGGGGGAGCAGTTCATTGCTCCAGGAATGCCCCATAGTCCTCCAGAGCTTATGGGCATTTTGCTTCGTGGCCCAGCAGAGCAGGCAGGGCTCCAACAGCAGCATCCCAAGGCAAGGAGAGGCAGCTGTGGCAAGCGGGAGCAAGGGAGGGAGTGGCCACAATCCAGTGCCTTTCCACAGCTTGCCTCATTCTGTCTAATGCGTGGGCCAACTCTGATAGGAACACATACCTTGGGAGCGGCTGGTTCCTCTTTGCTGGCAGGCTCCGACTGCTCCTCTTTGGCTGCTGCTTCTTGCTTCCTCCACAGCTGGATATCTTCCTCTGCTTTCTGTTTATGGGAGGGAAAGAGAGGACAATACATCATGCAAAGCCATCGCACATAGATAATCAGAGGGTGACCTCACTTCTTCTGTTCTGGGTGAGAAATATGAGCTGTGCTCAAGCAAGGCAAGCTCCTCCCCACTTCCTCTTCCCTCTCAGCCCCACTACAACTGATGCCCTCAGCACTCTCTCAGTCTGAGGCATTTCTGAGCCCTTCTTGACAGCTTTGAGGATTTTTGAAGATATATATTTCTTTTAATTTACAAGCTACTAATAGGTCCACATATCTACAGGGTCTCCCTACTATGCAGAAATCATTACTTTATTCTGAGCTATCCCAGCTGCCACAACAACGATGGGGCTATCTCAACATGTTATTGGTCCAACACATGTAAAAGGACACCCCTTTGATTTGGTTTTCTCAACTGGGCAGGGGGATTGTGATCTGGAAGTCGGGGGATAAACAAGAATCTCCTTGTAATGGTCAGATCACTTCCTACTGAGCTGTAGGATCTCTTCCAGCTCCCTTCCCCCTCTGCAAGGGTGGAGGACCATTTAAAATGGTCCACACCAAGAAGCTAATGAATCCTGAAAGTTTCCAGAAGGCTCTGGGGGAGCTTTCATCCTGTACGGCTGGTGCACCCATTGAAGCCCAGGTCACTCTGTGGAATGCAAAAACAGCTCCGGTGGATGACACCCCTTTGCCCTCTTTCCTTGGGCAGCTCCTCAGTGCACACCGTAGCTGAGGGCAATGAAGCAAGAGGGGAGAGGGCTAGAACACCGATGGAGGAAAACTCAAAGACATTATTAAGCCTACTCCGAGGGTAGCCAAAGGGCAGCTCTTTTCCATCAGCATGGCATCTTCTCAGTGTTGTCCAATGGAACATTCCTTAGTGGTCTGTGGCCTATTATATTCTGGGCAAGAAGAAGTTGCAGAGCCTTTGGTAGTTTGCTGTAACTGATTTGCACAGCACTTTGAAGATAAAGTAGTTGGATTCATCATGAATTGGTCTCCATAATTAATGCAGTTACTAGCAGAGGCTTCCAGAGCACTGTCTGGTCCAGTTTTATTGGATGAGCTTCAGTTATCGAGGCCTGAGGATATTGACAAGGTGCCTGGTCAAGTCTGGTCCACCACTTGTGTGCGGAACCCTTGCCCCTCATGGCTCATTACAGCAACTAAGGCAGGGATTGCTACCTGGGTCCAGGAGGCTGTGAACATCTCCTTGACAGAGAGAGGATGGTGCCAGCCTCTCTAGAAGAGGCTGTAATTAAGCCACACCTGAAAAAAACAAACCTGGACTGAGAGGAAGTTAATAACTATAGGCCAGTGGCCAAGATTTCCTTCCTGGGCAAGGTGCTTGAGCAGGTGGTGACTGAACAGCTCCAGGCACTCTTGAAGGAAATGGATTATCTAGATTCATTTCAAGTCAGGCTTCTGGTCTGGTTTTGGAACAGAGACTGCCTTGACTACCACCTTTGGTAGGAGAAGGACAAGTGGAGTGTAAACCTGTTGAATTTCCTGGACCTCTGAGCAGCTTTTGATACCATCAACCATGGTATCCTTCTGCATAGGCTGGCAGGGCTGGCAACAGGAAACATTGCATTGTGGTGGTTCTGCTTCTACTCAGCTGGCATATTCCAGAAGGTGGTGTTGGGGGATTATTGCTCAGTGCCATGGAAATTATTCCAGGAAGTACCACAGGGTTCTGTTTTCTCTCCTATACTGTTTAACAGCTACATGAAACCTCCTATGCGCTGAGATGTCACCAATATACAGATGACACTCAGCTCTACTTCTCTTTTTCATCAAACTCAGATGAGGCAGTGGCTGCTCTGAATCAGTGTATGGGCATGGTAACAGACTGGATAAGGGCCAACAAACTGAGACTCAATCCAGACAAGACAGAGGTGCTGTTAGCAAGTGGTTCATCTGCCTGGTTGGGTGATATTTAGCCTGTTCTGGGCAGGGTTGCACTCCCCTAAAGGGGAAAGTTCATAGTTTGGAGGTGCTCCTGGACCCAGAGTTGTCACCTGAGGCCAAGGTGGACTCTGTGGCATGAAACATCATTTCTCAGTTTAAGCTGCTATACCAACTATGATCCTACCTGGACAGAGAAAACCTAACTACAGTTATCCATGCTCTGCTAACCTCTTGTTTGGATTACTGAATGTGCTGTACATGGGCTGCCTTTGAAAATGGTCTGGAAAATTCAATTGATCCAAAACAGAGGAGCAAGATTGTTTATGGGAACCGGCTTGCAAGATCACACTATGACAAGACCAGGCCTGCGTCAAATGGCTTGGGGTCAGGTTATCTGAAGGATGACCTCCTCCCAGATGTACCCACCTGTACCCTGAACTCTTTGGGGATCCTTCTCTGGGAACCCCTTCCAAAGGAAGAGAGGTGGGTAATCTTTTACCAAGACTACCTTTTTGGTTGTGGCACCCCAGTTGTGGAATAGGCTTTTTAAAGAGGTTTGCCTGACACTTTGTATTCCTTTGGACACTAGGTGAAAACCTTTTTATTTCTCCAGCATTTTAACAGTTTAACTTTTAGAATTTTTTTTATATTGTATTTTGTTCTGTACTGTTGCCATGCTTCTATGCTGATTCAACTGAGATTGCTATTATGGTTCTGTTGTTCTTAATTTTTGTTTCTTTAATTTTTTAAAACTGTAACTTTTGTAAACTGCCCAGGGAGCCCATTGGACTCTAAATAAACATGGAGTACTGTGAGAAAAAAATACCCGCTTTGCAAGACCATGCCTCAGTTGAGCTCTGAATACTAAGGCTTCTTTCTCAGCTCACCAGTTGCTTGGCCAGCAGGAGGTCTCTTACCTTGTATGCCTTGATAAAGCGCATAAACGTGGGGAAGAACATGGTTGGAGGGGTGGTTTTGGCATTTTCCCCAAAGTACTCCACTGTTGACTCGTAGGCTTCCTATGGGGCAAGCAAAAACTCCACATGTCACATCCATCGGCATAGCAGCAATACCAACACTAAAACCCTTCATCCTCTTTTTCATGGTGTGCATATGCTGTAGGACTGATGGGGATTGGAGTACCTATTTCTTTTTATCAGCAAAAACAATACAGACTTTGCAGAGTCGTTGTTGTTGTTGTCATCGCCATTGTAATAACAACAACAAAAACAACAACTACTACTGTGCATTATTAATTATTATGAATATATTCATTATGCTGTAAGGCAGCTTTCCCCAGTCTGGTGCTTTCCAGAAGTTTTGGACTACAACTCTCATTAGCTCTAGCCACCATAATAGCCAATGATCAAGAATGCTGGGAACTGTCTAAAACACCAGGTTGGAGGAGGATGGCATAAGCTTTAACAACTTATGAAGCCTGAAGGATTCTCCTGAGTAGGTCCAATGTACACACAGGTAAGGAGTGGGGAAAATGCTGAAAGCTAGCAGTGCAGCTGGCCATTTTGGATCCTAGATTTAATGGTCCTACGGGAGATGCGTTCTTCATGTAGCTTCTGTATAGCTTGATGGCCTGATTCTGCCTAATCCTTGAAGCTAAGCAGAGTCAGGGCAGTTGAAATCTGGATGGGTGACTTAAATGTTGCGAACTGCACAGACTGCTTTGGCTATAGGCAGTATAGAAATGAAATGAAATGGAATTATGATGCCATGGCTATTTCTTCAAGTGTAAAGAGGCAACACTTCTCTTCTTCCCATCCTTAGCCACCATTCATGGAATGTGCCTTATCATGGCTCAGTTCGTGTGGTCATAGCAGCTGAATCAAGCTGCCATAGCTTGTTGCAGCAGCCACATGTGCCAGCTGGACTGTGGCAGCTTGCGTGAGAAGGCAGGGCTTCTGGGGGTGGGCGGCAACCCTCAAATAACCCAACAACAGCCCAGGGGTTATCTGAACCCTGACACCTGGGTTTATGAGTTATTTCTAGTGGGTAACCACCAACAAGGCAGGGTGATTAGGCAAACCAGCTACTGGGTCAGATCCTTGGTCCAGCTCGCCCAGTATTGTCAACTAACTCCAGCAGCTCTGCAGGGCTTCTGGCAGGATCCTTTCCTCACCCTACCTGGAGATGCAAAGGTGGAAATGGAGACCTTCTGCATGTCCTGCAGGGGTTCTGCCAGTGAGGCACATCCCCTCCTTCTGCTTCATATCCTTGATTATATGGCTCTTGTTATGTGCTGACAAGTCATCTTTGACTTATAGCCACCCTAGATTATGTTAGAGCAACAAAAATCCCAAAGCCAAAACCACTTCTGCAGTTTGGTAACACTAACTTTTTAAAAGAATCCTTTAAATACTTCAAGCACATGCTTAAATACTTTAAGCACATTTGGCATTTTAAATTCACTTACACTGTAACACCATTTCAACAACAGGAATAAACCAGAGTTTATTTCTGCTGCCTTAATGCTAAACATTAAAATGCCTTAATATTTGGGAATGAAAATCATTTTGCTGCTGAAAAGGAAAATACATAATTAATGTACAAAGAATTAAAAAGAAATAACCCAATAAATAGCTTCAGCCCCAGAATTCTGATATAAAACCCTAAAAATGCACTAGGAGAGCTGCACAAGTTCAAAGACAAGCAAGCAGCCAGTTAATGCAGATGAGGAATGCTGGGCTGGTAATAACATCACCAGGATATTTATCTTAGTGGGAAGGCGCCTCTGTAACTGCCTTAAACCAGCTGCTAGCATTGAAAGAAAAGAAGACTGGAGATGGGGAGCTGCTATTGCTGCAATAGCTTATCTTAAGAGGAAAGGGGAATTCTGTGCATTTATCTGGGAAGGAATTCTGCTGAATTCCATGGGATTTATTTCTGAATACACATATGAGACTCCCACGGCCTGAGGCAGGACTCACAGCATGCCACTTCCACCTTCCACTCAGAACCTCTCCCTAAGGTGACCCTTTCCAGAGAGGGGCAATAGCAGGGAGGTGGAGATCCCTGGAGATGGCAGCACAGTGTCAGCTCCCTGTCAATACTTCACTTTGGGGAAGGACGCCTCAGGGCAAGACATCCAGCTGATTAGGCTGTGTGGAGAGCTGTACTGGATGCTCTCTTGCTGCAGTCAGCACAACTCAGCACAGCAGCCAGCCACTTATGCTTTATGGAAAGTGCTGGCAGCAGCTGCAGGATTTGCTGCAGCAAGAGAGGCTGCTGAGGTTCTCTGAAGTATGCACCCACTATATGCAACACACTGAGGTGGCGGCATCTAAACTGCCAGTAGCTGGCACACAGGATCAGTACCCCTCTAAATCCATTGCCTTGGGGAAGGAATTCATCCCGAAAAACCTTTGCTGAAACTGCACGTGATCAGTTTTACAGGAGCACAAAATAAAAGCCATAGAAGTACAATTTCCTGCGTTTTCTGGCCATTTCCCCCACCTTTTTTAGAGCAAGGAAATCTGGCATTTTCTTAGATGGTAACATTTTCCACTATAGAAGTCTTGTGTATTTTCACAATTCCTTTATACACCAGAGCATCACCTTGCGTTGTGTAGTGGAACATATAGAAAAGCAGCAAAGAAATCCCACTGGAAAAAAAGCCCTTATGTAAAGGACATTGTAATCTTCCTGCAAAGAAAATGGAAGAAGCTTCTTCAAAACACCAGGTTATAGGCCTCATGCAGTGAGGCCCCTAAAACTACATTTATTAAGGTGAGGCTTCAAAATGTTTGGGGGCCCTCCAGCTGAGGCAAAATGATGGCTCTCAGTCTGCTAGAAACAGTATCACTGATAAAACGTGGAGTCAAATTAAAATGGGATATCTAAAACACAGACCCTGGCAGTTCAATTATAACCTGAATGCATGCAAACTTAGTACAGTCCAGCCACAAGACACATTAATGCTCAGTTCCATCGTTCCTCTACCCTTTTAAAAAGAAAGCGACAAGCAGCTGGTGGCTCTGAGGGATTTAAATCACAAGTTATTTTATAAGTGGGTATGCACACACACATGTGGATACATGTGTATGTGCATGCATGTATATGTGTGCATATAGAAAGAGGTATCCCAGAAATTATATATCTATTAGGAGTTTGCATGAAATCATAGCCATAGCAATTTGGAAACATTATTACAGTATAAGAATTCATTAATGGACTGTTCAGCAAAATGAGCATCTTGCCCTTAGAATGCTAACTGGAAAACAGAATGATTCCCAAGAGACGTTGGCAAGTCAAAGCCTCCCACCCTGTTTCCCAGTTACCACAGCAACCCCTTTGGGACAAGCCCCCATTTTCCTCACCTGGGCAGTTTTGCTGTCTGCCTGGAGTTTTTCCATCACCTCTGTGTTCACCTTGAGGAAATCCTTGAGCACAGCACTGTCATCTTGACGCATGAATTCCTTGCGTGTTAGCTCCATGCCTTTCTGTAAGCCTCGAACATCTTGGAGCACACTGTCTAGTGATACTGCAAGGGCAAGAGAAAGAGGATAGTGAGGAGAAGGAAGCCCAGCTGGGCTGGCATAGCTCCACTTAATCCATCTCCTTAGAGAAGTTTAGAATGACTTGTGCAGGGTAGGCTCAATTTCCTATTTCCACCCCCCTGTAATTCCTATGGCCGTGAAGAGGGAGTGGTTTCCCATCCATCCTTCACCATGAGGGTAGTTCACTGTTTTTCCTGCCCACAAACCACTGGTTCCACACCTGTCCCTGCTTTGTCCAGGAAGTGTAGTTCACTGGAGAAGTTTGTGAGTTCAGGATATTTCTCCTGTATCACCCGCACTATGTAATGAAGTAGCGTCTGCTTCCGGTCTGTTGATTTCATGTCCAGGAGCTACAAAGAAAAACAGCCATCAAACTGGGAAAAATTCAAGGTCCCAAACTGTCACATGACCCTACTCTTTCGCTTGCTGGTATATTTCCCTCACATTTGCCCTTATCTGTTTTCCAGAAGGTCCCCTAGTTTGGGTCTTCTATCACACACACTGGAAGACTCCAATTCTACTATTCTATGATTCTATAAACCCATAACCAATGGCACTGGCCTTTTTAATGTCACTGATCAATAGGTTCAGCCCATGAGAAACCAGGAGGACAGTCTTTCTTATTATCATGAAAGCATCAACAGAAGATCATGAGGGAAAGGTTACACTCCAGAAGCTTCCGCTGGTTCAGCTATATCCCAACTCTGATGTTGTGCACAAGTACAGGGAAGAGCAGTCAGAAGGGCTGCAGCCTATTTATAGATTTGATGGGAATGGGAATTCAGACAGTGAAGACAAAGCAGTTTTGGAATGTCAGCAAACAACAGTATCAGATCAAGGTCAAGGAATGTCTGCAGAACAAGCAGAGTTGCCCCAGGAGGATGGGGGTGACAAGCCACTGTCCCATGGGAATGGGGAGATAACCTAGCAAGGGGCATAGCTGTGATTAAAAGACGACAAGATGAAAACAGGAGGTGGGTTCAGGGTCTGCCCAGGGTGTGCACCAACAGCTGAGTAGTCTGTCAGATGCAGAGGCCCCTCCCCCTGAGGAGGTGTTGCCAGTTGCTAGGAGGCAACACAGGAGGGAGATGCAGTTGTCAGAACAACAAAGGCAAGCAAGGAATCTCAATGCCCTGCCTGCCTCTGGGCAGGCATCAGAGAAAGCCTCTTAAACAGAATGAAGTTTAGGGGTGTTCAGAGAGAGTGCTACACTTCACTCTGGGTGAACTCAGAGATATTGGACAATAAGGATGTGTAACAATAAAGCATTGTGAAAAAGAACTCCCAAGTAGCATGTTTACTTGGGAGAAGGACCATGACTCACGACACCTGAGTCCCCAGATCAACTCCCATCATCCCATGCTGGCTGGAAAAGATGGAAATTGTGGTCCGAAAACATTTGGGGATCTTAGGCTGGAAAAAGGTGAAGAAAGACTTTGACCACAGCAGCTTGGGAAAGGTTGTGTAAACCCTCCTAGACCTTTCTCAAGGAATAACCCTGTTAAGCTCAGAAGGACAGGAACTGAGTGACATCTTCACCCACTGTGGAGCTGTGGCTGATCTTTGTGGGGAATGGTATTCCACTGCAGACAGCGTCAGGCTTAGTGGCTGTTTCGATTAAATAATGGTCCAGCAAATAACACACAGCCATTACTAGGCACAATTTTTTGTTCGTATGTCGGCCCTGCAATGTTGTCATAAAAGACTATCAAGCATGGCCAACTGAAGACATTTTTCTGCCCAAGATGGAGCAGCAAAGATTCCCCTGCTCCCCAGGCTGTGGTGTTTCCTGGCCAAGATATATTGGCTTTTGAAATGGAAAATCCTCAATGCACCTTTCTCCAGGAATAAAGATATAAACCCAATAAAAGAAATAATGAACAATGTGCTGTTCTTCACATGACAACCAAAATCAGCAGACAAGTGGTAAGGTCAGCCCTAGCACCAAACCTCCCATGTTCCATACCCCAAATGCACGCACACACACACGTATATGCCTACCGCATCAAGACTCTGCAACCGGAACCCATAGGCTGCTCCCCGTTTGCTGCTGTTCAGGTAATTTCCAAATGCCAGGACAATCTATGGGGAGGCAAGCAGGCATAAATGGTTGTAACTATTTGCTTAAATCAGTGCTTCCCAAAGTGGGCAGTATTACTCCCCTGGGAGTTATGGAAAGATTCAGGGGGGTGATTATTTTAAATTTGCAGTAGAGCAATAGGTCTAATACAAAGAAAGAGGTGTGGGGTGCTAAGGTTGTTGCTCAAGAGAAAAGTGGGTAGCAGCTGAAAAATTTTGGGAGCACTAGCTTAAATGTATGAACCCAATCCTTGCGTGGCCCTAAGGAAGAAGATAAGAACTAGTTATGAAATTCATTTCTCCTATCTTATATGACTCTCCTATAAAATGCCAAATTTTTAGGACATTTGGCTTTAATGTGCCTGCCTGCCCCTTAAGAGTGGCTACCCAGAGAAGGGCCTTCTCTGTGGTGACTCCCCTGTTATAGAATACACTCCCCAGAGAGGTTTGCCTGGCACCAACAATTCATTCTTTTCAGTGCCAGGCCAAAACTTTTTTATTTTCCCAACATTTTAAGGTTTAAATTTTCATTTTAATTGGGATTTATAGAAGATGATGCTGTGCTCTACTTTCTTTTATTGTAAGACTGTCCTAAGACTCTTGGTAAGAGGACAGTATAGAAAAGCTTTAAACAAACAAACAAATAAAATAATGTATTTTCTCTCTAAAAGACTGTTTTCACCAGAAGCTGACAATTTGGGGGCCTTCTCCCGTATCAGTGACTCATGTAAAAGCAGGTATTCCTTACTCTTCCATGTACTAAACATCAATCTTTTCTGGTCTAAGAGCAAAGTTAGCTATCCAGAGGTAAAAAAGAAAAGATACACGAAAAGAAGCTACCAGCACTTTGAGCTACTACTGATTTAATGCTTTAATGGGTGGGCTTCCTGCCAAGAAGCTGTCCTTGCACTGCCCTGTGTCTGTGGAGACCCTTCATGGAAGGAAGGATACTCACCTCCAGAATCTGGCGCAGTTTGGTAGAAGCCTTGAGTGACATCGAAGCAGCGATGACAGCATTCAGCTGCTAAAGGTGGGAAAGAGGCACAGTAACAACATCATCAGATCTCCTGCTTTGTCCAACAGCTTTTGCTGCAAGGTTCAACGTTCATTCTAACCATCGCACTTATGGGATTTGGATCTTTTACTACAAATCTTGAAGTAAGATTCTAACTTTTGAACTGTGTACATATTAGATTCTGGGATAGTGTGGGGGGATACAGTGGTGCATCTTGAAATGTTTTAAGTTTAATTCCCACTTTCCCTTTATATGCATCCCTTGAAACTTCTCCCTTTTGAATAATCAATATTATATTTCATATTTTGTACACAACCAGGGAAGGAAAATTACTTCAAATACCTAGGCATTGCTGCTGGGGGCAATATGCATGATCTTACAGGGATCTGAACATGGGTGTTTGCAAAGGCAGCATTTTCCCTGCTCTGCTTTAAACACACACTGGAACTTTTCACTGATGCCCTGTGGTACTATAGATAGTTACCCACATGGAGGTAACTTTAGGCAAGGCCTAAAGATGCCTCACCCACTAGCACAGGTTGGCCAGAGGTCAGCTCCTTGGCAGTAATTTCAATATCCAGGACAGGCTCTAAATGTAACACATAGACATTTTCCACAACTGGTCATCAGGAGTGACTTGACTGATGAAGATTTTAAACACGTTCTACTCAAAGACATTGGTCCTATTCCAAAACTGTTGCATTTTAAAAGCTGTTGCTCCTATCTTATTTCACATGTGCTTTTCACATCCCTGCCCCAGCAGTATGGAACGACCGAATCTGCTTTGCTGTGTCTGCAGCTTATGCGAAGCTGCACTCAGCCCTCTGTTCTTGCTAAGTCATCAAGCAAGAGAGCAACTATCTTTACATCTAGCATCTTTCATCCAAAAACAACCCCAACATTTAGGAGTCAATGTGTTATGCCCATTTTACCTACCTGTTACAGCCCTACCCCCGGCATCACCTTGCCCAAGACACCATATGGTTGCCTGCTTCAGCCCCTTACCGGGAGGAGGAGCTGCACTGTGTCTCCAAAATTGCCAAGGAAGATCATGATGTTCATGCGTTCTGTCAGCCGAGGAATTCTGCTGAATTTAATCATGAACTGGTCCTCGTCCGAAAGCTCATCCAGTGGACGCTGCTCCTTCTCATACTTATGGATCAACACCAGTTCATATTCCGTAGGGATGAAGCGCATCAACAACTCCAGAAAATCAAGACTAAGAGATTGTTGGTCATATCTGAATGGAAACAAGGCAGACCAGGCCTAATCAAGTTGGGTGGAAGAAGAGTACACAGACTCTTCTGTAAACAGTAAACTCCTGTAACTAAGTCAACCCAGATCCTTGTTCCATGTTCCACAAAGAGGAAACTAAATGCACTTTTCAGCTTCTCAAAAGTGTTAAAAACAATGCTCCAAAGTCTTTTTGAGCACGAGTTAATCACTTTATGAAAAGAACAAGAAACATCACCTGAGATTCAAGCAAAGATGACATATGAGTGCAGCCATTTGTGGCTAAATTTAAATCTAGCCTTTCTGTCAATAAAATTTGAGGAGAACCATAATTCAGTGGCATATTCAGTGAAAAGCATCTCAGAAAACAGAGCTACAAAGGATACCTGCCTGCTATCTCAGGAAGCCAAGTTGGCTTGAGGATTAGACAGACTGATGGTCTGACTCATAAAAGGTGGCACTATTAAATAGCCCTTAAACCAGGGAGAAATGATGTATATTTAGGGGGGGGGGGGCAAATTGGCTGAAGTGCTATAGAATGTGGCACCCATCCTAAACAAATTGAAGGATTCACCTCAAGAATGGGTATCATCTGTAAGATCAGAATTCCCTTTCTCTTCTAGTTTTGGGTATTCCTCAGCCTGCATGTCTAACAGGCTGGGAGCCAGGTATAAAACCACTCAGTTAAGGTCAGGCTGAGGTGTTACTCATGGGATCCTAAGCCCAGATTTATTCTCTGGAGACTCGAGTGTACACTGGTGAGAACTGGGTGTGTGTGTGGAGGTCCTTATCGTCTAATTGTTCTACATAGAAAGGTTTCAGGGGGGTTGCAGATGGGGAAGAAATGGTTAACTCTCCCCTTTCAATGTGTTCAAAATGCCTCCCCTTGCAAATGATCTCTTCCAAGGACATTAAGTGTAGAAGAAACTTTTTCCATTGGTTTAGATGATTTGGGGCAGGGAACAAATGAACTGAACAACATATTTTGTTTAAGACATAATTGGCTGGCTTGCCCTCCTGTGAAATTTAAATAAATAAATCATCCTAGTAATTATTTCTACATCTGCCTATATAATGATAAATTGACATGTGAAAATTTTATGTGGGTTTAACTTTTGTGGGCTTGGTCCCTAAATCTTTTAAGTGCCTAGCAACAGACTTGATGGTCAGGTGAACACTCTTTTCAAGGCTTCATTTCTTATGCGTGCACATCTGCAGAAAGTGTCATCTCCTCTACCCACCTTATTGGGAAAGGAAATCAGTGAGAAAATGGTTCCTGAGTATACGCCACTTACGTCTGAATGGCTTTACAAATGCCAGCGATGGAGAGCTGTCCCTTACGGAGTGTAATAGCTAGGTTCTTCGCCCGGTTGGATTCAATCAGTGTCACCTTACTGGGGGCCTTCTGAGAGGACTTTGCCTTCAAGGAACTTATCTCCAGGCTAGGGCCTTGAGCTCTGGTTTTGAATCTTTCCTCAAAGTCATTCATATCAAGCTCCTGCATCAAGAAATAAAACAAGGAAATAAGGACTCCTGAAATTTTAATTTTAAACATTTCCTTAAAACACACACACACACAGAGGGGTGGGGGAGAGATTGAGAGAGAGAGAGATTTGTATAAAATCCATTCCACTTTCTAGCAACTATTCACAGGCTTCAACAAAAGCAGACCAAATATCCAAATATCTATTTGAAGTTGGTGTTGATATACCACCTGTTCATATATCAAAAATGTTGTAAGTTTAACTGACTGCGATGCAAGAAGTGTTTATGCTTTCAATTTTGTAATCCATTTTAAGAATGAAAAGGGTTATTCTTATTTGTTAATTTTCATGAAGCAGCTAAATTATTTTATAAGTGCATAAAAGTGTTCTTATTAACTAGGCAACTATTGGACATGAAGCAAAAGTTTCTGCTTAAATTAGATGCAGCCTAAGAGCCATAGACCTGCCAGATAGATGCCAAAGCAATGACTCATTGATAGGGCATTTAGTGGTGGTTTGTGACCACTGTACCAAGGTACCATCACTGCTGCCATATGGTTCCTCTTGCAAGACTTGGTCTGGTGCTCTGGGCTGAGTGGCAAGAGGAATGCTAGGAGCAAGCGCTGGGTGGAGGAAGTCTGCACAGGGCAGCAGTTTGAAGTCAGTCCCATGTGTATAACTGAAGGCGTTTCACTGAGAGAGGACGAGCAGGAGTCATCAGAAAATGAACTAAGTCACAAACAGAATGGAAAAAGGAGTGACTTGGGAATTATTTTTGCTTCTGAAATATGGAACGGAATTGCTCCGAGAGCAATGGCTATCCTGGATGAAGGAAGCGGAGCTGGTGCTGGAGAGCGCTCAGGTCACTAATCAGGCAATCCGTCTCTTCCTGGACTGTGATAGTGGATCACCCACCCCGCGGACACCTCCTCCTGCCAACCAGCAAATGAGAAGAAAATGGGGAGGACAGATCTGGTCATGGACTTACCTGAAGGACCTTTTCGTCATTAAGATCGTTGAACACGGTCCCACTGATCTGGTTAGGCTTCAAAGCCACCCAGTTGAAGACAGGCATACGGAATTTGGTCTGGATTGGCTTCTTGATCTTGACAGCTGCCCAGGCATAAGAAGGACTGTGAGAGCTTGACCACACAGGCCCCAGCCCAAATTAGGAAGGTACATTTTAAAACACCCATCCCAGCCATTTTGAAGAGTCATTCTTTGCTGTTGTCCCTTTCAGCTGTTTCAAAATTTTAATGTTTTTCTTTCTGATTTTCTGATTTTTATTGCATGGAGTGTTGTGAATTGCTCAGAGTGCTTCAGCTGTGGAGCACCACAGAAATGAACTACTATTGGTTCATTCATTGAATACTTGGATTAATTAACTCATTAAAACTCATGATTTAATCAGTAAATGTACACATTCATACATTGCTTATACAAAATTTGGGCACAGCAAATGCCATCTTCAGAAAGGCTCTCCTTAATTTCTGCTCACCTGGACTAACTCTGATTCCTGGCAGATTTGCTCCATCACCCATTGGTGGAGGGGGAGGGGGTGGAGGAATTGGGCCATCTAGCACCTGGAGGGGTGGCGGAGGGGGCACATTTTCTGCCGCAGGAAGTGGTGGGGCAGGTGGTGGGGAACTGGATACAGGAAGGGGTGGCGCTGGAGGAGGAGGGGGAGGAGGAGGAGGGGGAGGTGGTGAGCTTTCCTCTTGTGAGACTGGAAGAACAGTGGAGCCACTGTCTCCGATGACGGGCAGAGGTGGGGGTGGTGGAATTTCTGGAGCAGAAGGAACAGGAGATGTGGATGGTGAAGGTAAATCTGGAAAGAAAAGAAGCAAAAACTCTTTTGGTATAAAAAAATAGTATCTCATAAAGTATTTGTGTGATTGCAAGGAAAGAAGAAAGCAAATGCACAGATGGCTTCCTCATCTCATCCATTCTGGGCATAAAAAACAAAGGGGAATCAACAGAAGTGCATTAAAAGAACATTTGAGACTGTTACAATGAGTAGCTCTGTTTTCTGTAAAGAAATACATTCCTGCATGGTAGGTGGGGATTCCTCAGCAAATGCAAATGCTAGATTCAAGAGCTGTGGATGAGGTGTGCCATTTCACACTCCTGGTATGTTCAAACATACTGAAAGAAAAAAGTTCCATCCTGGCCTGTGCCTCGAAAGTGAAGAACACAGAGCTATTTTCAGACATGAGAGCATTCAAAAACATGATATCCTCTCCCCCACCCCCACGCACACACCTGCTGTTTGATGAAACTAGGACAGGTCTCCCCAGATTCCCTGTTTCCTCCCACAAAATGGCTAAACTAATGATCTCCCTTGTTTGTTCTGTGGGACAATACCTGTGCTGGTGGATGACGATGCTTCAGTGGGAACCGAGGATGGAGCCACAGTTTCCACAATGACAGGGATGACCTCAATCTCCATGATGGCTTTGCCATCAAGTCCACGCAGGATCCGGATTAGTCCCTTGTCTTCTAGCTCCTCCAGTTTGCGCTCCAGGGCAGAATACTCTGGGGATTGTCCTGTCGCTTGAGTCTGCTGCATTTGTAGCAAAGCTGGGGTCCTCTGACTCACTTGTTCCTGTTTGTTCTGAAAAAGAGATTAGAAGACCATAACGTCTGGATGCAAAACGCATGAATTTGGGCAGATCTGGGTTCTGAGCTTTATGCAAGTGCTGCCATCATAGGTGGTCAGATCAGAAATCTAACCTTTCTATTTTAAAAAACCAACTCTGGGATTTTTAGAATTCAGACAAACATTCTCTGCACTGCTTAATAACAACCAAATCATTCATGCCAGTTTCGGCAAGTAAGGTAGTATGAGGATCAGATTCCTTCATGATCGCACCATTATGCTTCTGTTCTCGCACACAGATCCTGTGCATTTCAATGGAACAAGAAGACAACTTTCCATTGTGTTTTGCTCCACATACCAGATCTGAATGTTTCCAGTCGTGCCATCATTACTGTGAAGTGAAACTGCCATCTCAGGCAATGGACAAGGAACACCAATAATGATGGTAGGACTGGAGAGTTGTGGGTTTCCTGTGCACATCCTGGAGCCATTGCTCTTGCCACAGCTGAAAAGAGGATATTGCATAAGCCATGACTCAGTCTGATAAAACAGGGTTCTTTCAATTCCCTTTGGGATCAGTTCCAACCAAAAGCCCCCACAGTCAGTGCCTGCCTGCTGTCATACCTGCTCATCACCTGTTGTCCTTGCCCTCAGGGCGTCCAGCTCACGGCGTGACTGGCACAACTGTTTCTCTAGCTCAGCAACCTTGGCCATGGATTCATTTTCTGTATTCTGAAGTTTCTCTGTGAGCTGTGAAGAGAAGCATTGTCTTGAAAGTTAATTGCAAGAGGGCTAGACACAGAAGGGGAAAAGAGAGAGGACAACAACCTGATAACTTGGGGGCAAATCCATACAGTCCCATTTTTCAGAAACAGTAAACAGATCATCTGGAATCTGTTCTCCTCCTTGTGACCAAGTAACAGGGAAGGGTCTTCCTCACTCATCAAGCCACCATCCTAAGTCAGTGTCTCCCGTTATTGTATCCACCCCTAAAGGAATTGTTAGTCAGCCCCCGCACCTGTCCAACTTCCTCCTGCAACTCCTCCACATGCTCCAGAACGGCATTTTTGGTTTCAGTGTCCTCTAGCAGGGCACCCACATCAAAGATGTTGTCCAGGTAGGCTTGGATTTGCACCTGCAGCTTGTCACTCTCTGTATCACGCAGTTTCTGATGAGTCAAAAGAGGGAGAACTTGATATTAAAAGTAGAACCAGAACTTATTCTGTCACATAGCAAGGTAAAGCAGCTACAAAGAAAATGGGATGAAGGTGAAACAAGATAGATGAAAGCAAAAAATGATGTTTGAATGGTGCATTAATGTTTTTTTCAACATGTTGGTACCAAAAAACGGGTACCATTT
The DNA here is from genome assembly GCF_004798865.1 of Varanus komodoensis. Lineage (NCBI taxonomy): Eukaryota > Metazoa > Chordata > Lepidosauria > Squamata > Varanidae > Varanus > Varanus komodoensis. Next base: position 458,496 of record NW_025336088.1, read on the forward strand.
GGGCTCGGCTCCTGGCATCAAAATGCCTTGTGCTGGCAATAAGCAGAGCTGAGGTGGCTACTTCTGCCATGCCTTTTAGGGACTGAAGGCATATTCATTTAATGAACACACATTTGAAGGGCTGAGGGTAACAATGTGTTAGTTTGAAAGTTGCACATCAGCCTTGGGGGGGAAAAACCCTATGGGACTGATTGTCCAAAATGAATGTTTCATTAAGGAAACAGATGCTATCATTAAACAGTATTTGCAATTATTCATCAATCCTATTTGCACCCCCAGTTTCATTTACAGCTGGGGCAGGCAAAAGGCAGCCTGCGGACCATATGAAGTCCGATTGCCCCTGGTGTGTCTTTGCAGTGCCTCCCTGCAGTGCCCTAAACAGCAGCAGTGGTCAAACAGGAAAAAGTGTCTTCCCTCTGAAATTTGTTGACAAGACATTGCTGAGTGCTCCATAGTGGCTTGCTCACATGCAGTTAAAAAACAGCCACTACCACCACTGGGCTTTTTTGCTGCTGCCAAATTCAGTGGTGGAGCAACAGCGGGAAACTGCAGAGCATATATTGCTCACCTTGTCTGTAAAGGAAACCGGGGGCAGAAATTCAATAAATGACTCCACCTGTCTCTGAAGAATAATTATCCATTTTCCCTGTGGGGGGCACAGTCCAGAATGGGTTAAAACTGCCTCCCTGGAGCCTCCAAAGTGCCCCACTACAGGCACAGAGGGCAGCATATATGGAGGTTATTCCATTTAATTCTCACAACGATGTGAGAATTGGTTGTGCTAACAGACAGTGACAGCCCCTAAGTTCTCCCTAGGAGCTTCACAGCCAAGCAGGGATTTGAATCTTAAGTCTAGAGACTTAAGGCCTGCAGCATACACACTAGAGAGGGAACACTTAAATTACCTTTAAAAAATTCCTTTGCTAGCTTACACCCAGCGGTATGCAGGAGGAGAACAAAGAACTTGTTGGGTGTCTATCGGTGCAATGGCACCCTCAGAAATTTTCCTTGGCACCTGCTAAAGTTCACCTAGGACCATTTTCAAAGATTTTAGTTTATCCCTTAACATGTAAATAATGATAGGAAAAAGTATGCTATGGAGTAGTGTTAGCATGACAGCTTTTAAAAAATATCATATTTAAGCCACAGTAGAGGTGCTTTGAGACAACTCATTTATTGTACAACAGACTAATCTGTGGAATATTTTTCTTGAGGGGGGCAGGTCCAAACACCTATTTTATGGAGGCATGGAAGTCCAGGTGTCACCTTCCATTTCCACTCTTTCCTGTTTTTCCACTGTATTCCACTAATTTATTTTAATGGTTTCTAAACCACTTCTTAGAGTAAAGCCTCCCAAGATAGCACACAACAAAACGTGCAACCAAAAAAGACAGAAAATCTGTTAAGACTGGGAAGATGGACTGACTGAATAATGCTTTTTGATTTATAGCCCTCAGGGTGATCGATCTACAAGCATCAGAAGCATACAATTGATATTCCTCCTGCCCTTACATACTTCAGTTCAGCTGATCTGACTACTGGGAAAAATGAGATATTTATACATCATATTAACATCAATAATGACATACATTTAAAGTTCTGTTTATCAAATAAACCTTTTAAATCAGTTCTCAATTAGTTTAGGGCAGCAGCAATGTTTCCAGATTTCTTTACAATTAAAAATTCTTTGGAAAACCCATCTCATTTCATATCTCTTCATGACATTTGCTGCAGTCTCACCAAGCAATCTGCAAATTGAAAATGCTATGGAAGTGAAGAGCAATTAAAATAACCACTGTAAATGAACATGGATCTATGCACACAAGCCTTGTACTCAAGTCACAATAACACCAGCTGAACATTTCCACTGCAACTGGGAGTAGATCAACAAACTACAAACTTTCCAACCATGGGTGTGATGTGGGAACCTGGAAATCAGGCTTGTCTCTGTTGACAAGTTGAAAAGCTATTGCAACATATTCTCTGTGAAGAGTGTTCAGAAGTGTCAACTGGTGCAAAATATAGCAGGCAGCTAAGCAGCGCAAGTTCTCAGGACTATATTCCACCTGTTTTGAAAGGTCTGCACTAGTTGCTGAATTATTTTGGTTTTAACCTTTAAGGCCCAAAGGGGACAATCTTATGGCCTCCTGACATCTTTTGGGGAGCAAAGGATTTTTTGGAGTCCCAGCACCAAGGTCCTGTGAGCAAAATGTTGGAACTTTGAAGGCTGAGCTCCCAGCATTTGTGTGGAAGGAACCATGCTGGCTGCCTCTCTGAGGTTGCAAATGCATCTCAGGGAGGAGGGAAAGAGGCATGGCAGGGGTAGGAAGGAACTGCGGTGCAGCTAAGGACATATGCCAGTTCCCACGGGCACCCCAACCTCCTTCCTTCCGCACCCCAGTGCTTCATTAAGATGTCAAAAAACAGTCCCCTAAATAAAACCCATTGTGAGAGATAAGGTGGCGGCAGAGATTGCTGCCACTGTGCCTTGCTCTGTGCATTGGATGTATGCAAGCTTCTGAGTCTGGAGGCTCACATGCATCAAGGGTGGGAGGCATTGGACCGCATCCTTAAATGGATCAGGGCCTGGCTATCTTAAGAAACTGCTTGGCTCACTCTGCTCCTACTAAGATGTGCAGGACAGTCCCCTTTTGAGGGCACTATCACCCACAGAGACTGTTTGCCAGACACATATGAAAGGAGAAATTACAGAATGCACTCCCTCAAGGACGACGCGTACCATTTTCTCCTACTCTCTTCACCTTTGGACAGCATGTAAAAGGCAACTTCTCAGTTTCAGCTTTTGTATGTAAGTAAAAAGGTTGTGAAGTTTGTAATGTTCTTGTTTTTATCATTGCAAGGATTCATTGTTTCCAACTGTTGAAAAGGCCTTGATGGCTTTTTAGCAGATATGGCAATATATAAGAATCATCAGCGATTGCGAGAACCAAAGAACAAATATGGTTATTGCTCTGGTTTGTCTGGGGAGAGACCCCAACATGTGACATTAAAAAAGCTAGAAGTGGAAGGTCCAGGGTTCTCTGAGGTACTTCAGCTTGTAGTGGGGGCCATCCGGCAGCATGTACCAGAGCACTGCTTGTAAATGCTAAGGCAGGGCTCTCTGAAACATATGGACTAAGCCACATACACGCATACATGTGCACTCACACGCAGAATTACATCTTCCTCACCTCCAAGAACTCATCCAATCCCAGTTGTGTGAACTCATATTGCAAGAAGACACGGAAATTCATGTTCTCTACTGAATGAACCACAATATTGATGAACTGCATACAAGCCACCTGGATGTTGAGGAGGAGAGAGAAGTAAAGAGCATAGTTAGGTACTTCTTTTTATAATTTCTTGGGCTGCTCTTTGGTGGTTAGAACTATTCTGGCATGAATGAATTTGAATAATGTTTCATTATCTGTTTTTTATTTGTTTCTCTGGCTGGTATCTGTGTCTCTTAAACAAACTACTGCCCACTTAGTCTTTAGGTATTTTTTAAAAAGGAAGTCTATTGCTATGTAGTTCTTAGGGTTTTTTTTAAAAAAGGAATTACTGCAAAGTTCTTTATTAAAGCTGAATCTATCCAGACACTACGGTGAACCTCTAAATGCCACCTTGGAGGAAAGCTTGAAAAGTGACAATGAGCAAAAAGGCCTTTCCAGTGGGATGAACTCCCCACTGAAGGATCTCCTTACCAAGGCCCACCATGTACCATCTCTGCCATCGTTTTGGTGCCAGGGTGAGCTTACTCTTTTCTCCTAGATATTTAACGACATCTGAAGCTCTTGAATACCATTATGGGGCTTGCCTATCAGCTGTTTTAACAAGTCTGATTTGTACTAAAATTGTTCTAGCTGTTAAATTGTTTTCAGATTTTGAAAACTGGAAAAATGCTGTGCTGTTTTTTACTTTTGTTTTTTAAAAAGTGGCCTTTGTTGTAAACTGCCTAAAGAGCTTGGCTAACTAAATAAAACATGAACATTATTCAATAATTATTCAATAAGAATAGTGTGAAAACATATAACAGCAATAAAGCTTGCGGATCCTTTTCAGAAAGGCTCTGAAGTCCTACAGAAATAGTTCTGATGAACCACTAATGAGCGCTGATTCCAGAGGTGCAATACCAACCAAAAGCATTCCTCTACCCAGACTATTTGGCCTCCAAGTTCCCTCCCACTGTTCCTCTGCCTTGTCTGAATCTGTTTGCCTCATACGCTTTAAAGTCACCTCTAGGCACCAGTTCCGGCATTCAACAGTCATCCTAGGATCATTAAGGCACTGCTAAGTGGCATCTGCATGTTGATAGCACTTCAACCCAAATCTCCAAATGACATTTCCCATCTCCATGTAAATATTGAAAAGTATAAGGGCTGAGATGGCCAGTAGTCATGGGGGCAGCAGAAGCCCCTTTCTGAGATCATTTATCCAAGAAGGAATAGAACCACTGTAACACCATGCCTGCTATGCCTATGCCTAGCCCAGAAGAGCTGTCTCAGATACCACAGCTGATGGAACTGAAACCTGCTGAAGGGTTCAGGCAAACCAACAGGGTCACACCCTCCTCTCTCCATTCCCAGCATGAGTAGTCTAGGGTGCTGACCAGTGCTGGGATGCCACCCTCTTCCTTTTCATATAGCACAAGAGCTGCTTTTAAGGATGCATTTTAAGATGCCTTAACTGGATGTTCCATCTGAAAGCCTCCAGCTTGCCAGAGGTGTGTGCCTCTTGCCTGAGCCAAAGGCAAGTGTATAATGGCTCTCAGCCTGTAGTTCTCAGCCAGGAACAATGAGCTAGCCAGTAAGAGTGCCTTTCCATGGCTGAGACAAATGGGAAGAGAAAGGCTGGCACTGGCTACAGGTGGCCTCAGAAGAGCAACTGCTGCCCTGGGAAGTGAGGAAATCTGATGGGTTGTCTAGGGGGAGCATATCTTTGGCCTACTGTAGCCAGAGTATCCCCAGGGTTGCAGCTGAGGAACAGACTACTGTAGCTTGTGAGTCAGAGCCAAATGAGGTCTCGATGGGGCAGGGAGAGCAGGCTGTGGGGGTGGGGGAAGCTTCTTATCTGCACATGGCATTCTTCTGAAGCCTCCAAAATTACACATAAGGCAACAGAGTGCTGCGTGTAGCCAGATCACACAGTCTCCAGGAAAACAGCATCTGTGCTCTAATCCCTTCCTTCATTTCTGTTCACATATGCCCTGAGCAATGCTACATTATTATTACATTACGTTTCTATACTGCCCATAGCCAAAGCTCTCGGGGCAGTTTACAACACACCCATCCAGATTTCAGCCAGGCCCAACCCTGCTTAGCTTCTGAGATTAGGCAGGATCAGGCTGTTCAGACTGTACAGAAGCTACATGAAAAGGAAAAGGATATTTTCCAACCTCAGAGCAACTGCAGCTCTAGCTCCCCTGACCACCGTCCCATCCCATCTCATTTAACGTCCTCACATTCTGATGATTCCTTGTTTCCCCACCTTGCCAAGCGACACTCTGTTGTGAAGCTGGCCCAGAGAAATGAAGACTATACTAACCTCAGGACATAGATGTGTTCTGTGAGACCATACAGAAGGGGAGGGGGAGGCTAGACACATTTTTGGCAACAGACACTAATTTAAAGTTGTATCTAGTTTGTCCCACCCCTTGGATGAACACCTTAATTGTGGTGAGGGGGTTTCAGGCTGTCAGAGGAGAGCAATGCTGCCAGGAGGCCATAATTTCTCACTAGGCTGGTCTCCCAGCAGGATTGCCAAAGGCAGAATGGTCAAAGCAGAGACATCCAACTAGGACACACCCACCCTTTTCAGGAGTAGCAATCACATCAGCAGAAGAGAATGGGTATCTTTCATGGTGATGGGGGCAGAGAAACTTCTGAAGGGCAGCTGCTAGGCAACAGCAATAGGTGATGGCAACATTGGTGGAGAGGCTTTCACAGACAACAGCAGTGACATGTGACACTCAAGGTAATCGGGATAGTACTGCACTGAAGAAGACAATGGTAGGCCACTTCTGAATATTATCTCTTTGTAAGCCCTACAATGAAACAATCCAAATGAAACAACAGATGGTGCCAGAAGATGAGACTCCTGGGTTAGAAGGCACTCAAGAAGCTATTGGGAACAGCAAATACAAGTATAAATAGCCCTGTTGCTAACAAAGCAAAGCTGAAAGGAAGTCTAGGGGCTGACATGCACAGAGGTACAACTGAAGTCTGTATCTACAGTTGGAATCTAGAACGTGAGAAGGATGAATCAAACCAGAAACTATAAAGCAAGAAATGGAATGGTTAACATTATGGTACAGTACTTGGTGTGAACAAATTAAAGTAGACTGGAATAGGAAATTTTCAGTCAAACACTGTTTTATTCTGGAAATGACAAACTCAGAAGAAACGGAGTGGCTCTGAGGCAAGGTGTAGTACAGGCAGTGAGAGTCTATAAGGCAATTCTTGGGAAAAAAACCTATCAGCATAAGCATCATTCAGATCTGTGCTCCAACAACAGATGCTGAGGAAGAAGAAATCAAAAGCTTTTAAGAGGAACTTGATAACACAACAAAACTATGATATGTTGATAATTCTAGGTAACTGGAATGCAAAAGAAGGAAACAAAGGAGCATCAAATGAGGTGGGAGAATTGGGACTATGAGTCAAAAATGAAACACAAGAATGAATCTTAGAATTTTTTGAAGTGAACAATCTGTTCATTGCAAATACACATGTTAGGCAACCAATCAGATGGCTGCACACGTGGATGTCATCCAGTTTCCAATACAGAAATTAAATAGACTATGTAATTGGAAGTAAGAGGCGGAGAAACTATATCATCGCTGCCAAAATGAGACCAGCAGCAGACTGCAGTATGAATTCTTAATCTCAACCATGAACTCTTAATATCAAAAATTAGTACAGCTGAAAAAGATTACTTATAGAAGCATATCACCAAAATACAACTTAAATAACATTCCTGAGGACTTTAAAGTACACACAACAGATTTTTATTAGTGAACGCATCAGTTGAGCATGAACCAGAAGAACTGTGGACAGATACATTAATAGGGAAGAGTGTAAAAGACAAAAAAGGCAGGGAGCCTGGAAGGATGATGGAAAAACAGTCACAATTGCTAAGGACAGCTGACAAGCAAAAGCAGGAGATGACAGAAATAGTGCCAGAATCCTGAATGCACCTTTTCAGCAACTACCGCATAGAATTGAACTGATTCCTGAAGAAAGTGAAAGAAGAAAGTGCAATAGCAGTACTGTAGCTGAACAAAAAGAAAAACAATGACTACGGAAGAATTATGCAACATTAATGTCAACAGTGAAGAAATTTATATTGTGAAAGATGTTGCACACCTTAGCTCAATCACCAATTCAAAGATACTGCAGGCAAGAAATTAGAAAAAGAAAGACTTGGAAGGGCAGGGGAAAAAAGAATGAGAGAAGATCATCCAGTGTAAAGATGTTTCACTGGAGACCAAGCCAAGATCATCCACAATATTATATTCCTGATCTCTGAGTATGGATGTGAAAGCTGGAAAGTGAAGTAAGTTGACAAGAAGAAAATAGATGGATTTGAAACATGGTGCTGGACGAGAGCTCTGCAAATACCCTGGACTGACAGAAGGACGAACAAGGGAGTCCTAGGTCAAACCAAGCCAGAACATGCCCTGGAAGTAAAAGTAATGAAATTGAAGCTGTTGTACTTTGGACACATCCTGAGAAGGGAAGACTCACTGGAGAAGGCAATAATGTGAGGAAAAGTCAAAGGCAGGAGAAGAAAAGGAAGATTAAATGTGAGTTGTATTGATTCCATAAAGGATGCAAGCCCCAGCCTTCAGTTTACAAGAGTTGAGCAGGACTACAAGGGACAGGACATTTTGGAAGGCACTCATTCATAGGCTTGCCAAAGTCAGAAACAACATGATGACACATAACAATGTAACAAAAACAACTAGTTTAGCCCTCCGAAAATGACAAAAAAGCGGCTGCAAAAATTTTAGTGTCCACAGTTAGACTCGGTGCCCTTTGGATAATCAATCCCTCAATGATTTTGATGCTTGCTTCTCTGTAACAGAAAGGAAACTTGCTGTCTCAGTCTACCTTTATGACCTCTTTGCCTCCTCTGAACCTGCACCTCATAACTGCCTGACAGATGAACCGAAATGCAACAAGTTACAGTTTTCCCAACATGAATGTACCATTTATTAGGCAATTATGGAATACACAAGAGCAGTTCTGAGACTAGGGGAAAGGCTAGCCTACTCACAAAGGCAGGTAGGGTGTTTCCATAAAAGGTCTTTAACGTGCTATCATCCTGCCTCATTCATGGAATTGGATGTTTAAGGCATAACCCTATTGTGTTTTCCCACCACTTTGTCTGTCTTTGCTCTTACTATGGAAAATCTGTTAAGGAGAAAAGTGCAGAATCGCTGCACTGTGCCTTCTCACTGCTAGCAATAGCTTCCCTCTTCTAGGCACACTACTAGTCATGTCTGCATGCATGCAAATGCACTAGGGAGGAGACACTGAGGGCAACCAAGAAGCAAATCTAGGTTCCCCTTCCCTGCTCCATCCATTACCATGAAATCTATGTTGGTCTCTTCATTTCGGAAATATTCCATCAGCTTTTCAAAGCGGTTCTTCTCACCACAGACCTGTAAGGAGAGAAAGAGAACCAGTCAGTTTGGCTGGTACCAAGGATGTGCATTGACATAGTGCAGTCTAAAAGGACTACATGATGCCAAACTGAGGACTCAGATAGCTTATCCTCTGGTTCTACCATTACAAGGAGCTGTTACGGTACTGATATCCTCTGTGTCTTGACACCAGCATGGCAGATGACCAGAGGGTGGCACTGTAGCTCTTAGCTCATTGGGGTTCAGATGACATGACTCACTGGTTTCTACCAGACCCTGTAATGTTTCTGAGAAAGCCATGGCTAGTCAGTCTGAGAAAGCTGTCATGGTTAATACCAAAACTGCCACTGGACCATCCCATTTGCTTCTCTGTTTCTCAGCTTACCGACTGGCCAGCTTGACTACTTGCCAGCTCATGTGTCTACTAACTTCATCTTCTCTAGCATGCTTCCACCTTCTCTAGGCTGCTAGTGTCCACACATTCTTGCTAGGTATTGTTTGGCAACTGCCCACAAGAAGAAATGCATTCCCTGTGGACTCTTTGCCTCTGCTTTGCCCAGTTCCCACCTGCAACTTGGAGCCATCAGTGATGATGAATATTATGCCCAAGGTATGAGAACTTGGTACCAGCAGAAGTAAGATATTTGGCAGCCTGAAAGCCCCAAAGCATGCGATCTACAAGCAAACATCAACATTTTACAAACACACTAGTAACCTCTCTCCCAATAGAGTTTAGGTAAATGCAGCTGCTTTCTACCCAGGGGCCGTCTCTACTATGTTTGTGTGTGAGTGCATATGTGCGCATACTTGATATTTCCTGTTTTAATTTAATTGTTCTGGATTTATTTTGTTACTTTTCATTTGACACTCTCTGTTTTCAAGACTGTTGTAGGCTGCAGATTAAAAAATGACACAGAAACGTAATCAAAAAATAAATAGATCAGCTAACATCAAGATAATAAACTGGAGAGTGGGGGGAAGATAGTGGGATAGAAATGGACAACATCATGGGTTCATCAGGTCCCCTCTTTGCAGGTTTTCAGAAAAGCTCTGAGGACTCCCTGTTTTGTAGGCCTTTTACACTTCAAGCTTGTTGGTTGTAATTACTACTTTCATTTCATCTTATTGGCCCAATCACTGAATTTTATCATGCCAGCATATGCTGCTTGATTCTGTGCACTTCCACACCCAAGCACCTGCTTGGCTCCTCCTGCCAGCAGAAGCAACTGAACAGGTCAGGCATTCCTAGAAAGCCTCTTCCCAGAATTCCCAGTGAGACAGAGTTGTGACCCATGAAAAAAACTATTGGGTTACAACTCTGGTTTTCTGGTGGGGAGATAGGAAAGGGACAGGGATGATTATGATTTTGTAAGGAATCCAAAACAGTTTATATTGTTCTCCTCTTCACTATTTTATCCTCACAACAACCACATGAGGTAGGGTAACTGGTTCAGACTCTCAGATTCATGCTGACCAAAGTCCCTGGCTTGTTCTCACTAGCAGGAGGAAACAAGCAAGAATGACTGGGTTGACTTGCACACATCAACACAGATTTTTAAAAAGATGTCTCAATATGGCCGTTGTTTTCTACTGTTTCCTTCATTCCTTTATTCAAGGAGGGTTCCACCCTTCAAGATAGCCACTCTTAATGGCAGTCTAAACCTTAAGAATAGATAAACTTGCTCTGCTCTGAATTAAGCAGCTTTGCACATCTCACCAGAATACTGTGCATGTTCCTAGATCAGGAACTGCAGGAGTTAAAAAAGGGTCAACAAGAATGATAGTCACTCTCCCAACACTGGAAGAGTGAAGAGCCACCTACTGACAAACTGATTCTAAAAAAGAACTTGGACTGTGCAGAAATGGACAGATTGACTTTGTCTCTGAAGGAGAAGGAAGATACAGATTTCTATCAAACCTGGGCCTCTTTTTAGTATTGGCTAGAGAAACGGGACTATGCATAGATCTAAATATGTTTATAGTTTAACATAAAAAGAAAAAAATGTGGGCGGCTGACCTAGTAGGTCTGATGTTTTTGATGATTGATGACTTTTTAGTTCCTTTTTTGTTAGGTTTGTTAAAAATAAAACTTATTCCAAAAAAAAATGATAGTCACCCTGGCTACCTGGGTCAATAAGAATTATATTCACCCTCTGTTGTCTGATTTCCTTATAGCCTTAAAGAGAAGGGGAAGAAGGAAGGCCTGTGAGAGTCCTTTTGGCCATGGTCCTTGTAGGGTGCCCAGGAAGACAGAATTGTTTTTTTGACATGGCTTGTACAGAAGAACAGTTGATTGTTTGCACTCCTGGTAAAAAGGCACATGCCTGGTATCTCAAACCTGGTGGAACACCTTCCTCTGGTATCTAGCCCATTTTTACTGATCTTACCTGAGAGCCAGGGAGCAGCTGAAGAGAAAGGCTCAGAACAAATAAGTGAGCTTCTCCACAACTGAATGTGAGGGTCGAGCTACATGTTACATTAAACATGTACAATGTTTGCTTGTTTGTTTGTTTTGGTTTACTTAAAAGACATTGTGGGAGCCCTGAACTGGATTAGAACGGCAGCATACAGGGAGGAGAGGCTTTTTGCCTCCCTGCTGCTCTCCTTAAAAAAATCATCAAATGCCAAATCAGAAAAGTAACAAAGGTCTTTAGCATGCAGAAGTGAATGCAACTTTTTTTCAGGAGAATGTAAGATGAGTGACACATTAGTCTTTTCCTTCTCAAATGCTGGGATTCTGATCGGTCATCCCACAACTGCAGAGAGCTTCATAATACATACTTAATGAAATGGTTAGTTTGCACCTCAGGAAGTGGTGAGGAGGAGGTGAAATTACAACAGTGAGGTACATGTCCATAAGGTCTAAGGAGGAGGCTAAGATATCTCAACTGTTCAAGTTCACAAAGACAGAATGCTGGGAGGATTTTCTAGTGATTAATTTGCTTACTCTTTAGATCTAGAGTTCTCATGCCCTTGACTTTTTTGGGGCTGTGGAGGACAAAGAAAATACTCCAGAGAACTGATTGTCCACTGGAACTGATGCTGTGGCTTGCATCTTGATGAAGTGATAGCTTGCTTGATCATGGAGACAGAATGAAACAATCTGAAGGTACATAAGGGGATTCCAGGGAACAGTTCATAAGGCAAGGGGTGAGGAGACCTTCTATCTGTGGACATGGCTAAAGGCAAACTGGCCATTGCCAAAGTGTGAGTATTACCAATTTTAAGCTTTCTTGAGAAATATCAGGACAAAGCTTCTGTGTGTCTACTCAGGAGTAAGCATGGCTGACTCACCCAGGAACTTCCTTGCTAGCCCCCACCCACTCTCCTAGAGAAAGCTCATAATTCAGCCATCAGCTGATCAAGAAAGGATCAGAAAAAGCCCAAAGGTCTCATGCTTGTACCTCCAAGTTTCCAGCTCATCAGTCATTTTGGTTTTCACATTTCATCAGAATCCACCAGCAAAATTGTCTCAAAGGTCAAAGCTGACATGGTATCATGCACCTCGTGAGTTTAGTAAAATACATCCGGGAAAGAAATAACATTTCTTGAAAATGGAGGGGATGTACTTTTTATTTGAATGCTCATCCCTGATTTCAAAAGAAGGTAGCATAAAGCACAGGACAAATTCAAGCTGGACAGTTTCTCCCTCAAGATGATGTAGAAAAGGAGGTTTAGAGACAGAGTTACTCTCTGCCTCATTGCTGTCTACAGCATTACCAGGGCACAAGCTGGCTGTGGGCAGCAACACGACCCTCCAGGGAACCGATGCAGCTGAGATGTGTGCCCTGCTGCTTGCTTAGGATGTTTTCTGTGCCATGTCAGGAAAAAAGTGCAACTCACTGGCTGGAAAGGACAGGAGCTTGGTTGCATGGTGTACCGCAAGGGTCAGCAATGTGGTACCCAGGGGCACCTCTGTGCCCACAAAGGTATGATGCACCAGTTCTTGTTCTTCTACATAATCAAGTTTCTTACTAGCAGCAGGGACTGCTTCAAAATAAAGCTGTGGGCTCCAGTTTCTCCCATTTCTTTCCCCATGAATGCCTCTGGGACAGACTTTATTACAAAAGGCAGATGTTGCTTTCATCAACAATACTCCTATTTTGTCAGTTTCTCAAACAATGAAGTTATGGCCCCAGTACCTACACATCATCAGCAGGAACCTAGGCTGCAATTTCTCAGGCCCTCTCCCACCAAGCTGATGCAAGGGGAGAAGAGAGATAACTGAGGAAATATCTTTCAAAAATGTGTTTCACTCAACAGTAAACAATTTTGTTTATGCAGAGCCCCCAGAAGCACTGAAGAAAAGCTAACTGGAGATTGGTGACTATCTGCCAAGCAGGAATTAGACTTTTTAGCCTTGCCCTCTGGAGGGTTGGCCAGCCCATCTAGGAATGACTTCTGTCCACAAGGAGAGAACTTATGAACATTCACCTCTGGAGAACACACCTTACACAAGTTAATGCCAATGAAGGCTAACCCCCTCAACAATCACTTACAGTTCTCATATTGAAAACAAAATTAAAAGCGGCATCTCCCCTTCTCCATCTGTATATTGGCACTGCCAAAGTGGGATTCTATTAAGAAATACACTGACCTGTGGAAGAGCCAAGATGTGCTGTTGAATGCAAATGAAAATTCTTTCCATAAATAACACTGATCTCTAACAATCCAAAGAGGGCAATTTCCAATTCCTGACTATGGAAACAGCACTGGCCAAGTTCCTGAGCCTATGGGACCATGCCCTTTAGCACCCAATTATCAATTAATGCATATACTCTGCAAGGAAAGACAGTCACAGGATACAGAAGGGCTGAGGTCATTTTCCTTGAAGAGTTTAATGACTTAGGGCAGGGATTATTGTATGCATGCATATAAGTGTTCCTTCCTTGAGCTATTTGATACAGGAAGGACAAGGTACATGAAGAGGTATAAAGAAGGTTATCTTGTGGATAGCTAGCTGGTCCTGGATCTAGGAAAGCCATGTTCTGTCAGCTATTATTTATGCAACTCTAGCCAAATTGCATCCTCAGTTTCCAACTTGTAAAATGGGAATGAGAGACACACCTCAAGAAGTTAATTACAAAAGCAAATATATTAACAGCAAAAATTATTTGTCAAATGCTCAGTAATGAGAGTGAGTTGTTTCAGAGCACAGACAAGGTAATAATTTCTGAGAAACAGTTATGAAATGGCAGGCATGGAATTGTGCAAAAGAATAAAAGCCTGAAAGAAAGTAGAATTTCACATGAAACGGATCCTGTGCGAAGTTCCTCCCTTCCTCCATGCCCAATTTGCTCAACCCTGCTGGAATTTAGATGAAATTTGTGCCTTTATGTTCAGTGTCTCAATTCCATTTCCTCTCTCCCCAAGCTTTGGTGCAGACCATCTGCTCCATGGGCAAATGCTATCCCTTTGTCAGATTTGGAGATCAGTTTATGAAGGCCAAAGGCACAAGTTTCCTGTCTATTCCTACTTATTCATCTAACACATCTCAGTTCCGGCGGGGGGGGGGGGGGGGGGGGGGGGGTTCTGGGTCTTCCCAAGGTGTTTGATAAGGATCAAATTAGGCATCTGTGCTGGATTCCTCCCAGTACAAATATTAGTGTCAAAGAAGGAATTTTGCTCAATACCGCAGCATGGGAGAAAAGGGATGCATTCACCTTCTATGCCCACCCTAGTCTTAGGAATCACCTGCAGCCCCACCAGCTGGTTCAACTTTAACTGCAGTTTGGCCTTAGACGAGAAGGAATGCCTTCTTTATTAGAATTCAAATACACACAATTCTGCAGTGAGAGGATTCCCTCAAGTTTGCTTCTGCTTCTATTTCTAAGAGCTATTTGAAATTATATACAGTCAGTCCTCCACATTCGAGGGGGTTAGGGGCACAGGATCCCCACAAAAGTGGAAAAACCACAAATATCTCTAGCCTACCCCCAAACCTTAACTCTTAATAGTGCTGACCATACATATACTGGATTGTTTCTCCCTCTCTTTCTCTCTCAGAACTTGGTCTGATCCAGCGGGGAACCTCTTCTTCATTTACCACATTATTATATTCTTATGCCCTGCCCTCCCTTTTACACACCAGCACCTCCTCTTTGCACCAAGGAAATTGGGAGGGATTTCCCTCTCTGGATGAGTGGGACAAGAAGGCATGCTTTGGAGGCCCCCTCTCCTTTCACTTCCTCACTTTCTCTAAGGTGATGATGATTTTCCCCAGTAGGGCACAAAATTTTTTAAAAAAATCCATTTAATTACTTTTGGCAAACCCATGAATAATCAAATCTATCAAAGTTAAGCCCAAGAAAGTTGGAGTACAACTGCAGTGAAATTGGACATATTTAAGCAAAACATATGAGAGCCCTAAAAATGGCACCTTTATTGCAAGGCAAATTATTAGTACTCAGGGTCATGTGGAGACAGAATGGAAAATGCACTCTGCAGAGGGAGCCTGCTTCCATCTCTGAGACACTCACCACACCCTTATATTACTAGGTCTGTGTTCCCAAAATTCTGATTGCTCAAGCACACTATTCACTGAATTACCTTTACTTTGACCTGAAAAGGTTCACATTTAGGAAATGTAAAAATAACAACTCTGTACTTGAAGGGAAGCTCAGGGGTGGTGTTTTGGTAGGACATACTGTTCCAGGTTTAAAGTCTCTGATGCCATGCAATTCCTCTGCATCTCTGCACAGGGAGCAATACAGTGGACTAATCAGGCCCAGTGCAAATTTGCCCCTCCATCAGAAAAAGTTGGCTGGGAGGAGACACAAGCCCAAACAGTGATTCATGTGGGGATTCAGCAGGCAGCCTCTTCTGTGGATGTGCTTTGAGCTCAGCAGGACCATTAAGACAGAACTTTGGGCCAGAAATCCAGAGTTTCACTCAGAGAATGAACAAGAGGAGGATTTAAACCTTTTGATCAAGAGAAGTAAAACATGTCATCATTGCAAGAGGGTTTTTCTGCATAACCTGTCATTTTACTGAAGTTTCTTCTTCTATTTTCATTGCAGGGGGCAAAATGTGTCTTTTACATGCTTTTTTTTCCCTCTGGGATTTATATTTCTCTGCCTTTGTATATATTTTATTAAACAAGCAAAAGGTGCAGCTGCAGTAGAACTGCAGTAAAGCAGATTCAGGATTTTCCATGAGGCTTTTTTCCCCATTTAAAATTTAACACCAGACTTTCTCTCTCTCTCTCTCAAAAAAAAAAAAAAAAAGGAAATCTATAAAAATGGCTAGAAAACACAGAAAAGGCCATGAAAGATTACAACATTCTGAAATGACCCCACAAAATTCTAAGTGTGAAGAGAAGCCCTAATTCCAGAGCATAAATTGACCTAACTGCACTTTTGTCTGGACTCATCAGATTGTTCAGGCTCCTGCCTTGCCACATTAGCACCACGCATTTGGTGAATGATTGCTCTAGCTAGAACCAGCACGTCGGAAAGGGGGTGGAGTTCACAAACCTCTTTGAAGTTGTTAAAAGCTGCCAGGATGATGTCGTGCCCTCCTCGGACTAAGCAAACAGCAGCCAGCAGTTCAAGGACAAGGGCTTTAGTCCTGCAATGAGAACAGGGAGGTGAGGTATGAATGGGGCACTTTCCTCCTAAAGCCACTAGGTAGTACGAGGCAGGGGCTGAATTAGGTAATAGGAGGCAGTTCATTCTTTCTCTCCCCCAACCCCTTTCCAAAGCACCCCATCTCCATGATCAGGCAATAGCATCCTTCATTTCTCTTTACTGTTAGAAAAAATTAGATGTGCAACAGAGGAAACTGCAGCCACACCCAACATCTTGCTTTTTACCAGCAGCCACCTGGAAAATCCCGAGAGAAGTGAAGGTGCTGAGTATGATCTCCAGGCAGCATGAGCATGGAAGCATAAAAGGAAGTTTAATAAAGGGTGCTGCTATCTGGTAAAATGGAGAGAGAGTGGGGGGGGGGGGGAGGAATTGTGTGTGTGCATGTGTGTGTGCATTTCTATGTCCTTGCAGTCTTTTTTTAAGGTGTTGCTAGTTTTAAAGCCCTAAACAATTTGGGGCCAGTTTGAAATCATCTTCTTCAATACACCCCCACCCCCAATCCTGGATTCTAAGATCCTCTCCAGTAGAGTACAGTAGGCAGAGCCAGATGCAATTCAGCCCTTGGAAAGGTACAAGATCAAGCATGAAAAATCCAAAGTCCAAAGAGAAGCCTGTGGGAGCCTCCCTTAAAAGCAACTTCCTGTCCTAATTAACCAGCTATGCTGATTTACAACCAGTTGCAAATTAGCCCCACTGGAGCTTGCTCTCTGTCATGGGCAATGGTGTTTCATCTCAGTGTTTTTTAGCATGGCCTTCTGACTGGGTGGGTTCCTTGGACTTCAACTACCCACATCGACCACCCTTTTAGACACCTCTGCCTGTCTTGAACGTTTGGCTCAATAAATCTAAACTGGACTGGTTCCTCCCTTTGGTTGCATCCTGAAGATACCTTAGGCTGGGCTAGGCAACTGTTGATAAAGGAGCAGGATACTTTCTTATTTTTCAAGCATTTTAGTCATTCAGTTTCTCTGTTTGTAAAATTGTTATTGTATTTTCAACTCTTTACACTCATATTGGTTTTTTCTTTGGTTCTACACTGTAACTTTTAACTTTTAAAAGTTTTATATATGTCTTATTGTGCTACATTTCCTGGTTTTAATTGTTGTGAACCACCCATAGTAGGTTTGAGCAGTATAAAAGTGTAATAAGTAAAACGCATGCATCTAGACCAACAATTCTCAAACTGTGTTCTGCAGAACCCCAGCAATCCCCAAAAGCCTTGTAGGGGTTCCATGAATAATCTCAAAAATCAGATTTAAAACTGATTTTAAAATGAAACCACATGAGGCCAACTATTCAATTGTCAGTTGGCATCCAAGCAGCAAACAAGGAAATGCATCATGTCATTTGGTTCTTAGGACTCTGTTGCATAGTGCTGGGAATAACTGAAAGAATTTATTTTGGATATTACAATATACTTGCTTTATTCATTCATTATCTTTAACATGTATTCTTGTTATTTCCAAACCTACTACATTATGCAAAGCACTCAGGCAATAGGAGCAGATGAAAGAAAGAATTATGTGAAAAAATGTCTTCAGAAAGGTTCCATGACCGAAAAAGTTTGGGAAGCACTGATTTAGACTGTACCTGCTGTCCCATCAGGCTGCTGGGACTCAAACCTAGATCTGGTGGTCCAGGTCTGATGACACCCTGGGACCATCTATTCCTGAGAGCAAGGATAGACTGTCAGAATGCTTACCTGGGGTTCTTATTGTTGAGGCTCAGGGTGATCTCATTGACACAAGCTGGATGGTTCATCACAAGGCTGAACCCAGACTGAAAGGAGGGTAAGAGAGGATATTATGAGCGAAAGTGAATCTGGATATCTTAGAAGCATGATGGGCTGAAGATGGAGCACAGTTAAGTGCCCCATTTGTTTATCTATTTATTAAATTTATATCCTGCCTTCTTCCATTAAAGAACTCCAAGTGGCTTACATCATTTTCCTCCTCCCGCTCTCAATCTTATCTCCACAACAATTAGCCTGTGATGTAGATTGGACTGCATGTTTGTGACTGGCCCAAAGTCACCAAGTTGCCTGCATGGCTGATTGCACACTAGAACTCAGATTGCCTGAGTCCCAGAGCTGTGCTGTTAGCCATTATATCACACTGCCTCTTGGTGTTCCACACTGGCTCAGAGAATGCATCCTTTCTTAGGCAGAGGCCATGCCACAAGGACATGAGTGGGAACAGATGGCCAAATCTGTAGCCACTCGCAGCAGAATAGTAGCTTCTCCTCTCTTGGGTCTGGGCATAGAGAAAGACTGGACACAACGCTTTTGTCAGGTGACGCATTTGGCGTTTATGTTTATCCCACTTCCATCTCTGCCCAAAAGGTCTTTATATTATTCTACAACCTGCAAATCTGTTTGCCCCGTTTGTGGCAGCAGGACAGTTCAAATGACTGAACCCATCATGCAGAGCAACACTTCTCTCAAGCCTCTTTCATCCAGGTTCAAGCACATGTCTGTCCGCACGCTATTATGATATGCACATCCCACACTCCCCAGTCACATCACTCCATCCAAGACAGGATTAGCGCCGTCAGGCGACACTTTTGTCACATACAGAATGCCATAAAATGGCCTTAAATAGGTAAGCATTAATACAAGACTGATTTATTGAGAGTTATTCTGGGCTCTTGGGGCATATATGCTCACCACAGGAAAAACACGCACCACTGATCCATAAAGTTCAGCATTGGTTCCCTTGCACTGGCTGGTCAGAAGTCTCCAAGCAACCCCACCAGCCAGGCACACAAGTATTTGGGCTCCCGCCTTTCCAGCAGCTGGCATTTGGGAACAAACAGTCTCTGAATGTGTAGGTCACATTTAGTTCTTATGGCTCTGATAGGACTTATGATTCAGAGGTAGAAAAGGTGGTGCCGTCCAGATGTTGTTGGATTACGGCTCCAATTATTCCCTCTGAATTTGGAGGGCTGAGATACTAAGAATCAATTTCCTTGTATACCACACAGCTTCTGAGTCTCCTCTCTCCACAGCAGCATTTACATACCCTGCTTGGTTAACACCCAAGGACATTTCAGAAGCAGTTTCTAATTGGTTAGTCCCAGCTATGTCCCTTTTCCCGAAGTTGTACAACACGTTTCCAATCATTGTTCTCAGTCACCTGATAATTCATGATGGCACGGAGGCACATGATGCAAACGTGAACGTCATCCTTTTGACTGACAATGCGTGAGTTCCGCAGCGCCTTCCTGCTGTGTGCCAGATTCATTCTGAGGTAGAGATAAATGTAAGGGGTGAGGGTGCAGAGATAGCTGGATGAGAAAGGATGCCAAACAATTCTCTGCCATCTAATTGTATAGACAAATGCAAGAATTCAAGGAGCAAGAAATTGTGCATGGGGATCAGGTTGGACAGCAGGGCTGCTGTATAAAATCTCCTTTGCTTCTACGGCACCACTTCAAATTTTGTCTGGAAGGTACTGTCACCAATGAAAAATTCAAGTCCAGTTTTTGGTGTTCTGCATAAATAAGAAAGAGGCTGGTGCTGGGGGACTCAACAAGCCCTGGAAAGTGGGCACTATAAGTGCTTAAAGTACTGCAGAAAGATGGTATTTATTGGGAAGCTCTGTAAGATTGGGCAGCAGAATACAGATTGTGGCTACATGTGCTGAATGTGGTAGTTGCTCTTCAGGATCCTAAGAATCTAAACCTTCCATCGACTTTAGAAAAGATTTCTAGATCTCATGATTTCAAGAAACTGAAACACAGACATAAGCACAAATTGAGGTGGCTTCAGAAGCTGGGACTTCTTCACTCAGCATGGTCTAGTGCCTCCTTTATGAATGTACCACATCCCTTCCTGCTGCCTCTGAACATCAGTTCCAATTTCCTATATATGACAGCAACAAAACTGGAACTATTTTTAAAAGCCTCAACATGCACATGGCGCACACATGCACACAGTACCAAAACATCATTGTGGAACAAAAATGAAAGCATGCAACTATCTGCAACTATCCCAGATTTAGGAAATCAATTGCAAGTACACCATTTTGGCGGGTGGGAATTACATAATCCAGGATTTTAAAAATGCAGATTTCCAGACCTCAGGGCTTCAAGGGCTCCTCATATTCCGTATCTGGATTGCCTTCCAATTAGGACAATAGCTTATGTGAGGAAAGCATGCCCTTGCCTAGCCAAGCCTCCAGCTGCATTCATAGGGGAAGTTACTGGTTAAGTTGGGGAGAGGCTCACCGGGGTGAGTAGGAGTTGAGAGGTGGCCTGGGTTTACAG
This sequence comes from Varanus komodoensis, assembly GCF_004798865.1. Lineage (NCBI taxonomy): Eukaryota > Metazoa > Chordata > Lepidosauria > Squamata > Varanidae > Varanus > Varanus komodoensis. The sequence continues at coordinate 478,998 of NW_025336088.1, forward strand.
TCCTGCTCGCTCCCGGGGGTGCTGGAGGAGGGGACGCTTGGGTGGACTTGTTGAAAGTATGTTTGGATCTGCTGGTTCAAATGGCAACACCTGAAGGAGGTGGAAGATTGCAACCCTGCAGGACAGGAGGGAAAAATAGGATGCTTCAGGTGGATACTTCCCTGCCCCTCCACCCTCCAACAAAGGGGGAAAGTGGCAGTTTTGGAACCACAGGGGACACTTCACTATGATCTTTAAAATAAACTTGAAACACTTTTAGCAATCTTTGTTTAAATTCAGAAAATAGTTGTGGCTCATTCCTGCACAGCTTTCCAAAACAACATTGTTTCCTATACTATGTTCTTCAGTGAAGTTTCCTGTGTGGCTTGTAGCAGGAAACTTTTCCCCTGTGGTTTCTCTGGTGCTGGACTGGGCCTAAGGATGAAATCTCTGTTTGTAGGGTGGTGGGTCAGTCATTTCTAGCTGTAATGGTGTTCCCCCAAGGAAAGCTCCATTCCATTCAGGACCTTATGCCATGGACTCTCCTTGCCCAAAAGGGCTGATCTGGTCTCATCTATAAGGGCATTTGTTAGCTAATTGAACGCTGAACCCCAAGTGGGCTTCTAAGAAATGGAACTGCCAGAAAAGATATTGACTGATGTCTCAATTTATGACTTGCTAAAGGACAGAAAGAGAGAGAGAACAAACATTCTTTTCAAAATAGCATGGCTTAATGGACCATGGTTGCTGTTGCATTGCTCTTCTCCATCTCTCTTTTGATCTGACAAGCCCAAATTACAAGCACACCAAGTGCTATCATACTGTCACTCCTCTTCCCACTGTCCTGAGGAGGCCATTGGATGGGTACCTACCATGAGGTGTTTTCCCAGGGAAAGCGTGCAAAAGAAGTATGGGGTTAGAATACGGAGAAAGAGTAAGGACAGAAACAGGAAAATGCAAGATAGGGAAAAGAAAAACAGAACCTGTCATATGTCAGCAAGAAAGTAAGCCATTGACATGAGAAGGCCCCAAAATTCTCAAAGAAAGTTTGTAAATCACATTAACTAGCCAAATAGTTCATAAACTTTGATACAGTGAGGGCCACTTTTTAATGATCTCCATATTTAGAAGGCAGAAAACTGCTTTTGTTTTTTAAATTTCAAGCCACTTTGACTGCAAAATACTTCTGATAGTTTTAGATGCAGCTTTGCACACACATACACTTGAGAATCTGCATGAGACTCGAAATGCCTCAGGCAAGCAGCCTCCACCTGGCCACCACACTTGCCAGAGAAACTCCTTCATAGCTCAGTGCTTAACCATTGCCTTATTTTAACCAGATACGTAATTTTGTGGAGGAGGCAAGTAGAGTGACTGATTTACTTGCATTAAACTGGATTTCCATTTTGAAGTTGCTAATTTTGTAGGAGAAAAAGCTCTTCTACAGAAGCTTTACATCAGCCAAAGCAAATCAGTTTTTAACAAATTTAAAATCTATTGGACTTGTATGTGCCATATTTTAAAGCATTGAGCCTAACTTCATTTAAGCAGGTTTTTGGAGAGGGTTGTGGTGCAACAGCCTCCCTTCCTGGCCCACATGCTGCATCCCAATATGTGGGAAGGGCCCAAGAAATTCCAGCCAGTGGCGATTCTGTTACCTGACAGTCAGGTGCCTCATTTTGGTGGAGCCCTGCGTGGGGGAGGAGTTGCTTCTGCTGAGGTCCTCCATAGATCTGTCCAGGGCTTTTCCCTTGTCGGACCCTGGGCTCCCATTGTCAGTGCTGTCCATATCATACCTGGAGCCACACACACGAAAACAGATGTGCGTCAGCTGGTGGGCAGGAGAGACTTTTCAAGAGGGCAGCCCTGAAACCGAGGGGGAAAGCAGGGCTGCCACTAAAAACATGTCAACGCTACACACTAACATTGTTTTAGACTGACTGAATTGAATTGTTCTCCCCTGCACCTCCCCTTTTCAAACATTGCCGATATCCCATTTTCTATCTGGCTTACTCTTCAACATGCTGCCCTAGCTTGATTATGATCACAGTTTGGGACCTTATTCATACTCTGTTTGCTTCCTCTAGGAGCTTTTTGCTTCCCATACTTTGAAAATGTGCAGTCAGGGGAAATGTGCAGGTGGTGTTTGCTTGCCTGCTGGTTCCCATGATTGGCAGAAGCAGAAAAGATTGTGCAAAATAAGCAGGTAGCACTGCTGAACTGTAACTGAATGCTACTTCACCATTGTTTAACCATTTTGCCATGGAGAAGTAAATGGGTAGGAAGCCTGTGTGCAACCAAGAGGAAACTAGTCACTCATTCCTCCATGGAATAGTGATAAATCCCTTCATTGCCTCCTGGTGTCTTCTGAAATAGAGTGCTTCTAGTGTCACCAATCAAATGACATTATGTGGTTATTCCATCAATCCCTCCCTATCAGCTTTTCTGTGGCAGGAAAAGAGATGGAAGAAGCAGAGGTAAAACATAAGAAGACTGCAAGTGGAAGGCAACCAACATTCTTGGGCCCCTGTGTAAAATGTGTTCTGTCTTGCCTAGAAGCACTCTTAGGACTGGTTTCTAGGAGTGCTCTCCAAGAATTTCCAGCCCAGGAATGACTCCTCAATGAAATTATTCATGAGTGTGGCATAGTTTAAAGCAGGAGTGAGGAAACCTTTTCTGCCATGGGTCACATTCCTTCAGGGGCAAATCCATCCAGGCCTACATGCCAGTGGTGGGCAGACCTAAAAGCAGATGGAGTCAACTCATTTCTCTCTTTCTTTCTGCCACCTCCTTCTCTCTCACTGCCAGGCCTTATTCTTCCACACACAGCAAACTGCCAGGGGTCACTCTTGCTGGAGGCCTGATCTGGTTGCTTGCAGGCTTTCAAAATTAAGCTGAGGGCTGCCCACAAGGAAGCTTGTCAGTTCTTTCAGCAAACAGACTGTTGTCTCCAGCCTGGGGAAGCGCCTTGTAACAAGGACTGTGTGAAACCTAATTCATTAATAGCATTGGATTGATTCCCTTTTGCTGCTTCTTAACAGTCTAAAATAAAAGAATAATTATGCTCCCCAAATGTTCTTGAGTGCTTCAAATGTTGAAGCTAGAAGAACTGTGCATAAAATGAAATTTTGTTTTCTATCCCCAAATATATTTCAGCCTGAACAACCATTATTGTCTTCTTTGTGGCTATGGAAGCTTGGTGGAATTATTTTAATTCTTTGTAATCATTTTGTGTCAAGAATTCTGGAAGAACTCCAGATGGGCTGAGTCACATCAAGTTATTTCTCAAAGGTGGAAAAAGTGGAGAAGGAGGGCAAAATGAGGGTTAAATTTCACAAAGCTGAACTTTAAGAGGCCCATTTGGGACCCAGGTTCTTATATAAAATAAAATGTATGATGGATATCTAAAGCCATGAAAAAATAGCTTTATGAACCCCTGAGAATGTTTAGACTTCTTTTCTTAAACAGCAAAGCTGACTTTCCCCAAATGCTGTATAAAAAAACTTCTTTGCCAACTGAGATAAGTTTCAAAATGGTTTACCTCTCTGTCCAAAGGAAAAACCTCCTGCCAAATGCAAGCTACTGAGATAAAGATATTTGAATCCTTGTTGTACATGTATTATTGGGTACATGCTGGTTCAGGTCTCATAACAATAAAACTGGATGCTTCACCAGGGACTGCGGCTCCATCACAACCCTTCCTTAAACCTCAGCTACATACCCCTTTCCAGCCAAGTGGCAACAGTGACTTACGTGACAGAGCACTGGGCAAAGGCGAGGTAGTCCACCAACACATCAAGACCCTTGTTTTCTTCATTCAGGAACTCCTGGACCCAACTATGGGGAGAGGGGAAGGAAAAATAACTATTTTGTTTGAATGAATAAGCAGAAGAGTAGCATGCTTGCTTTTTCTCAACTTTGAGATCCATTTCTCTCTCTCTCTCTCTCTCTCTCTCTCTCTCTCTCTCTCTCTCTCCCCCCTTTCTCATGCTTCTTTCTAGACTGAGGTAGAGAGCTCTCTGCCTTTTTAAAATGTAGATAAGCTTAATAATGTCACAGCAATTTTAATATACAGAGTGCTTTCCTTCTTTCATTTATTCTGACAGCATCCTATAAAGTATGCTGTTATGGCTGAAATCTTCTGCCTGATTTACATGAAAGTAAACACCACTGAATTCAATCAAACTTTCTTCTGAGTAGACATATACAGGCCTGCACTGTAATAATTCCATTTCAAAATGAGAACCTAGACTGGGGACCAAATATTCAGAAAAGCATATTCCAACTCTATCACTTTAAAACAAAAGTGAGTGGAATTGCATATTGCAATGCTCCCCCACAACAACAACAACAACAAAATAAAAATAAAAATTCTGCCCTCACATAACATAACTAGCATGCCACTGAATCCAGAATATTTCCCCCTGAAATGTTAGCTTTCCACAGGCTAGAAACATTTGATGCAGGGAAATATTCCAACATCTCTACCTTGTATTGGTACAGTTCTGTAAAGCCTATATTCCACCAAGCTTGCAAGTAATCATTTAGTTACTGGCATGTGATAAGTAAGAACTGTCTCTACAGAATGATTTTGCAATTTAGAAGAATGGCATTCTCCTTCCCCGTGCCACAACCGCACTTTCAGGCTGTGCATAAAAGACTTATAATAAGCACACGTGGATTAATAGGCCAGTAAAAATGGTTGTGAGCTGGTAGTTCTGGATTTATTTATTTGAGAATGTTGCAAACTGTATCTTCAATCCAAAAAGAATTTCAAGGCAATGTACAGGAAACCCCTCAGTGTCTGCACTGTTGCTGTGAAGAGACAGAGATGTGCCCAACGTGTTCCTAAACTGACAAGGAATGTTTAACTCAAGTCCAAGTCTCACATGTAATCCATTAAATCACACTGGCTTGCTCTCTCACTTTCTCCCTTCCACCTTCTGTTGCAGCCATTGATATTCATGGTCAATTTTCCCCATGAAAATTTATTCCTTATTTATATTGTAAATCAGGAATAAGGCCATCTGGATGAATTCTACCCATTACTCAAGTGTACACTTACACAGAAAGTACAAGGGCTATAAACTGTCTGGTGCCTGAAATTCTGAAGCAAATATTTGATTCTGTTACCAGAAATCCCAAAGTTCTGCTATGGGAGTAAAATGGATTTCAGTCAGCAAACACTCACATTAATCTTTGCTTTCATCTTCTCCCCTCCCCCTGCAATTATTTGTGTGTTGTAGCTGATGCCACCCATTTCTCACATTAATGTGAAGGCCTTTCTGTTATGTTTTCAGGTGGTGGATCTTTCCATTAACAAGCCTTACAGATGGCAAGATCTACTACTTAAAAATCATGAGAGTAACTGAAAATGAACATTCTCCAAAGCAAATATGAAGCCATTCACAATATCAGCAATTTGCAAATGGCTTCTTCAAAAGAAAAACGCACTATGGTAGGGAATAGGTGGGCAGGGAGGGGCCTTAACTGCATTCCCAATCTGGATTGGGCCCCAAATGTGAGATATTTGCATTGAAGTGGAAGGAAGCTTCCATTACAGCAGCTACCCCCCCCCCCACCCACCCAATGCAAATAGCAGACACAGAAGTCCAGATAAAGACCGCTCTGGGGGACCAAAACTTAGAGCTGTCCATCACTCACAACAGGTTCCTGATTCCAGTTGGGGATATATTTTTAAAGCCATTCACACAACTGCTTCTTGTGCAGATGCTGCCTTATCTAGTTTGGTCCCGAGATATTTGATTGGTTACCATTATCAAACTTGGAACTTTTAAAAGTAGTTGCATAAGCATGTGAAAATGTTATGTGAAAACTGGCCATGCTTCTGTGAGCAGACCCCACAGGAAACCACAGTACCCTTCACGTATAAATGTTCCACTCACTCCGTAACATATCACATGATCACATTGCTTCAAATAATGCATGACTAATGGCCCCCTGCAGAAATGTTCGCCCTGTAAAATAACATCATGACTCTATCCTAGTATGTATCATTGGCTGATGAGGGGGTTCTCAGATAAATCTTCTAGGTTCAGGACTAAGAACTTTCTCCAAGAGCTGTTTGGCCTATCCCAGGGGTTGGCAACCCACGGCTCCAGAGCTGCACGTGGCTCTTGAATCCCTCTGCTGCGGCTCCGTCACCTAAAATACACATCACAGCCGCTGATCTGCGACCGAGGCTCCGAGTTACAAAATACCAATAGGAGATGATGAGGCATCCACTCAGGATCGCTGGGCTAGCAGGTCAAGTAAATTGCTACATTCTTTTGCTATTGTGCAGGGAAAGAGTGGAACAAGCTTCCTGCAGGCTCTCATGCTACACAAAACCCTGCTGAAAAGATTCTCTTTGTCCAAATGTAATCTTCCTCTGAATGATATAAGATGCACTTGGAACCTGTCACAATTCACATCACTTGACTGTTTATCTGCTAATCAGTCACTAAACACACCTATATCTGGGACTTCCCCTGGTAGGCCAACCATGGATAAATCGAAGAAAAGTTTCTGAAGAAAACCAAACGTTTAATGATACGTGGGTAGATTCACTTGCTTTTACTGCTGACGAACTTATGGGGTTTGCTGTTTAATGCATGCAGCCCTTTAGCACTGACTTGGACTCTTCAGGAAGCTGTTCTCCTATTCAAATTATATGAAAGGAGTCCTACTAGTTTATAATGTAAGATTAAAAATAACAGTTTTTAGTGACTGAACAAGAGCTGCAGCTAAATCATAATGAAGATATACATAGCATTAAGGTAAAAAAGGATATATGCAGTGTTATCTTCATTTTAGATGTCAAAAGGGTTTTGCGGCTCCCGGTGCTTTCTTTTGTGTGGGAAACGGGTCCAAATGGCTCTTTGAGTGTTAAAGGTTGCCAACCCCTGGCCTATCCATTTAGGCTACAGTCTATTGTTTGTGCATGCTATCAGTGTGGGATGAAAAATGAAACAACATGGCTTTAAAATCCAAATGTACAATCTGACTATTATAGGTAGCTCATGCAAACTGCAGACACTGGCCAAATACATGAATCTAACCTGCCTGGCACTCTTCACAGGGCCACAACTCATCTCCTGAAGCCTAGGCTCTATAGCCTTTCCAAAGCACAATTTGTTCTTTCTTTTGCACGTCATCAGACACAACAAGCCACTTTGTCACAAAACAAGAACATACATCTCTGCTTGGCAGCCAGGCAGCCAGTCTCAAAAGATAAATGTTTTCCTTTCCAAACTCTTCATTAGCCTATATCCATCACTGTCATTAAAGGTGTTAGTCCCTGCCCTCTCCCCAGCCCTTGCTTTGAACCAGTCTTAGGCTGAGTCCATTCATCCCAGTACAGGTAGTCCCCAGCTTACAGACAAGTTCTGTTCCTGAGAAGGTCCTTAAGTCAAATTTGTATGTAAGTTGGATCACATGAGTAAGCCAAATGCTTGTCATAGTATATGTATATATTTTACCATTCTGAGAATATAAAACACTTAAGAGACACTTCTGTATTCACTAAAACATCTTAAATGCAATATAGCATTGTAATAATAATAACAGTAATGCAGTAATAATAAAGTAATTACAGGTACCGAAGAGAGAGATAAACTGTATATATGTGTATAGGTACAAAGTATTGTAAAAAACAAATAAAAGAAACAGTTCTTAAAACAGGTTAGAATATTCTTGCAGTAACCTTAAGACCAACATTAGCTGATGGAGATGGAGTTGGACCTGGACCTGGAGACTCAGTTTGATTGTGCTGCTGGAGAGGGAACGGTAGGGAGTAGCTTTCTTGAAGAATGCCTCAAGGATTGTTTGTATAACCATGTTTTTTTTCTTACCATAAATGTCCTAGTAGCAGCTGAGAACCTGCTTATATGGGCAAATGCTAAAGAAAAACCACTAGAGAACTACATGCTCTACACATGTCCCAAAACACACTAGTTTGGGTATGTTTGAGCTGATCAGAATATCATAAAGCTCTGAGTACTGTATCTCTAGGGAATTAAATTGTCACTGATAACACATGGTCAAAGACTTTGTGTAGTTCCCTAGAGATTCATTACATAGTTCTTAGAGATAGACGTGACTATCTCTAGCAAATCTCTAACTCCAAGAAAAGCCATGATTACCTCTAAGTAACTACACAGCCACTGATGATGCACAAAAGCATTATGCAGTTCCCTAGAGATAGTCATGGCTTTTTGCTGGAGATATTCATATAGTGTTTATGGCAGACCATGCATTCATAAGTATGGGTTGTTCATAACCTGGATGTTCAAAACCAGGGACTGCCTGTATTGTCTGCTTTGACTGGCAGCAGCCCCCACCACCTCAGGCAGAGTTCATTCCCAGCCCTCTACCTGAGATCTTCAGAGGTTAGGGACTGAAGTGTCTACACAAACTTTACTGCTGAGCAATTGGCTGTCCAGAAGGTAAAAACAGAACCCATTAACTCAGCAGCCATCTCTGGAGTAAAGCACCATGCTTAATACAGGCAAATTAAATGCCAACCATGGCTGATAAAGACCACCCTGAGACCAATATACTTAAGGAGAGGGACTCCTGAATGCCAGCATGATAGGTGAGCTGAAGGCTTACACAGACAAATTCTTTTATTTATTTTCTTTTAGGAGCAATGACATCCCAGGAAATTTTTGGCAAAGGGGGAATACATAGACCTTCCTGTCCCTCCACAGTGCACCACTTTTCACTTTGTTTCCATGAACTAGACTAAGCCATGGGCTGGATGCGAAAGGAGGTGGCTAGAGGGATTAGACAAAAGAGGAACCTCAGTAGGAAATGAGTACTGGGGCAAATAGACAAAAGGGTATGGGGGGGAATTGCAGAAGAATTCTTCACAAGGCTAAGGCTGATTACGAGCTGAGCCTTGCCAAGAATATCAAAAGCAACAAAAAGGGCTTCTTTCAGCATGTAAATAGGAAGAGGAAAGGGAGACAAATAGTGGGACCACTAAATAAGAAGGAAGGAGATCCAGTGACTGATACGAGGGAACAGGCACAGATGCTAAATGACTATTTTGCTTCTGTGTTCTCCCCAAAGCAGGATGGGGGAGATCCACATAGGAGATTAGATGAGGCCGGGGACTTTGGGGCACAGGTTACCTAGAAGTCGAGGGGCTCCTCAGGGCACTGGACATTACAAAGGCACCGGGCCCTGATGGGTTACACCCAAGAGTACTTTGAGAGTTGGCAGGGGTTCTCTCACACCCGCTGGCCTCCATTTTTCAGGCCTCATGGAGAATGGGGAAGTTCCAGAGGACTGAGGGGTGGTGTCAGTGGTCCCAATTTTAAAAAAGGGTAGTAGAAGGGACATGAGGAATTACAGACCAGTTAGCCTTATGCCCATTGTAGGAAAAACAATGGAAAGACTCATAATAGAGAGAGAACTAGTGATGCTAGATAGGGAAGGAAGGCTGGCAGCCACACAACACGGCTTCTGCAAAAACAGGTCCTGCCAGACAAACCTTGTGAAATTCTACAACAAGGTTTCAAGATGGCTAGATGGAGGGGATGCAGTGGATGTGGTTCACCTGGATTTTAGCAAGGCCTTTGACAAAGTGCCCCATGATATCCTGGTTGACTGCAGGCTAAACATGAGTCAGCAGTGTGATGCGGTGGTTAAGAGGGTGAACACCACCCATGGTTGCATAGCCAGAAGTGTGGCTTCTAGACTGAGAGAGGTATTACTACCACTCTGTACGACTCTGGTGCACCCATAACTGGGGTATTGTGCTCAGTTTTGGGCCCCTCACTACAGGAAGGATATAGACAGGTTAGACTCAGTGTAGCGTAGGGCCATAAGGTTGGTGGCCGGTTTGCAGGGGATGCCGTATGAGGCGAGACTGAGGGAACTGGGTCTCTTCAGCCTGGAGAAGAGGAGACTCAGAGGGGATCTGTTGGTGACATATAGGTATGTGCGGGGACGTCACATGAAGGTGGGTAGAGACCTGTTCTTCCCTGCAGAGGAAGGCAGGATGCGCGACAACGGAGCAAAGCTCAGGGAAGCAAGGTTCCATTTAGATGCTAGGAAGCACTTCCTGACAGTTAGGACCCTGAGGGTGTGGAATGGACTTCCACAGGAGGTGACTGGGCCCATTCGGTGAGGGTGTTCAAGGATAGGCACAACATGCCCATGGTGGGCATGTTGTGAGCAAAGCTGGCTGGAGTCGGGGGTCAGACTGGATGGCTCGGGAAACCCCTTCTGACTCATTATGTTTCTATGGGCTGCCCCAGAAGGTAGAGTTAGAACCTATAATCTGAGTAGCTTTCTCTGGGGCAAACCATCATGCTTAAGATAAATTAAATGTCTGCCCTGCAATGTAAGCATACTGGGGGGTGACGGGGGGAGGAATGCTGTTCTCCCCTAACTCCCATCACTATGGCAGCCCCTCCATTGCCATGAGATGACCCATTCCCAGTCAGGCATGGCCCAACCCCTTCAGCCTTGCCTAACCTAGTCCCTTCCAGGCATGTTGTGCTGCGACTGTTATCATGGGCCACACTGACTGTGGAGCTGGGAGCTGTAAACAAGCACATCTGGAGGAAAGCTTCCATAGGCAGTATAGGGGATGCTTGGGTAGAAGAGTATCAAGGGGTGTAGGCTAATTGGGAGCAGTTTCCTTTCAGAACTATGTGGGATCAGGTCATGAGAACATAATAATAGTCTTGCAGGATCAGACCAATGGTTCATCCAGTCCAGCACCCCATTCACACCATACAAACCAGCTGCCCACAGGGTCCTTCAAGCAGGATGGGTAGAAGAGTTCCACCTGCCCAACTTCCAGGGCAACTGGTATATGCAGGTATGCCACCTCTGATAATGGAGGTAATACATAGCCAGCAAGGCCAGTAGCCACTCATAGCCTCTTTCTCCATGGATTTCTCCAATCCCTTTTTAAAACCATCCAAATGGGTGGCCATCACGACTTCCTGCGGCAGTGAATCCCATAGTATAACTATACATTGTATGAAGAAGTACTTCCTTTTATCTGTCTTAAATTGCCCACCAGTCAGCTTCATGGGATGACCCTGGGTTCTGATATCATAGAAGAAGAAGAAGGTCTCCCTCTCTGTTCAAGGTGCAGTGAAAGTTCAAACACCATTTCCAACACCCCTCCCTTGCTTGTTAGTCCCAGTTATTATAACCGCTCCTCGGGGGGGGGGGGGGTGACTCCAGCCACTTGATCATTTTAATTGCCCTTCTCTGTACTTTTTCCAATGCAGTAATTTCCTTTTTCAGATAAGACAAGCAGAAATGAACATAATATTGTAAGTGTGGTTGTACCAAAGATTTGTGAAAGGGGAATACAGTCTTTGCAGTTCTATTTTCATTTTTTTCATAATTATGCCTAACATGGAATTTGCTTTTTTCACAGCAGCTGTGCACTGAGTCAACATTTTCATTGAACTGTTCCCTCCTCCCTAAGATCCCTTTCTTGATAATTCACTGCTAGCTCAGACCCCATCAGGCTATACTAGAAGGTGGATTTTTTTGCCCCATCATGCATGACTTTGCTTTAGCTAAGAAAAGCAACAGCCACTGCACTGGCAATGAAGAGGGAGGGCCAACAAGAAAGAGAAAAATGGGTATTTTTCAATATGTATGCAGTATGCATGCCTTCTTGCCTGAAGATAACATTTTGTACCTTTGTAGCAAGTGCAAGTTCACTGCATTGCTAAAAGAAGGATAAGAAGTCTACAACAATGAATGGACACACTCCAAAGTATAAGAGATGACAAAGAGATCTTGGACATTACCCATGATAGACAACTGTAGGGCTTGACACAGAAAGAACAGCTGGATGAACAAAAAGGGAAGCAATTTTCATGGAGACCAGTGACATTCAGGAAGATTTGCAGAAGTCCCTTGCACCACTGGAACTAAGAAACCACTTGGAGGCTCCTGAAGACAATGACAGAGGCTCTGAGTCTTCAGGGGAATATCTACAGCACAGGCCAGGAAGCAAGATGCTGGAGCCCGATAGAAACACTCTTGCAGCAAGACGCATAGTAGGCTGGTTGTGGCTGGTGACTCTGAACTGTGAGGAACAGGAGATGTGTGTCAACCAGACCCATTGGCCTGAGAAGAACTCATCCCAAAGCGCAAGACACAAAACAATGGGCTCAAATTACAGGAAGCTCAGTTCCAGCTGAACATAAGACAGATGCTGTTAGAGCAGTCCAACAATGGAGCCAGTTATGTAGGGAGGCTGTGGGCTCTCCCACACTAGAGGCATTCAAGAGGCAGCTGGACAGCCATCTGAGAGGGATGGTTTACCTTGGAGTCCTGCAGTGAGCAGAGGGATGGACCCAATGGTCCTCTGGCCCCTTCCAACTCTACTATTTTGTGATTCTAAATATGTTGTCTCATGAAAGCACACAGTGGAGGTGTGATGGAGTGGCTACTCAAACTCATAAAGTCCACTAATAGTAATCTCTTCCCACTTATCCATATGAGAATGAATGGTACTGCCAAACAAATCATGTTGGACTACAAAATTCTAGGAAGGAAGCTCAAGACCTTTGGGTCTCAAATGAAGTTCTAATTCATCCTTTCAGTCCATGAAAGAAGACTAGGAAGGGAAATAAGAATTCTGCAGGTGAGCAACTGTGCATGAGGATAGTATTTCCAGGAGAGATTTGGTTCCTGGGACTGTGGTTTACTTTTTTGGATGAAAACTGCTGGCAGGAGAAAGATGGCCCCAGAGGCTGACAAATTTGATCAGGGGGGCTTTTAAATTGAATCTTGTGGATGGTGAAAGTAAAAGCTCAGAGGTGAGCACTGTAGCACGAACTGGGAAAGCATCTGTACTTGGGCCTGTTAAAACTCTTCTTGCAAATGCAGGAAGGTCATTAAAGTATACAACTTATGTCTTTTAATGTTTTTCTATTAATGCTCAAAGGAAATAAACAGTATAAGCTTCAACTCTTAATTCAAGAAGGTAATATGGCAATAGATGGAAGTGAGACTTGGTGAGATGACTCCCATAAGTAGAGTAGAGCAAGTGAAGAATCTAATGTGTTCAAAAGAACAGATTCCATAGAAAGAGGGGAGAAGTTCCAGAAGCTGTGAAAGCTGTCAGTCATAATTAAAGGGACCAAGCCAGCTGGAAAGAAGAGGAGCTTGAACCAGTAGGGAAAGATGTAAATCCAGGTCGAAGTTTCAATTTGAAGAAGACATTGAAGGACCATATTTGAAATGCAGTGGGGTGCTTGAAAGATGGTCCTCAGGAACTTAGACTGAACTCTTTCCAAGGGAAGAAAAGACCTATAAGGTCCCAATTGAGCTCCAAACAGGAGCTGGACTTGAATCTTAGCTGAGAAGACTTAAATTGCTGCAGGTATATACTGTGAGCCTTTAGAGAAATACAAAGTTTGTACAGACACTGTTCTTGTGCATTTAAGATGACATAGTGATCATAGTGATCATAGAGAGCCAGTGTGGTGTAGTGGTTAAGAGCATGGGACTGGGACTCAGACGATCTGGGTTCTGGTCCCCGCTCGGCCATGGAGCCAACTGGGTGACTTTGGGCCAGTCACAGACTCTCAGCCCAACCTACCTCACAGGGTTGTTGTTGTGGGGATAAGATGGAGGAGGAGATGTAAGCTGCCTTGAGCCCTTTGTAGGAAAAAGGCAGGATAGAAATTGAAAAAAAAAATACATACATCTCCACACAACAGCAAGAGAATGAACATGGTGACCCTACTGAAAGAACCTTGGCTGAAAAGTACCTGGGTTAAAATAAATGGAGGAAGAAATAAAAGCAGGATACTCTACTACCAACCAGCCAAACAAACTGCATATATTTCAGGGAGGCATGGAGTAACTCTGTCAAGCATGGATTCTCTAGATAACTCCTGATTTGCCTTGCTGAAGATTTTCTCCTGGAAGTTATAATGATAGGATCAGCCATCCTTGCCTTGTTTCTGATTGATAAGGAAGAATTAGCTGATGGAGTGAAAATAGCAAGATTGTTGTGGAGAAGTGACAATACAATGCCTGAGTTCTTGATTTTAAAGAAAGCAAAAGCTGAGTATAGTAAAAAGTGTACCTTGGACTTTAGGAAAATGGATTTTAATAAACTCAGAGCAATGATAAACAAGATCTCCCTAGTAGGAAAACCTAACAGGAAGATGAGCTCAAGGAGAATGTAACTTCTTGAAAATGGAGATACCAAAGGCTCGACCAGACACATTCCCACTGAGAGGGGAAATTAGATGAAATGAATGTGGTGCACAAATTGCATAGTCCAAACATCAAAAAGGACACACAGAAGAAGTAGAAGGAGGGACAGGTCATTAAGAAAGTGTACAAGCACTTAGTCTGTAGCCACAGAAATGCTGTCAGGAAGGCTAAAGCTCCAAATGAGCAGTGGTAACTGGAAGCCACTATGGATTTGTCAACAATAAGCACTGCCAGACTCATCTTATTTCAGTTTTTTTCCTGGGTTATTTCCTTGATGGATCTCAGAAATGCTGTGGACATGGTATGCATTAACTTATCCTGACTCAGTCAAAGCATTTAGCAAGATACACCGTGATATCCTGATTAGCAAGCTAGTTAAGTATGGACTGGATGGTACCTGTATTAGGTAGACCCACAGCTGGCTGGCCTATTGTACTCAAAAAGGGTCCATCACTTGTTCCTCATGAACCTAAAGGGAAGTATAGAGTGTGAGGCCTTAGGGCACAGTCCTTCGACATTTTTATTAATGACTTGGAGGAAGGGGAATGGGAAAATGCTTTTCAAATATTTTAATTGATGTATAATTGAGTACAGTAGCAAATGCTTTAGAAGACAAACAAAAATTCAAAATCATCTCAATAGACTAGAAGACTGAGTGGAAAACTTTTTTTTTTTATGAAAGAGAACTTGAAAGCACAGGTATAAATAGTAGGACACCTGGCTTAACTGGTATAAAAAATCTGGGTAAAAATGATCTTGTTGCTGTCAGTTGCAAGCTGCATATGAGTCATCAGTATGATGTGGCTGCAAAAGAAGCAAATGCAATTTCAGGTTCCATCAACTGTGCTCTGGTCAGACCTCATCTTGAATATCAAGATGTCCAATTCTGAACATTAGGAAGCATTCAAATTAACTGGAGCAAGTTCAAAGAAGGGCAACAAAGAAGATCAGGAAACTAGAAACAAAGTCCTGTGTGGAAGGCTATGTTTAGCCTTCAGAAGAGAAGACTGAGTGGGGGATATGGTAAGTGGGTTCTCCTTCATTGGAGATATTTAAGCATAGACTGGACAGCCCCTTGCCAGGGATGCTTTAAACTGACCCCTTCTAATTCTATATGTCTGAATCTAATTCATCTTTGGTATACAGGCACTCTGCGAGTTAGGAACATCCAAGTTAGGAACAACCCCTACTTATGAACAAACTGCCATAACACCTATTAATTTTTAAACAATATTACAGGAAATTGTCATTATCATAGAGAGAGAGAGGAAGCAAAAGGGGAGAGAGGGAAGGCCTCCAAAGCATCACCACAGAGAGAGAGAGAGGAAGTGACAGGATAGAGAGGGAGGCCTCTGAAGCATGCCTTCTCACCTCACCCATCCAGACAAGGAAATTTCTCTGGCATTTCCTGACTGCAAAGAGGAGGCACTGGTAAGTTTGGGGGTCAGGGGGACCAGAAGAGATACTCATAGGTTTTCCACTTTCATGGAGGTCCTGCATCCCTAACCCCCTGTAAATGTGCAGGGCTGACTATCCGTGATCCAACTTCATACAAATTTGGCTTAAAGACAAATTTCCACTTTCTCAGGAATGGACCTTGTTTGAAAGAAGGGAAGTGAAAGGCAAGGCAGAAAGAGAAAGATACACCCAATTGAATGCAGAATTCCAGAGAATAGCTAGAAGAGGTAAGAATGCCTTCTTAAATGAACAGTGCAAAGAAATAGAAGAAAACAATAGAATAGGGAGGACCAGAGATCTCTTCAAGAAAATTGGAGAGAACGTTTCATGCAAAGATGGGCATGATAAAGGACCAAAATGGCAGGGACCTAACAGAGGCAGAAGAGATTAAGAAGAGGTGACAAGATTACACAGAAGAGGTAGACAAGAAAGAGCTTAATGTCCCTGAGAACCACGATGGGGTGGTCACTGACCTCGAGCCAGACATCCTGGAATGTGAAGTCAAATGGGCCTTAGGAAGTCTGAGCAACAACAAAGCTAGCAAAGGCGACAGTAGTCCAGCTGAGCTATTCAAAATCTTAAAAGACGATGCAGTAAAACTGCTACACTCAATATGCCAGCAAATTTGGAAAACTGAACAGTGGCCACAGGATTGGAAAAGGTCAGTTTACATTCTGATCCCAAAGAAGGGCAATGCCAAAGAATGTTCAAACTACCACACCATTGCACTCATTTCACATGCTAGCAAAGTTATGCTCAAAATCCTACAAGCTAGGCTCCAGCAGTATGTGAAACGAGAACTACCAGAAGTACAGGCAGGATTTCGAAGAGGGAGAGGAACTAGAGATCAAATTGCCAACATATGCTGGATCATGGAGAAAGTTAGGGAGTTCCAGAAAAACATCTACTTCTGCTTCATTGACTATGCTAAAGCCTTTGATTGTGTGGATCACAACAAACTGTGGCAAGTTCTTAAAGAGACAGGAGTACCAGAGCATCTTATTTGTCTCTTGAGAAACCTATATGCAGTTCAAGAAGCAACAGTGAGAACTGGGCACAGAATCACTGATTGGTTCAAAATTGAGAAAGGATTTTGGCAAGGCTGTATACTATTGCCCTGCCTATTTAACTTATATGCAGAGCACATCATGAGAAAGGCGGGGCTGGATGAATCACCAGTTGGAATTAAGATTGCTGGGAGAAATATCAACAACCTCAGATATGCAGATGATACCACTCTCATGGCAGAAAGTGAAGAGGAACTAAAGAGCCTCTTGATGCGGGTGAAGGAGGGGAGTGCAAAGGTTGGCTTGAAACTCAACATCAAGAAAACTAAGATCATGGCATCCGGTCCTCTCACTTCCTGGCAAATAGATGAGGAAGAAATGGAGGTAGTGACAGATTTTACTTTCCTGGGCTCCAATTTCACCACAGATGGGGATTGCAGTCAAGAAATTAAAAGACGCTTGGTCCTGGGGAGGAAAGCTACGGCAAATCTAGACAGCATACTAAAAAGCAGAGACATCACCCTGCCAACAAAAGTGCATATAGTCAAGGCTATGGCTTTCCCGTTGCAATATATGGCTGTGAAAGCTGGACCATAAGGAAGGCTGAGCGCCAAAGGACTGAGGCCTTTGAATTGTGGTGCTTGCGGAGACTCCTGCGAGTTCCTTGGACCGCAAGGCGATCAAACCAATCAGTCCTAGAGGAGATCAACCCTGACTGCTCTTTAGAAGGCCAGATCCTGAAGATGAAACTCAAATACTTTGGCCACCTAATGAGAAGGAAGGACTCCCTGGAGAAGAGCCTAATGCTTGGAACAATAGATGGCAAAAGAAGAAGAGGATGGCAGAGAATGAGGTGGCTAGATGGAGTCACTGAAGCAGTTGGTGTGAGCTTGAGTGGACTCCGAGGGATGGTGGAGGACAGGAAGGCCTGGAGGAATGTTGTCCATGGGGTCGCGATGGGTGGGACATGACTTCGCGACTAACAACAACAACAGTCCCACCTTTTTCTTTCCAAGGAACTCAAAGTGGCTTACATATTCTTCCTCCTCCTCTACTTTTATCCTCACAGTAACAACTCTGTAAGTAGTCTGGGCTGAGAGTCCTTCACTCACCCAAAATCACCCAGTTAGCTTCATGGCTGAGCAGGGACTAAAACCCAGATCTCTTGAGTCCCTGTCCCACACTCCACTGCTACAGCACTCTGGCTCTTCAGCTATAGGACTCTCTTCTGTCTTAGGAGTGTAGGACTCTTTAAGACTCTTTTCTGGGTCACCAAAGGTATGAAAAGGTCTTGTAAAGTTCGTGTTTTTAAAATTAGTTAATTTTTAGTTTTTGAACTCTTAAGGTTACATCTTGTTACCCCACCCTTGGTGCATGCAAGTCTCTGAACTTGGAGTCTTACATGAATCCAGTGATCTTCACCACCTCCATGCCCCACACCTTTCAGCCCTTTAGAAAAATCACTGGGGAAGAAGATTGGGATACTGGCATAACG
Source organism: Varanus komodoensis (assembly GCF_004798865.1). Lineage (NCBI taxonomy): Eukaryota > Metazoa > Chordata > Lepidosauria > Squamata > Varanidae > Varanus > Varanus komodoensis. The sequence goes on from NW_025336088.1 coordinate 497,157, forward strand.
ACTTAGCCAGAGTCTCCTTCCCTCCCCACCCCGACACACCCGTTGTTCCAACGTGCATTTGTGACCACGGGGAAGGCAAGCAGCTGTGGCTCTTTCTGCATTGGCTGCAAAGACTGCAGGATTTTGGAGCTGCCAAATAACCCCATGGCCCCCAACAGCAGGAGGTTATAGGATGGTGCCTTTAGGGCATGTTGCTGTTTTTAGTTCCATTTTTCGTGTAGATATTTGCTGCACATTAACTTTGAACTGCAATTCACACTGAGCTGCGCAATGGATAGGGCAGTTTGGAGCTGAAATAAATCCATATTGAGGACAATTATGCAAAGAAAGTACAGGTTCCAAATACATCTGTGTGGGCTCTCAGGCTCACACTTCCCCACAAGGCTGTACCTGTAGCTTAAAGGAATCTCTGGAACAGCATTCAAGCCACCACAGAGTTAGAAGTCAGAAATACAAATGTATTTGTTTAGTTATTTCAAGCAACTCTATAGCCTAAGTTGTTGGCCATTTAAAACAAGCAATGAGAAAACTTCTCACTGCAACACATGCAACAATGCTTTCGATCCTCTCTTCTCTCCTTCCAACAGGCAAAGCTCACTTTGAAATTCTCACTTGAGAACAAACATACAGTGTAATTATTGCTGAATAGAAAATTTGTTTTGAGAGCCACGTTGACCAATGGAGATGTTAGAAGGCAGTAGTCAAAGTGGACTGGTGCTCTCAGAGTCCACAAAACTAGGGAAAAAGGAGAAAGGTTATAATTGCACATTACTAGTACAAGAAGCAAGCAACGCATGAACAATACCGCAGCATTGCTGGTCCGTTGTACTAACCCAATATAGTTTGTTCTCAGAGATATCTCCAGCTCCCGAAGAATCTGGGTCGACTCTTGAACCCGCCTCTTAAACTGTGTGAAGAAAGCAAAACTAAACTAAATTCCTCTACAAATTAAAAGAATGGCATAGAAGTGACATTTCTCACCAAACCTCCTACTTGCATTGTGGCAAATTCATATCTTACTTTTTGAGCTTGGTTCCCAGAAATATCCAAATGTAAGGACTTCTCTACTCAAGGCACTCATACCCCTCTCTCAGGGAAGTGTGCATGGCTTGTTCACCATGTCATCCTCTTCCAGTGCTTCTCCCAAGACAGCTTCATAGCTTTTTTTTTTAGAGCTAAGAAGACTGCTTTTGTTACTGATTACAGAAGGCTAGTGTAACCTTGCAATTTCCCTCCATGCCACAATGCCACCTTGTGTTGAGTAATGGAACATGTAAAGAGGTAGAGGGGAAAACCTTGTGAACCTGACTCTCTAATCCTCTTTTAAAGAAAATGGGAGAAGCAGCCTCAGTAAAGTGCCAGGTTCAATGCCTCATGTAGAGGAACCCTAAGTGGGAGAACATATACAGGACTGACACATGCACTTAAATAGCGCATTTTATAACGTTTCTTTGCAATAAACACTGATGCTCAGGCCTGCTTCTTTTCCAACTGCAGCTTCCTTATTTATTACAAGAAGGGATGCAAACAGGTTGTTGTTACAAAGACACACGCAGGCTAAGTATCCACTGAAATAGCTACCGAAAGGGACACCATGGCCCAAGATGCTGATAATTATATATCTGGAGCCCAATGGGTTTCTGCCAAAAAGGCATTCTTCTGGGGCTGTCTAGAGAAAATAGACAGCAAGTTTGTTTACATAAAATGTGAAAAAAATACTTTGAACCACCAAAACCTACAGCTAAAAAAAAAAATCAAATGACAATTTTAAAAACATACCAAGATACAAAGATGTTTTAGGTAGAGCTCCATATAAATAATTAACAGCATCTTGGGAAACCTGTATTGGCAAGGGTCAAAACCATTAGCACTAAAACAAATGGGACAAATGCTCAGAAGTGATGCCATCATTCAAATACATGCCATGGTTCACATTTTAAAAATTCAGTTTGGGCTATGGGAATTTTTTGCAATGCTCCCCAGCCATTTCAGGGTGTTTGTGCCATTTGCAGCTGCTTGTTTGCATGCACATTTTGAAGGATCCAAGTGCAACACCGCAAGTGCAATTCTATGCATGTTGAGGCAGAAAACAAGTCTACAGCTCCTTGTTATAAGCCCTTTTCTGGGAGTCGTCAGCCTTTTTTTCTGCCCGAACTTGCATAGGATTGCATGCTTAGCCCCTTTAGATACAAAGTGCAGACTTCTAACACCAGTTAACTAAGTGAGGCAAACCAGGTACCCTTGCACAAGTCCTAAGGAATATGAGCACCAACCCATGCATGGCCAGGCGCTTTGCATTTTGCGCAGATATGCGATGTGGTACACCTAATTTCCTGACCATGACCACAAATAAAATGTTGCTTGCCATTGCTCAGTCTACATTTTGGAGGGATAAATAAAATTACAGCTTGTCTGGCTCACTGTAAATGTTATATTCCATTGGAAATCTTCCAAAAAATGTGAATTCAGGAAAGCATGCATTTCTGCTCATAAGGTAAGTCAGACGATTCATGGTAGAAATGAAAGGCCCTGCAGAGGAGTCATGTGAATTGGATCCAATAGCATATTTAAAAACAGTATTCTGGTAGCTACAGTGAAACCAAACATTAGGAAAGTGAGGTGTGATAGAAAGAAGGTGGGAAACTCATGTAGGTTATACACATAAAGGTGCATAACCCTGCAAAACATTTCCACTTTCATATGGGGTCAGTGAGAAAATGGCAGGCAGGGATTAAGTATTATCACAGTTATATTAGCCAGTTAGAAATCACCTTTCCACTGAATGCGCCTGTGTCCAAATAGCTCTTCAGTTTCTGGATGTAGGCAGAAGGTGGATTTTTGACCTGGAATCTTTCCTGTGCAGACACAAAAGCGATAGAGTTTATCAGATTAAGGAAAATATTTAATAAGAGTGAGCTCTGAAGGAGCAAGATGACTCTAAGAATTACACATGCAGGGCTGGCTCACATGTAAAAGGTCTGACAATGCAGAAGAACTGAGCAGGCAGTCCCCAATAGTAGATGTCCCCCATACAAACACTACAGCTGTTTCTGGATCCAGAAACTAGGAGGCACAAATCAAATGGGGATGCGCACTGACCCAGCCACCCTTCCGCCAAGTGACACCCCAGGCTGAGGCCACAACCTCATATGATATTTGGTCCTGAATTTGCATGACAAATAGATGACCCCAGCCACACCTACTTCCACTGGAGTCCGGAAGGAACATCTCTCTGCATCTCTAATCTAGAATTGGAATTAACAGGATTCCCCCTGCCTCCTCCCAAAGTCCCTGGAAACCTTCAGGCCAGGAAATGGGGCTTGGAAAGGGGAGCAAGTGGGGCCCATGGGAACCTCCATGGGCTGGATTAGCAGGAGTTTGTCCATCCATGCATTAGCATATTGCACTTGCTAACTATGTTGAACTGGGAAGGATGAAAAGGAATGCAAAGAGAAAGGGATACCCTGACTCTCATGACACCCAGATTTCCTCAGCTCATTATCTGTCATGAATTCCAGCAGTAGTTCCTCGGTCACTGATGAAATACACTCAACAGCCTTCCCTCCAAACACATTTCTCAAGACCCAAACAATGTTAAATATGTCCTACAAATTAAGCCAGGGAATTAGCATTTACCCACCCATGCATTTTTATTGGAACTGCAAAATTTAGGAAACAGGTGAAGCTGTGTAAAGTAATGTCATCTTATCCCCTCCTCATGTACTCTAATGCTTAAAATGTGCAGCTGAATGCTTCCAGCCTTGTGAGGAAAGACATTTGTGGTTTTTTTCTTATGACAACTATGTTGCACCACCCTTGTCCCGGAATGTGACATAATGTTGCACAAGAGCAACAGTGCCTGCTCTGTTCACTTCCCAACCTTGTTCTATTCCTTGAACCATGTTTATTTGCATGAAGTAAGCAACTTGTGTTCTTGTTCAGAAGGCTTCTGCTACAAGCAGGTCCAGGCTTCTTAATGGCAACTTAAAGCAGGAGCCAAAGGGACACTTCAAATCAGTTACGCTGGCTGGGGCATGCCAGGACTTGGTAGGCCTTTTTTCTGTGCACACTCCCACAGCACTGCATTTTAGTATGTTATTGCATTTTTACTGTCAGGGAAGGGAGAGCTACCACTGGGGTTTTCTGCCTTAAATACCAGAATAACTGGTTGCTATCCATGGCAGTTGCTACTCTGCCTTATGAAGCAAAATGACTTGGAGCAGGCCTGCTTCAGGGAACTTGAAGAAATAAAGTACTATATATATATATTTAAAAGGGAAAAACAGACCTTTCCACTGAAAGAAAGAAGTGAAACGTTTAAAAACAAGGTTTTTTCACTGAAGTCAATGAAGAACAGTGTCAGAAGAGAAAGCAGCTGGAAAGACCCTCTAAAATTAGAAGAGGTTGCATAATTTATTATATTCATTTTTTCAACCTATAGCTCAGTTGATGATAGTCAAAGCTATCACACAAAACTCAGCAGCTATTATACAAAACTGGTGCACTACCTTAGTGTATGTTTGAAGAAGTTCTGTGAGGTTGCAGAGTTAAACCAGGTATATGCATTTATTTATTATTTATTTATTAAAACATTTCTATGCCGCCCCTTGCCAAAGCTTACAACACAATAATATACAAAAATAACAATATAAAATTAAAATTAACAATATAAAATAAATAAAAAATATAAAAGAAGTCGCCCTGGCCAGAAGTCGCCCTGGAACCACTGTCAGTTAAATTAGTGCATGAGAGAGCTTATTTAGTTTCTTGAGAGATACGTGCTTTAACATTGAGTTATCTGCACTAATTTAACTGACAGTGGTTCCCTTCTGTAAAAAGGGTAAATATTTCCCAGAATATATTCTAAATGCCTTACTCATTAATAACATGCTGCATATGTATAATATGCATGTAAAATGTGTAGATTACTGCTAAGCTCAGCCTGTGGTGTTGCACACTGTTCTTTGTTTGTGATTGTGACATAAATAAAAATCTGGATTTTGTAAAGAAGCTGTATAGTGGCCTAGTAGGTACCATGTAGAGATGCATTACTTAGTAGCTGCCTTGGACTTGTACCTCTTTAAGCAAGAGAGTGTTTTCTGTGGGTTCTTCCTCTTTACTATAACATGTAAACATTGAGCAAACTATTTTAATGCTGGTCTGAGCTGGTGATGAATGAGCAAGAAAGGGAACTTGTGGTTGTGGTGGACAGCTTGATGAAAGCCTGGAAAAAACAGTATGTGATAGCTGGGAAAAGGACAAAATTCAGCTTATAACCAACTATGCCAGGGAGGTGAGTAATGCTTCTTTTTGAAAAAGGGTTGCCCTGGGCCACCTGGCAGAGGCAGTGAAGAGGCTACTCATGAAAAATCCTTCTTGGACAGAGAAGACTTGAGGGTGATAGTAATTATTTCTTTCCTTGGCAAGCTCCTTGAACAAGTGATTGCCAACCAGGTCCAGACACTTTTGGATGAGATTAGTTATCTGAGTCCATTTCACTTGGGCTTTTGGTGGGGTTTTTAGCACAGAAACAGTGTTAGTGCCTTTGTGTGATGACCTATGTTGGCAGAGAAACAGCAGTAGTATGATTCCGTTGATACTGGGTGATTGACTGAGTTGGGAATTGGAAATACTTGGATGGCAGACTCCAGAAGGTGATGTCTGGGGGTATTACTTGGTTCCATGGATTCTTCAGTAGGGTTTCTGCAGGAATTGGTATGGTGACTGTCTCATGCTGTTTAAATCTATGTGAAACTATGAAGTGGGTCACCAGGAGTGTTGGAGTGCACTGTCGTCATTATGCTGATGACATCTAGCTGTGTTTCCCCTTTGCATCCTTATCAAGTGAGGCTGCCGATATCCATGATGCAATGAGAGACTAAGTGAAGATCAAATCAAACAAAACCAAAATGTCGTTTGTTAGTGGTTCTTCTGGCCAAATTGAAGAGTTTTCTACCTGTTCAGGGTGGATCTACAGGCTGCCTGGAGGACCTAGTTCATAGCTTGGAAGTTTTCCAGAAGTTGTCTTTGTCCCTGTAGGCTCAGGTGGCCTCAGTGGAATGGAGAATCTTCTACAGCATTGTTTGGTTGCCCAGCTGTGCCCCCCATCTGGACAGAGATAATCTGGCCTCAATATGCACTGGTAACCTCAAGGTTGAATACTGCAATGTGCAGTATGTGTCTTCAAGGATGGTTCCAAATCTGCTCCTTGTGCAAATGCAGGGGCAATTGCATAGCAAAGACCAGAAGGTCTGAACATATAGCACCAGTGCCTCATGCATGTGCACTGGCTGCTTGTACATTTACAAATCCAATTCAGTTTGGGATTTACCTATAGCTTTGGCTATTAGGCATTATAGAAATATAAATCAGAAAACAATAGATCATTAGAAAAGCAATAAACAATAAAACTACCAATATCATAATGCATGGTATGGTGTGACCGCAGTACAGCGCACAGTTCTGATCTCTACATCCCCAAAGGAGAGTGTAAAGCTAGCAAGGGTCAGGAAGGGGCAACCAAAATGAACAAAGAGCTGGAGAAGGCTCCAATAAAGAGGGGTAAGAATGATCGGGCTCTGTGAGTTAAAAAAGATGACTAAGGGGAAACATAAGCGGTATATAACATTATGCATGGTGTGGAGAATGCATGATATTAGAGCCCATGTTCAAGGCAGTTTCAATGAAGCTGAGTGATAGCAGATTCAGAACTGATAAAAGGATATACTTTATACAGCACATAGTAAAACTGTGGAATCAGGCTACCGAGAACTATTAGGTAGGATGACCATAGCCAGGATACATGAGCCACTGGGAAATGCAGGCAAGAAGGTGCTCATGCCCTGCTTGTGAGCGCCTCCCAGGCATCTGGTTGATCACTGTGAGAAGCACAATCCTGAGCTAGCTGGGCCTTGCATGGCTCTTCCATATGCAGGGCTCCTCACCCCCTCTCTCTCCGGAATAGGTAATTCTGCTCCCCATATGAAACTGAGTTGGCACAAGTTGGTAGAGATCTGGCATTAGGGTACCTCAGCATAACCACGGATGATATTTAAATACACTGATTACAGGCACCAGCCACCTCCTTTCCCGACCCTGCAGTTTTGACTTTCTGAGGTCGGGAAGGGGTTGGCTTACATAGTGCAACCCTGCACAGTTCAGAACCTCCCAGTGGATTGCACCTCTAGATAACATCTGTATTTCTGCCTCTTTGCTGACCTTGATAACTTCAGAATCCATCACCCAAGGTGGCTATTTGGGCTGCCTCTCTATATCGCTCCTGTTTTCTGTGAGCCACACTCTCCACTCCCACCCTTTTGCAGGTACTCCAGAATTTCCACTCACAGTCACACACCCTTCTGTCCCTCTTTCTCCACAGGCAAATTCACAGATTCAGTGAGGCATTTATAGCTTCACAGACTAAAAATTGTCAGAAAGGACATTTGTATTTCCCACACATCCCCAGCCTCTTCCTACACGATTCACGCCAACTGAGTGGAGACCCACTTTTTTCTTCACCTGCCGCTTGATTGCATTGGTTGTGAATCACAACAGACACTGGCAGGCCCTCATTCTCAAGGGCCTTCTGACCTGCTTTCACTCTAGTGTCGAGCAGGCAGTGAGTGATGCCGCCCCCTTTCCCCACTGCCCACTGGTTCAGCAGGCACCGTAAGATCATCAAATGCTTCCATTTCAGATACCACATTCCCCGTGACAGAACTGCCTCAGCGGTTCTGCAAAGGGCCGACTCCCACACAGACATCTGCGCAGCCCACAGTGAGCCCCCCTCATCTCTTTTTCTGTCTTCTCAGCACTATTCACAAAACTGTTCCTTCATTAACTGAGAAACAAGCGGGTGCCCTATTTCTCTCCCTGGCAGCAGTGTGTGCTGAAAGGTGACCCTGTCTTCAGACAGCTCCCTCCTGGGTCCTAGTACTAGTGGGGCTTAGGGCAGGACCCAAGCGGCAAAGCCCGGGGTCACAAGGGGTGCTGTGAAGGGGCCAATCAGAGGACAGTTAAGAAGCAAAAGCGGAGCAGCTTGTGAAGAGACAGAATGTGTTTGCAGTGCAGCCTGCTGGAGGGAGGGTCTATTTTTCCAGCTGAGATGCCGGGATGAGATTTTGTCCTCCTCCACTCCCTTGCAGCGATTTAAAGGCTGCTCCTGGCAGATGCCGTGTTTTGGCTGGAGCCTGCTGGAGGGAGGGCCAGTTTCACCAGGTGAGACACCCAGCTGAGGATGCCTATCACCATCTCTCCTCCCCTTACAGGTGCTTTGGGCAGAAGCACTAGCTAAAGGGCTGCGGGCTTTTGGCTCTAAGCCTGTTCCATCACTGCAGACAGCAGGCTGGGTAACTGGAAGAGGGTGGAGCCAGTGGAGAACATTTCCCTCTGGAGTCTTTTCTGCCTGCTTTTGGAAAGACACAGGTGCCAGCAGAGGTGGGCACTTCACAGCTGTTTAGCCCAGTACATCCCAGCAACCACCAGCAGCAGAGGGCTAGAGCTTGGAGAGTCGAGGAATAATTATAGACGTGCAGCTTCTCCTTGTTAACTGTCACAGAGAGGGCCTCTATTTTACACATTCATTTAAAAATGTGCCTGGAAAATTCATTGGATAATCTGGGGAAAGCAAGGGTACCCCATGGATCAGGTCGTGAGTAGGGGAAGGTATGATATTTGGGAGTCACAGGCCAGTTGAGGAAAAGAGGAACTAGATACCTCATGCCTGGTTCTTCCTGCAGCCAGATGGTTCCTGGTTGCCTTACCAGCTCACTTTCAGATGTGCTGCTTCTGCTGAAAGCAAAATAAAATCTCCCTTATCTGATTTAACTGTGAGTGAGAAGGACAACCTGAGGTGAATTACTGAGACCTGGGTATGGAAACTGGGAAGGGTTAATCTCTCAGCAGTGTTCTCCTGGCTACTGGATAAAGCACCAACATTGACTTGAGTGCTGGGAAGCAGGGTTGTTGTGATCTATAGGAATTCCTTCTCCTTCTATAGACTTCTGCCTGTTAAAGTGCCTGTCTGAAGGGTTTGTACTTTGAGTTGGGTACCTACTGCAGCTTCTCAAAGTCCTTTCTGAGTGGTTCATGGCTTGTTGCAATCTGGACCAGGAAAGAGGTGGTGGAATCCTGAGTAGCATACCTTGACAAGTTTGCATGACAGTTTGAAGATAAATTTGCTCACATCTGTTGCAAACTGAACACCAAAATTAATGCAATTTCATTAGCAGAGCACTGTCTGATTCAGTTTTATTGGATGAGTTTCAGTTGATAAGGCCTGAGGGTGGAGGCAAGGTGCTTGGTCAAGGCCAGTCAGCCGAATGTGTGATTGACTCTTGCTCTTCATGGCTTACTACATCCAATACTGGGGCAGTGGTACTGGCCTCTTTAAAGGAGGCAGTAATTAGGTCACTCCTGAAAGATCCTAACCTGGACTCAGATGATTTGAGCAACTATATGCCAGTAGCCAATATCCTCTTGCTGGGCAAAATGGTTGAGTTGGTGGTTGCCAGTCAATTTCAATACTCTTGGATGAATCTCACAATCTAGGTCCATTTCAGTCAGGCTTCAGGCCTAATTTTGGAATAGAAACTGCCTTAGTCACCCTGTGGAATGATCTTTGCTGAAAGAGAGCTAAGGGAGATATGACCCTGTTGATTCTTTTGGCTTCCCAATGGCTCTTGTGACCATCAGTTATGGTATCCTTTTGGGTAGGATGTCTGGGTTGGGAGTTGAGACACTGGATTGCAGTGGCTCTGTTTCTTCTTGATTTCAAAAGGTAGTGCTGAGGAATTATTGCTCAGTGACTAGGCAATTATACTATGGGGTTCCACAGGGCTGTATTCTATCCCCTATGCTGCTCAATATCTACATGAAACTGCTGGTGGAGGTTATCCTGAGGTGACATACAGATGACATCCAGATCCACTTTTCATCAAATCCAGGTGAGGCTCTGCCTAGGCACAATAACGGACAGCATGAGAACATCCTGGGACTCAACCCAGACAAGGTGGAGGTTTTGGAGTATTCTTTTCTGGAGAGGTGAGGACTACCATTTGTCAATTAACCTTTGCCCATCTTGGCTAATTCAGTGAGCCAGGATATGACTGACCATATGACAAAGGAACGTGATTAGTGCCTTCTTATGGGACATCTTCCCTTTCACATGAAAGAGACAATAATAAGTCCTATATTAAGAACTCAGAAGATCTGGAAATCATGGAATCATTGAACAGTAGAGTTAGAAAAGGTAAATCAGGCCATCAAGCTATAAACCAGTCTTAGCTATTCCTTTCTTGTGATCTTGCAACTCCAGACACATTTGGATGATGCCAATTATCTGGACCCACTTCAATTGGATTTTTGGTGGATGACCTAAAGTGGGAACTAGACAGGGGAGCGCAGCCCTACTAGTTTTGCCAGACCAGCTTTTGATCACATGGAACATGGTATCCTTCTAGACCACCTGATGGGGCTGAATCTTAGATAATTACTGAAAAAGGGCCCCCCCGGTCCCTTACCTGGTCGCAGATCAACTCCCATTTCTTTTCATTGTCATACTGGCTCAGTAACTTCATTTTGTCTGGTGGCAAGTTCATAGAATTCTGGAGGAGGAGGAGGAGAGAGAAAAGTATTACATATATGCAATCAGAATATAACATGCACCTTTATAAACATTGCATTTTGAACACTGGATTAAAGGTGTTAACCAATAGAAGAGAAAGAGGAAAGACCAATTCAGAACAGAGCTGACACTGGGAATGACGAAGTACTGATCTGACTTGTGTTTACAGTATAAAAGAGTTCCACATTAGTCTTTTTCTCCAATATTGACAAGAGTTGCTTACATGCTTATTGCTGGGAATGGAAACAGGTCTTCTAAAACACTCCTGGTCCAGGTGGGTTTTTTTGTTCAGGAATCATCCTATTTCCTTTAAGCTCCTTTGCAGTGATTCTGAAGCTTCCTTTGCATTTGCAGTGCTGTTCTTTTAGTTGTAAACCATCATAGCCCCGTTGCCTTACTTTGTTTAGAGGCATGGTTTGTGAAGTGATTTTTAAGTGTTTATTTTCAAACAGGTAAGGTAGAATATACTGAAATCATCAATTCAATGCACGTATATTCAACTTCTGTGAAGAATCAGGCTGTCCCAGAAGTGTCAAAAAGCATTCTTCCAGAACTTGGTCTGGGCATTTGGCAGCCTGTATGGTGAGGATCTCTTGTTGGCATACAGAAGAAGCATACACTCACAAACGTGTGTTTCTGCTCTGCACACTCTCAACTTTTGTGTTAGTTTTCAGAATGTGTGGCCTCGTACACCCTCTCTATCCAAATGTCTGTCAATGGATCCACTGAAGTTTTCCATTGTTTGGCCACCTCCAATTTCTGCCACCAGATCATTATGAAATAGGGCTTTATTTTCACATGACCCTGGCACTCCATAAATGCCAATAACTTAAACTATTAACTAGTTTAATAGTTGATCTTGTTGTATCTGCATTTCCAGCACTTAGCCACCAGTAGGCAATGCAGCCATTTATTTATTTATTACTTTTTTAAACTATCCAGTAGCCCAAAGGCGCTCTCTCATCTGAATGAATGAGCCTCCTTTCCTGCACTCCCTCTAGTAACTGGGGGATATCTATCCATACTTTTCCCCAGTGCTATTATTAAATAAGTCTCTGTGTGCATGAGAAACCTCTGGGGAAGATTGTCTAGAGTTTTAGTGTTCAGCGCCACTACCATGCTGATGATACTCAACTATACATCTGTTTTCCATCTAAATTCAAGGTACTGGTGTCTAAACTGGTGTCTGATGTGAATAATGGACTGGATGAGAGGTATGCCTGGCACCTACTATTTTTCTTTCCAGTGCCAAGTGATAACCTTTTTATTCACCAGATCTTTTAATAGTTAACTTTTAGTTTTAACATTGGTTTTATTAGATACCACTGCTATGCCTGTGGGCCAACTTGATTAATCGGTTGGGTATGTTGCCATTGTCATCTTTACATTGGCCTACTGGTTTATTGTTTTATTGTGATAGGGTTTCTCCCACTCCCCATTTCTTTGTTTTTATGTCCTTTTAATTTTGGAGACTGTCCAGAGAGTCATGTGGATATTGGGTGGTATAAAAATGAAATAAATAATCAGAAATCCTAACTGAGTCTAGGTTAGTCTAACCACTTAGAGGTGTTCTTAAATATGGTCAGCAGTATACACATCTATTAGGTGGCAATAATAATAAGAAGTCATAACTGAGTGCTCTTGAAGTAAATGTGCATAACTCAAGAATGTCTCCCGTCCTTGAGTAGGAATTGGGGTGAGGATAATGGAAGATGTAGTCACGAGATCCCAGGGCTCACATCCCACATCATGGTTCACATTTATCTAGCAAGTTGTTAATGTGCTGGGTGCTTGGGAGACATGAGAGACTCTTATCAAGTTTTCTATCAATTACAGCACTCAGACCCCCACCAGTGATCACTGCCTTTTGGATTCTGAACTGGCTGTAATAAGCACAGGCTTTTGCTGCCCCCTAACTTGAGCCTAACATGAGCTGCTGGCCTCCCAGACTGCCTTTAGCAAAGACAAAACATCCAGCAGGATCCCTAAGTGAGTGCTCTGTTGTAAAAAGGAATTTCTTGACAACAGTCGCAGCAACCCTCATGCCTCAGAGCTCCTGTCTACACTGAGTGAAACCTTTCAGTATCAGGTGGCTTGTCCAAGAGCAAAACCTAGATAGTCTCTTCACTCAGAAAGGGCAGTAAGAAAATCCTACCCCAACTAGGAGAACAATACTGGATGTACAGAATTTTTTGTACATCTGCCATTTTGCTGGTGCACTCCTGAATAAAAGAATATCTAGGTTTTGCTCTTAGACAACACACATAATGCCTTGTGGCTTCATTATACTACTCAGCCCATTTAAATTAAAAAAAAAAAACAGACAAAGCTGGAACACATCTGAAATCACAAGGTGAACTGGAGAGAGAAAGTTCTAGGATGTAAAAAAATAAAGTGTTATTCCTCAGAGTAGCTCAATGTGATTGGATGGAACACCCTGGAATAACTTTTCAAAAGCTCTGAATTCCCCGTGGGAAACATGCTTGAATAGTATATTATTTGATGCATCTGCATCCATCTGCTGATGTCCCCTGCAACTTTGCTTGCAGCTAAGCTTCAGCTAATGGGCTTATGATTCTTGTACACATGATACCATTCCATGGGATGCCTGTAAGCCTCCAAATTTGGAAGATCTCTACACAGAGTAGGAGGAGCATGGACACTTCACCCCGGGGCTCATCCCATTTGACTAGACAGCTGGACAGCTGGTTTTGGCTGTGCAGCTGGGATGCTTCAGATAGGAAGGGAAGAAGGCTGGGGTGCTGCCCCACCCTCTTCGTCCCTTCCCCAAGGTCAGTGCAGTTCTTTCTGCCCCAGCTGTGCGAGTGTCGGGTGGGGTGGGGTGGGGTGGGGGGAGTAGAATACAAGTGTGGATCTCCAACATTAAGGCTACACCTCCATCTCCAACTTCAGAACCAGAAATCAGAAGACTCCCCAGACATGTCATACCTTCATTTTCTCCAAACTTTTGCTATGCTTAGCAAATATCTGTGCTATAAAATGTCTGTGCTGTTTGTGCTATAAAAAGAGGTGTAATAATGGTCTATTAATGGAGACATAAGTTATAGACTATTTTGCCTTTTTGTCTACATAATCATGGTGCAATTTAGAAAGGGGTTAGTTATTTATGCAACTTAGGAAGTGGGGATATTTTTGTCACTGCCATCCTTCCAAGCCAGGACAAATGGATTCTACTCCAATTCTGATTTTTGCTTCATGTTTGTTATATAATCAAGTGGAAATTCAGTTTTTACATTTAGATATGTTGTTGATTTATAATTCAAGGCCTACAATAAGATGTCTAAAATTTTCTCTGGACAGAAGATTTGGATAGAAGATTCAGACTAAGTAATTGATTTTGAATTTTGGCACTGTTCCATTTCTATTGACATTCAGAGATAAATACTATGTCATCTGCAAATAAGCTGGTAAGGATTTATGAACCTGCAGTGCACAGCTCTTCTACATTTCAGTAAAGAGCTTCAGCTATTGGGCAATACAGAAAGCAAACAAATGCCCATAATGCAGTTGCAAATGGCCCTAAAAAGACGGTGAATAAGAGTTGAGGGAGGGACAACCCTGTTCAGTATATTTATATGATCTAACCTGATGAATATGGGGAGTTTGGTCTAATTATGGTACTTTATGTTTGATTAAGTTCATATATAGTATTAATGAATCTCTTCCCATTTTCATCAATGATTTTATTAAGAAGGGCCATTCCAAGTGATCGAATGCTTTACAACTATTTGCTGGACAGGAAGATGATGATCTGAAAATTTGGGGGCTAACTACTCCTTTGTCATGGTCAGATCACTTCCTGTTGAGGTTTGAACCACTGGTTCCTCTTCCCCTCTGCAAGGGTGGGGGACACTTTAAGTTGGTCTGCCCTCAGAGGTTAATAGATCTAAATGGATTCCGAATGGCTCTGGGAGACTTTCCAACTGGCAAGGCAGGCACTCCTGTTGAAGTTCAGATCACTCTGTGGAACATGGAGATGGCCCAGGTGGTTGACATACTTGCTCCCAAGTACCCTCTTTCCCACCACAGAGCCCATCTGGCTCCTTGGTATATGCCAGAGCTGAGGGTGATGAAGCAAGAGGGAAGATGTCTACAGCTCAGATGGAGAACTCGAAACAAATCCAACCAAACATGGCTTAGCACTCATTATCAAGCCTACTCCATGGTGGTGAAGGCAGTGAGGAATTTATTTATTTATTTATTTATTTAGAGTATGCTGCTCTATTTTGCACCATCTGAAGTATCGGGACTGTCTTCAAGGGCAGCCCCACATAGAGCACGTTACAGAAATCCAACCGGGAAGTAACCAAAGCATGTGTCACTGTCGCTAGGTAATCATCCTCCAGGTAGGGACGCAGCTGATGGATTAACCAAAGCTGAAGGAAAGCGCTCCTCGCTACCACAGTCACCTGAGCTTCCAGGGGCAGCTCTGGGTCGAGGAGCACTCCCAAGCTGTGGACCCTGTACTTTAGAGGGAGTGCAACCCCATTCAGGGCAAGGTCCAAGTCACCTACCCAGGAGCTTGAACCACACACCAACAGGACATCCATCTTGTCTGGATTGAGTTTCAGTTTATAGGCCTTCATTTAGCCCATTACCTCAGCCAGACACTGGTTCAATACAGCCACTGCCTCACCTGGATCGGTTGAAAAAGAGAGGTAGAGCTGGGTGTCATCAGCATACTGATGATTCCACAGCCCACACCTCCGGATGACCTCTCCCAGCAGTTTCATGTAGATGTTGAATAGCAAGGGGGACAAAATGGACCCCTGCAGTACTCCATGGCATAGCTGTCATGGCACAGAGTCAAAGTTCCCCAGCACCACCTTCTGAAATCAGCCATTGAGATAGGAGCGGAACCACTGCAAAGCAGTGCCTCCTACTCCCAGTCCTGCTAGCCTATCCAGAAGGATACCATGGTCGATGGTATCGAAAGCCACTGAGAGGTCCAGGAGGACCAACAGGGACGCACTCCCCCTGTCTGTCTCCCTGCACAGGTCATCATACAGGGCGACCAAGGCAGATTCAGTACCATACCCAGGTCTGAAGCCGGACTGAAATGGGTCCCGAGAGTCAGTCCCATCCAAGAGCGCTTGGAGTTGTCCCGCCACCACCCATTCCAACACGTTGCCCAAAAACAGGATGGTGGCCACTGGTCTACAATTGGCGGCCATCTCTGGATCCAGGGACGCCTTCTTTAGGATCGGCCTGACTACCGCCTCCTTTAGAGGAGCAGGCACCCGGCCATCCCTCAGAGAGACATTAATGACCTCCAGGATCCAGGCACCATTCCCGTGTTTGGCTTTGGTCAGCAGCCATGATGGGCAAGGGTCAAGTAAACAGGTGGTGGGACGTACTTGTCCAAGCACCTTGTCCACATCATCAGGCCGCAATAACTGAAATTCATCCAATAATATCTGACCAGACGGAGTCATTGGCACCTCCCCTAGAGGATCTGAATCACTAGTGGAGTCCAGCTCGTGACGAATCTGAGCGATTTTCTCCTTAAAGTGCTGGGCAAAGTCATCACAGCAGGCCATCAAGGGTGGTACGGGATCTTTCTTAGGGCCAAGATATACCAGCCCATGTACCACTCAAAAGAACTTCGCTGGACGGCACTGTGAGGAGGCAATGGAAGTGGAGAAGAATTTCTTCTTCGCCGCCCTCACCACCACAGCATAGGCTTGATAATGAGCTCATAAGTGTACTCAGTCAGATTCATCCCATGAGTTCCTCCACCTACACTCTAGACGTCTCCCAACCTGCTTCATCGCCCATAGTTTAAGTGTATACCATAGGGATGAACGGGCCCTGCTGGACAGGAGAGGATGCTTAGGAGTGATCGTGTCAATAGCTCTGGCCATTTCCCCATTCCACAGTTCAACCAGAGCATCAACAGGAGCGTCAGCTTTATCAACCGGAAACTCCCCCAGAGCTTTCAGGAATCCATCCGGATTCATCCGACTCCGAGGGAGGACCAACACAATAGGGTCCGCACCCTTACAGAGGGAAAGGCCAGCATTGAGCTCAAACCTCATGAGGAAGTGACCTGACCATGACAAGGGAGTCAGACACAAGTTCCTCACCCTCAGATCACCCTCTTCCTGCCCTGTCGAGAAAACCAGGTCCAGCGTGTGTCCATGTTCATGGGTCAGGCCTATGACATGTTGAGACAGCCCCATAGATGTCATGGAGGCCATGAAGTCCTGAGCCGCCCCGATCAGAACAGTCTTCAACACCAGGTCCGAGATGATCTCCGTCAGCTCAGGCAGGGAGTCTGATGGGCAGAAGGGTGCACGGTACACCAGCAGAATCCCCAATCTGTCTCAGTCACCCAACACCAAATTAAGGCACTCTAGACCTGGTCTCGAGAGAACAGGAAGTCCCGCAAGGGAAATTGAAGGTCAATAGATTAAAGCAACCCCCCTCCCCTCCCCTCCCCTCCGGGTGTGGCTGGTGCTGGACCAGATACCCGGGCAGGCACAGTTGAGAGAGGGACACATCCCCCCCTCCCACCCAGGTCTCTGTAATGCAAGCCAGGTCGGCCCCCTCATCCACAATTAAGTCCATGGATGAGGGATGTTTTGTTATGGACTGACCTGGCATTAAGCAACAGCACCATCAGGCCCAAGGGGCAGTTGATAAGCATACCCGGAACCTTCCGGCTGGGGGAATAACCAGAAAGGGGAACATGTGTCCACCATCTGTCCCTCCTTCTTCTTTGCTTACACGTTAAACCCCCAATGCCATATCGGCCATTGCCCAAAACCACCCCAATGGTGGCGCCCACATGCTCTCCAGGCAACCGCATAGTAGCAGCCAGGCGTGAATCCATTAAAACAATCTAATAAAATACAATAAAAATACAATAAAACCCTCCAACCCACCCAATTACAAAAGCATCCCTACTTGGATGATCAGAGCCTTGCACATCACTCCAGTCCCGCACCAGCTACATTGGCTGCCAGTTGCCATCCAGGCCCAATTCAAGGTGCTTACAATAGCATATGAAGCCCTAAACAGCTTGGGACCAGGGTGTCTGGGGGAATGCCTTTCTCCATATATACCAACCCAGTCACTGGAATAGTCATCAGAGGCTCATATTCCTCCTCCCAGTAAAGCAAGAGGGGAGATGGTGAGGAGAAGGGCCTCCTCTGTAATAGTGCCCCAATTTATGGAACTCACTCCTGTCCAAGATATGGCAGGCACCAACCCTTTTTTCCTTCTGGCGGCAGTTAAAACCTTATCTATTTTATGACAATTTTGGTTTGTGAGCTGTTTTGTTTTGCCTTAATGGTTTTTGTGGTTTTTATAGTTCATGTTGATGCTGCCACCATATTCTGCTTTTAAAGCTAGATAAACTTTTTAGTAGGCATAAGTTTTGTCTATGTTATTAGGCCATTTTAATACACATTTCCAGGTGTGCATCAACAAACAGAAGCCTTGTCAATCCTTGTTTCTCTTTGACTGCAGCCAGACAGGTGCTGCACAACATTGGAAAACAGCTGCTAATTTGATATGGGAAACATGGTTGGAAAGGGTATGGAACATTGCCCTTATGGAAAAGTTATCAAAGGAAGATTATTTTGAGGGAAAATGGTACGTTAGAAGAGGCCATGCAACAGTGTATGCACCAGCAGTTTATGGTTTTTTCTAGAGCAAGGGTTCCCAACCTAGAGTGACCACACTCTGAGGAGGCACAAGATAGCATTTCAGGGGGTATGGGAAAGAGGAAGGTTGCATTGCAATTCACCAACGTAGGTGAATCATGACTTTTTCACCAAAAATTATCCCAATAACAATGTTATTTATTGTTATTTTGTTTGCATTTGGATTTATTTCTCCTTTGTCAATCAAGACAAAATCTAGGAATCACCTGAATTCACAGCCAGACTTGCAGATGGCAATCATCAAGAAAATTCCACATTTTGGCAAAATCGTGAATGAGAAGCAAGAACAAAGTCATTGAATTCTATGTTCACGATTCTATGCACCACCTGGGTTGAACTGAGTAAGTGAGTTACTAGTTCTCTTCCTGAGAGCAAGGAAAATTGCTTGAACAGAGCTGTGTGTTAGATACAAAACTACAAGAGGGGCAGTTGGGAATGCAACCAGCAGCCCTGGCTTTATTGCAGGCTATCCATTCAGAAGTTAGTGGGGACACAGGTTGTTTCCTGCAGAAGATCCACTCTGTGACACACACACAACCAATCATGCTATTGTTTATAGAGCATTAATCCCTTTACATTGAAATTTAAATGGATTTTGGTGAATGCAGCCAGGAAAGCCTTCCATCAAGTCAATTCAAACACTGTTGACTGAAGGCCTGTTGATAGGAGCTATGGATCAAGGGTGGTTTGTTGTTCCCTTTCCTGCATATAAGCCAACAGTATCGTATGTGGTTCCATACTCCCTCTAACACATGAGACTTCCTTAGGCTGAGGAATGTTCCCAGAGGGTTCCTTTGCTGCCTGTGGGACAGTGCTATCTCCTGGAATATTAGGAAGGAGCTGACAAACCTGGAGAGCAATGAGGGGCAATTTAAGATGAGGGACTGAGCAGCTACTATTTTTCTGGTACCTGTAGATTACCCCTTTAGATATTCTGCCTAGTTTCCAATGTTAATGAACAGCTTGACCAGCTTTAGGCATTTCTTTAAATTCAAGGGTGGTGTGGGAATAATTTGAAATAAGAACCAAAGTTTACGTAGGAGTATAATTTTTCATGAGGCTATTCTACCTAATAATGATAATTTCATTTTTTTTGCATGCACATAGTTCCTGTTTTAGTTAATTACTGGATTATAATTCCTACTGATCCTGCTGGCATCAATATACCTAGATTCTTTATAAAAGTGTGCTGAAAATCCACCCTAAATTGATCCTGTGTTTTATGATTTATTTATTTATTTATTTATTTATTTAGGAGACTTCTATGCCACCCCATTCACCGAAGCCTTGGGGTGGCTCACAACCATAAAGTTTTCAGCTGGGTTCAAGCAGTAGTATTGTTTATTTGAAGCCCAGAGCATTTCTGAAATTGAGACAAAAATTCTGTCAGCACTGGCATGGGCTTCTCCAAAATCAAGAGGCATTAAAGTACATCAGCAGGAAAAAAAAAAAAAAAGTATGAAGTGTCTCCAATTCTATTTGTAAACCCATTTGATTCCACCATTCATCCTGATTAAATGGGCTAAGAAAATAAGAATAGGAGGAAAAGGGTGATAATTTTTGATCGCACATGTATTCTGTTTTATGTTTTTAAATATGAATGCCAATTCTCCATGGATGCTGCTTTGTTACAGAGAGTCTGTGCTCGCAAAACATGACAAGCAATCCTCCATGTTTACCATGGTTCATGCTTTTTACCATGGTCTACCTGACAGACCATCAAGTAGTTTCTACTTTATTGTGGTTTCCATCTTCCCCACTCAGTCCTACCACTTTTGCCACATATCCCATCAGTTACTGTGCCTGAAACTCAATCCCAAGTTACATCACTTCTTGCCTATGTTACCTGCCGCTTCCTTTTTGGTCCACTTAGAGGCTGGATGGCTGGAGTGGCTCTTACGGTTGTCATTCTTTCTAGAGGACTTGGTTGTAGTTGTATACCAGGAAACCATGATCCTGGGATCAGAAAACTCAACAAGCCATGGTGGTACAGAGAAACCATAGAAAAACCATTGTTTCATATCATGGTTTCTAAAGCCCAAACTTACCATGATGAAATACCATGAGTGGATTCAATCAGCACAACATACAAAAAACCCCATCATAGCTTGTTGTGTTGTCTGAACCCATCCAGAAGGTTTCTAGCCATAACTTAATAACAGTTCTAACACAAATGCAAAATACCCAACCTGTTAGTAAGGTCTCATCACAGCTACCCTCTGCAGAGACTCTTAAAAAGGCAAGGAAGGACAAGCCAAATCAGAAGGGGAGGTAGGTAACTCCACATCCAGCGCTCTCTAGACCAAATGACATCAAAGGGGAATGTGATCATATCCCTGATGCCAAAGGGGTGAAGACACAGCCTTGAGGTCATTTGATCCCTGTCAAGCAGACTGGAAGGATGTTCCTCCCACCATATCTGCTGGAACCAGCTTTGCCATGCATGCTGTCCAATTGAAAGAGCGTGGGAGAGGCAAGTTCACCTGACCGATCTAGAGGCTGGTGGAGTGCTCCTCCTCTGGCCAGCTCAGTCCCAGACACATGACCTGCATGGCTACTGGCCCAGCAGGGAAGGCCTCACATGGGCAAGTCCCCTCCTCACCAGTATTCCCTCCTGTCATCTCTGATCAGTGGTAAGAACAGGGATTCCCCTGAGTGACACTCGGATCACAACACAGCATTAACAGCAAGGCCCACATTGCTTTCAGTTTCGTGCTCTTTCCTGGCTCCTCTGCTGCCATTTTAGTTCAAGCATCAACATTTACTAATGCAGCTGCTGGTTTTAGTTATAGTATTTATCACATCAATACCCATGTACTCTATTTTAGTCTTTTATGTTTTCTCCCTATATTTAAACATAGTGATTTTTCTTGACCTTTTAAATGTCATATTGCTTCTCAGATGCATATCATGTGAGGTTAGAATTTCAGGTTTTTCCTGAAATTATCATCATCATCATCATCTTTTATACTGCCTAATAACTAAAGCTCTCTGGGTGGTTCAAAACCTTATTTAAAAAAAAAAAAAAAGCTTTTGCGGGGTTGGATCCTTTGGCAAATCTTTGGGTTCCCCAAAGCAAGCTGATATTTGGGTATGGATGGTGCAATTTTGCAGTGTCAGAAATGGAAGGAAGAATAATGAGTAATGGGTACAGCTAAGTATAGCGTAGTAAGAACCTCCTTCCACTTTTGTTGTTGAACAGCATCTGAAGTCTCAGATCGTCACATTATTATCCCATACTGATTTCTACATAAACAATGAAGTAACACTCCTGCCTAGGTTGCCTCATTTTTAGGCACCTGCCTGAAATTATATGACTAGAAGGAAAGATCTACTGGGAGAAGTTTCCCTGCTCAGAGACACAAGGTGCAAGTTCCTCCAGCCAAAAGGGAGAATTCACTACAAGTGTGTGTAACTGCATGGCTCACGCATGTGTGCTGGAGGTGAAAGGATGTGCAGGCATGGAGAATGGTAGGACTACAGCAGCAGATTAAAGCTGCCTCTATTCTTCTCAGCCAGCCTCCACTTTTTAAAATCCTGCGGTTGCTTCCCCAGCCACTTAAAAGCAACCTAGAAGTCCAGTTCTGCTGATATTTGTTCAGGGTTCTAAGCTGCTTCTTGTAACTTCTGCTTCTACTTTAAGTTAATGGACACAACCCTTTCATCAATCTGGGCCCAAGGGGTATAGTTACCAAGCTACAACCCAGGAATTGCCTCTCTCCATTTAGATCCATAACTGAACCAACAAGGCAGCTGGGACTTCTACCACCTGTGGTCCAACTGCCACCCTCCATGTGCTGCTTAACATAGCCTTGCAGCAAGTAAGGCATCATCATTTCTGAATGCTGGGGGTGGGGTGTGGGGACAGGGACAAGAAGCAGAATTCCTAACCTTGCTGAGTACAGAGAGAAACAGCTGGGTTGCAACCTGGAAACATTTATCCATCTAAGCCAAACCTTTCTCTGAGATAACATGCTGGACAACCCTAATGATACACAATGTCAGGACACCTAAGAGGAGCAGAATTTATTAGGACTCCTAATGAATTCTTCTGGGTCATTATGCTACCCTTTTGTTACTACATACTCAGACAAAAGGGAACTTCTTGGCTGCTTGTGACCAAGCAGCCTGTTTGTCTGGATGAAATCATCATGTATTTCAGGGCAGTTATCTCAGTTGCAGGAAGTTGCATGCCAATCATGCACCATGCATTTGCAAGCACATGTTGCTTAAACCTTCCCACTTCCTTTACTGGCTGACACCTATTCCAGATAGGAGCAGCAAAATCACCCTGTTGTACTCAGGCCCACTAGTCAGAACTGCTGACTTGTAACGGGCAAGTCTTCTTCTTCCTCAAGAACAGGATGAGCAAACATTCTCCAGGTTTGCACAGCATGACAGACAACTCACGATGGGCAGCCACCATGGCATCCAAACCTACAGCAACTTCTATGATGTGTATATTTTTTGGGAACAAGCCATGCAGAGAGCCCATGGCTTGTTTTGGAATTGTTCTTGCCCGCAATAGGCTAACTTGTCATCCAAACCTGGGAACCCAGTTTTATTTTGGGTAGCCATCACTGTCTCACAGAACTGCTTCTCAAGAGCAGCAAGAAAGCCCATGCCATTTGTTTTGGTCAACATGGACGTTGTCAATATGGAAACAGCACTTTATACAGACTATGAGTTGTTCCCTGGCATTTTTAAAAATTGGTGCCTCAGAAATGCACAACTGCATCATCATCATCATCATCATCATCATCATCATCACCATCTACCCAGAGAGTGTCTGTTGAAATAAATACATAAATATGATGTTGATTTTTGCAACTGTACACTTACAGCTACACAATATGAGTATTAGTATAAGGTTGTCTATTGTCTGCTTTGCAAAGGACCATGGGAGAAATAATGGGTAAGACAAAGGAGAGACTGAGTTGCACAAGTCAGAAGGTCCAAAAATGGAGGAGGCACCGGAGGAGAAAATACTCCGAAAGGGGGAAACACTATATCTCCCCACAATAATGTGATCTTGACAAGCAGCAAGGAGTTCCCTTCTTTCTAAGTGTTGAATTGACCCTTCTTGGTGCCCTCCATGTTTTCAGCACTTCTCCAAATCTCCAGCTTCTCTGGAAAGGAGAAACATTAATTCCTTCTCCCAGTGCTTTTTATGACTCCTTTTTAGAGCAGTTACTGCTGTGGTTACTGTGGTTCCCTGACAGTTAAGAAAAACTGCAAAAATTTTTGCAAATGTAAGGGCTCGGAGGGGTGCATACAATTCCCCTCCATTTACTCCCTAGCCCTTAAATGTGCTGAGGTTTAAAGAAGTCATGTCAGGGAACCACAAGCTTTTGGTTGGGATAAGGGTCTCAGGACCCATCAAGTGATACAGAGATATAATGCAAGCATTAAGCAAAATGAGGAACTAGAACAGTATGATTTATGAACCAACATGATTTTACATTCATACCCACCCAGATAAACTCATATTTTTCTGATCTAAAAACTAGCAATTGTGGCAAGGACAAAAGTACCAGCAAAAAACAAAACAAAAAACCCTCCCAGACAATATTAGAAAATAAATCAGTTTTGTTTCTACCACTTAACTGCACCAGCAGAGTTTCGGAAAGGAAAGGAAAGGGAGAGGGGATAAAAGGCTTGCTCAATGAAGGGAACTGATATTTTGTGGAAAGGAGTCACTAGTTTAGTTGTGGCTCTTCTACAATATGCATAAACTTCAGAACTGAGCTTTGTAAGTAAGCTAAGAGCTCAAGCCAGCTGTATGTGGGAAAAGCCATACTGACATGTTAGAAATTTGGATCATCAAGTTAACATGCATTTCCTTCAAAAGAATAGACTTAAAGAGTATTTTCAAAGAAACAGTTATTCTTCAAAGTGATCTTTGTTATGTGAAAGGTCTCCTCTCACTTCCATAGAACCAGTTGAAGTGGCTGGGCTGGTTTCTTTCTCATCTGCCTCCTTGCCCTTCACCTGCCTCCTCCACTCCACACCTGTGTACTAGGACAGTCAGTGCACAAACTCTGCATGCCTGTGCATCAAAGCCATTTTAATCACTGACTGATTACCCTGTGTCGGGGTGAGCTTTTGCAGGCTTGAGATGGAGTTGGAGTGTTGCTGCACCCCTGCAATGCCCCCTAAACCCTTCTCCAAAGTCACTGTTACAACCTTGCAGAAGCAGCCAGTGGGGCTTTTTCCATGCTGGGTGCAGTGGGTGGAGGACTTTTCTGACCGTAGAGCTAGGAATCTGAAAACTCCTGTGGCCCTTTAGACACTGTCTAGGAGCCCCAGGATTGTTCAGCAGCTGCCACCTTCTTCCATCAAGTCTGCCTCTGCTACTCTGTGTACAGAATAAGACCTCACAAATTTCTTCAAAATCTATTTAGCACTAGTATTTAGTTGATGCTTTTCTTTTGTAACCTGTATGGAGAACAGCCCTTCCCATTGGTGCCCTCCAGATACGTTAGACTAAAACTCCCATCATCCCCATGGCTAATGTTCATTCTGGCTGGGAGTGTCCAGATTTGGTCCAATACATCCATTGGGCACCAGACCGAGGAAGTCTGATCTAGAGCAAAATTGATGCGGAGGCACCTGGTTAAGAATGTATGGGTCCTTGCCCTTCACTCACAGACACTTAGTATGAGGTTTAGAGTGCCTTCTGCCTATTCTTGATCTCCAGTGCAGAGTCTTTCCCTGTCTTTCTCCCTCCAAACTGTCATGTCTCTCTTACTGTTCTTGGATTTTACACAGTATAATGGCCCTCTCCACCTCCAACTGTTTCTTAAGATGAGGAAACTGGTACACTTTCGACAAACTACTGCGTTAAATGGAATTTCAGAAGCAGTCTCACAATTCCCATTCTTCTTAAAGTATTCGGTGAAAGTATTAATATAGAATTTGATTAGGCCGTGTCCTCTTAACAAGACAGACCTGCTGAGTGTCCAGGCATACCTTTTAACGTCTGTTTATCTGCAGATTAAGCTACGTACCAGCCAGGCTTGACTGAATGATGCTTTAGCCCTGACACCACACCCTGTGTGTATCCAATGGGTTGGAAGGGCTGAAACGACTGTCCCCTGGTTCCTTGACTGGGTTTCATAAAACAGCAAGTAACAATTCATGCCAGATATCAGTTCACCTTCTGATGTGATTTGTGCCATTTTCCAACAATGCCTTACTGCATTCTGCATGGGACAAACAGACCAGTCAGTCTCTGTGCAAAAAAATACATCAACGTGAGTCTGACGTGAGGAATGCCAGCATTTACAAAACCAACAGGGGAACATTTCAACCTCCCAGAACACATAACAATCCAGAGTTTCATGCTGCCTGTCACTCCCACTGCAATGAGTCGGAGAGACTGGATACCTGTGATATGAACCAGGTACTCTGGCTTGTCTCTCTCCTGACAAGCCAGAGGAGACAGGCAAGCCAGAGTTTCCATTCTGCTGATCATATTCTGACCCTGGGTTGTTTAGCTGTTCCTACTTGCAGCATGAGCAATTGGGCAGCACACAGTAGCGTGTGCACTCATGTTTTGGGACATGCAAACTGAGTCTCTCCCATGAACACATGGTGGCCATTCTTGAACAAAGCAATATCAAAGACATATAAATCTGAAATTGCTGAAGTACAGTTTGTTAGCAGATTCAGTTCTATTTCCTGTGGTATGGATGCTTTAAAAAATCACACTACGCATGCTAATCTGCACACCATAGCAATGATTTCTCTGTTATCACCCAAGCAACATTTTAAAATGGCAACAGTTAATTATTGCTCTCTGTACTTTTTGTTATTCTGCCCTTGGTAAGACATTCCCTTACCAGACATGTGTATATAAATCTACACATTTGTAGATATACTGCATGCCTATGATGATGGGGAAAGTGCCCATGAAGTTCGTGCCAGAATAAATTTGTTAGTCTTTAAGGTGCTACAAGACTTGTTATCAAGCTTTAAAATTTATTTAATTGATTTATATCTTGTCCTTCTACTAAAAATGCTGATAACAATACGAAAGTAGAGGTTAAAAATAAAATCTTAATTAAAACACAGCAACAAAAGAAACGGTACACAACCAATTCTCTCTCCTTTTCAGAAAAAGACCACTTTCATGCCAGAGGTCTACATGAATAAAAACACTTTTTCCTGCCAAGGGAAGGGCAACAGGCTGGGGGACAAGAGGTTCTCCTTTTCAGCAGAGTTCCAGAATGCTGAAGCCATAAAGAATATCCTTTCTAACATACAGTTCCATTGTTCTGCTGGAACAGACAACTAAGGGGCGAAGACCTTTTTATTTAAACGTCATTTTAATTGTTAATATTATTTGCTTATTTTATCTGGCCAGGGCGACTTATTTTATATTGTTAATTTGTTGTATTATATTTTAATTTTATGTTGTGAGCCGCCCCGAGGCTTCGGCAAATGGGGCGGCATAGAAATGTTTTAATAAATAAATAAATAAATGAGAACTTTGAAGCCAGTCTGTTTTAGGCTTCTTAGATCTACCCAAGTTCAGGTATATCACCAAGTTACAGTTTTCTTCCCCATCATCCGCTGGCCATCTCCAAAATGATCTAAATCTTCGAAAGAATGCAGCAAAATTATGATAGTTGCAATTTGGAGCATGGATGGAGCAAAGCATTGGGGATTGGTGGGACCAAACAGTGGAAACACTCATCATCAGCAGGGTCCACCTCAGAAAAAAGAAAGGGAAGATTCCTTGAAAGGAAAATAGTAATTTCCCAAGCCTCACAGTGTATTGATTTGAAGATGGGAAGTTGATTATTTTTCCACTGATTCTCTTGAAGCATTAATATATCTGACACTGCTTCTAAGCATTGTCAGGAACCTGGATCTTTAACTGAGCTGTATAGATTTCTGCAGTTGTGTTCTGAAGCTGCTACTCATATCCTCCCCCAGTATCTGCTTGTGCTGACTTCTGAAGTATTGAAAAAAGACTTCCTTCCGACAGCACATGCTGTAGCTTCACGATTACTGTTTCACTTCTCATTATTAAACATTAAGAAAAAGAAATAGTACCATCATCCCAGGGCAAAAGCAACTCTGTTCATTCCCTATATCATCAGTGGGAACACAACAACATCGTTTCACTCTCATCACAGGGGCTCACAACAAATTTGTTTGCCCCTCACAACTGGATATTAAATTAAATTAAATAAAGGAATGAGGATCTAGAACCCAATAAATTGTTTTTTGCTACGATTGCATATCACTTCATACACAGGACAAAAATAATTTCAGTAAAACACAAACACAAACGAATGACAACAATTGGTTACCACCCCAGTCATGTTTTCCTTGGTACCTATACATTATTTGGCTGATGAAATTTCAGATTCAGATCCAGAGTTATATCAATTTTTGTAGTAATTTGGCAACCCATCTAGAATCTTTGACCTGCTTCATGTTGAAGTTGTCACAAACTAGTTATTTTAGGGAAAAGAGCAGAAAGCAAGTTGAACCTCTGTCTAGCAAGTTGAACCTTTTTACAAGCCCTTGTGGGTGACAAGGAGGTGAAAAAGAAATCTGCATTGGTATTGCAGCTGGGGATCAGTGATGAGATATGTCTATTGCAAAATCCTGGAACACCTGTACACACCTGGAGTTCTGGAAAGGAACAACTGTCTCTGCCTAACTACCTTCCAGATTTTTCCTTTGATCTGAGGCAAAGGAATTCTGCTATTATATCCTGAGGACGAGAGCAGAGTTGTTATTTTTTTGGACAATGCCAGCTCAAGACTGTTTATCAAAGATACCAAGTTAAAGTCTTCGCAAAGCACAAAATCCACAAAATCTTACATTTTTGCATCTGACCCAATTTTCTGATTCCTTGTCTTTCAAGCAGAGCTCCTTTTCTCATCTCACAGAACCAGTCCTAGTTGTAAAGTTATGTCCACCATGCCAACAACATCATTAAACTTACTTCCAATGGGTTTTAGTTGCTAGCAGATGCATTTTCACCATCATATACTGTTGATATGTTTTGGAAGGCTTGTGTTCAAGAGAACTGGAGACCTGTGAGGCATTTTGTATTCCTTTCTCACCCCTGGGGCAGAGGGCAGAGCAAGACAGCTTCTAAATGTTTTGTTTGGATGAGGTGACTGCCTACCATTTCTGTTGCCAGATTTGCCTCTTCAGTGTATTTTAATAATTCTGTATTAATATTTTTGAGATAACTGTGGATGCAACATTAAGCACCCATTTCAGCATTTTCAGGGATGAGGTCAAGTCTCAACTTCTGCAGCCACATCTCCTCCCTGATTTCTTCCTGTTTCCTGGGTAGCACATTGGCAAATCAGGGAAGGGGAAGTTTTATTTCAGCCCACAGTTCATTGCACTTGTTATTGCGTTGCTGATTTTGAACTTGTAAGGACCTAGTTTTACATGGAAGAACATTTAACAATGTGATTCATTCCCTTTGCAGTCTGTAAAGTTCATTCTGTCACCTCTTCACTCTACAAACTCCCTCCTGCTGTTCCCCTCACTCACTCCTTACTGGCAGTCTCCTGAGAAATTGCTGCTTTGCCAGGGCCACTGCTGCCTCTCCAGGCCAGCACAAGGCAGGTGGGTGCTCCAGAGACCTGCCAGCTGCCCTTCTGCTGTGGCAAACCCTGCGGGCAGCAGCGAAGCAGCTGTTGCCACTCTTTGGAGCAGCTGCCACCTGCCCTTTGCCTCCCTCTTGGTAAATCCTGGGTGGCAGGCTGCTGGCAGAGCTATGCCCGTTACAGCAGGCAGCATCCGCTGCAGCTCTTTGCATATTCCACCCGGCCAAGAGCCTTATTTATTTATTAGATTTCTATCCCACCTATTAGCCAAAATATGGACAGGTTACAAAATACAATGATAATAATATACATAATCAAATATGGTATAAACTTAAATATATTTCAACAATATATTGTTGTTTTCTTGTTGTAAACATATTACAACAATAAAATCACAACAATCAAAACACAGAAAAGATAAAGCAACAGTACCAACCATCTGTGATCCTGCAACCCAAAGACGCTTAGAAAGCTAAATTCTGCAATTGATGTTCTAGCCTACGGCTTTTCTGAACTTCTGTGGGATCTCAGAATGTGCACGCGCGCGCACACACACACGCACACACACACCAGATCTTTCATAGCACTCTCAGAGATCCCCATAATATCATATCCCTTGTGCGTACATGTGGATAAGAATAAGGATGGAAAAGTTTGACGGATTTGAGAAAGAACTGGAGTATAAGCAACAAGAACTTATGAAAGGTTACAGCCCAGGAAACAAAGAAAGACAAGACTCTTTTTTTACTTGTATTGTTTTGACCCCAACAGTGTGCATTTAAAACACCTTGCCATTACTGTCTGGCTGCTCGCTTTCTCGCTTAAGAACATCTTCGGTACCCCATGGCTCTCTCGCCAGAAAGGTACTTATCTGAGCCATGCACCAACTTGAAGTCTCCTGTTAAGTGTTTTTACAATGCATATAATGGACTGCGTCTCTCCCACATGTCCTTCAGTTTTGTGCCTCTAGGTTTGCTTTATTGATGTGAAGGGAGGGGTGGGGACCAATAGATGGAAGAAATTCTGGCCACACTGTCAGTTGGGTTTCCAGTTCCTCTGTGGTTCAGCCATTTCTCTCTGTTATTTGTTCACATGTTCAAAGTAAAATGAATCTAAGGTTCAAAAGCAGTCGAAAGAGACAGGCAAGATCTCTCCCATTCTGGGATAAGCAATCCTGTTATAGTCAGAATTCACACTAGGCCTAGAGAAACCCAGTTACTTCTGTGTTACTCACTTCACCAAGTTTGGAAAACAGGAGAAGTTGCACAAGTGAGCATAATTATGCAAATCTGACTGGCATGCTCAGGTGGTTAAGAAGCCATGGTGGTTTGTTAACCCCCCTTCAGTTGAGTCCACCAGCCCACAATCTCTGAGGATTAAACTATCCATTTTCAAGTCACTCAAGGCTTGTTAGATTATCTGACAGTTGTTTTCCTCTCCAACAAGTGATGCTGCCCAGATTCGGGCAACGCAAGCTGTGCAGGCAGATATTGAGGCAGTATAGACTCCCTGCATGTACCAAAGGTTAAACGAGCCACAGTGGCTTGCTTAACTTCCAGTGACTGTGTCAACTGGTCTTTTATCTCTTAAATGGACCCATCTTTTAAAGGATCTAGTCTTTTTGAGCAGCTTCGAGTTGTGATGATGTGAGAATCATAGAATCATAGATTAGTAGAGTTGGAAAGGGCCAAGAAGGCCATCAGGTCCTCCACGCTGCTCAGTGCAGGACTCCAAGTTAAGCCATCCTTCTCAGATGGCTGTCCAGTTGCATCCTGAATGCCCCTAGTGTGGGGCAGCCCCCAACCTCCCTAGGTAATTGGTTCCACGGCTCTAACTGTCAGGAAGTTCTTCCCAGTGTTCAGCTGGAATCTGGCTTCCTCTGCTTTGAGCCCATTATTCCTTGAGCTGTGACATGTGAATGTTCCCATGGCCAGAGTCAGAAGATGGCAAGACAGCTTCCTCTCTCTGTCAGTCACTGACTCCTAGAACTTTTTGGGGAGCTATGCCACAAGAAGTGCAAGACCTGTGATACCTTTCTATGACCAAATCCTCTTCCTGAACTCTTAACTCTGGAGCTTCCTTGGAAGATGAAGGGTTGGAATCCTCTAAGGCTGAGGGTTTGAGGTCCTGGTCTATGACAGAACTCTTTGAGTCAAGCTCTGCATCTGAGATTTCCCTTCTTCCCCTACATGGTCAAGGAGGAGGTTAGCATCCATGGAACTTCAAGCCTAACTTCTGGGAGCTTTAACTGCCACCCGTGTGCATTCAGGCCTCATCCAAGCAACAAGAGAAATGACAAGCAATATGAAGCAATATGATCACCAGGCTGGGCATCATCTCATTCTACATGCCAACAATGTTCTCCAAGAGTCAATGCTTATGTAACCAAAACAATACCATCTATGCACAAGAGGGAAGCTTCATCAGTCTTAAGGGAACACAAAGATTTTCAAAAGTATAAAAAGTTTTTAGGAAAATTCACCATAACCTTAACTGACCGTTGAGGATCAAACCTTCTCAGAATACAGACTGACTGTTGAAGGTGGAAAAAGAACACCGCTGTGGCAGTGGAAACAAATGGCTGGAAACTACCACTGCTTTTGCCTGATCTGTATCTTCAGCTTCTCCAGCCACTTTGCTAGAAAGAACACACCTCCTGGTCTAGATTCAGGCCTGACCCTGGCATTGAGAATGTCTTAAGATAGTTATTAAGGAAGTAGGAATGCCCTCTCTTGGGATTTGCTGAAGCATCATATTTGAAGCACCAACCCAATACTGCCAAGAAGGGTGGCCAAAGGCTACCCAATTACCACTTGGATTTCCTTATGAAACAGGAATAGTCTAGCAATTATTCCCCTTGAAACCTCATTTAATGTTTCACATTTGGTAGATATTTCACACACTCCTTGCCTCTAAAATTTGCACTTGACCTACCAGTTCTATGTAAAGTCTGGTAGGATCTCAGATGAGCTGTGAATGATAGTATCTTGGTCATCACTCCAGATTTCAGTCAGGGAGGATTACAGATGGAGTGAGCAATCTAGATACTGCAGTGGCATTCCCAGCCTCAAGTTAATCAGCCACAGAAGCACTTCTTTTTTCACTATGCCCTTCAGGCTTTCAGTTTCTTCCCTGCATCAGTGAAGTTCTCTTCCTTCACAGATATGCCTCCATCCTGCCATGACAAGGAATCACATCCAGCTTTGTGTGTTGGCTTCAGCTCTTTCACATGCTAACCGAGTGTATGAGGAATATCACCATGATCACAGAAGTGAGAAAGACCTCAGAGGTCCACTTGTCCAACCTGCTGAAAGAATAAGACTTCCTCACTAAAAGTGAAGAACAGAAACACTCTAGAAGAGATCTATTCAATATGGCATAGATCGCTTAGTCTTTAAAAGCAGCTTGCCACCTTCGCAGTCTGAATGCTTGGGAAGGTGCACAGTGGTGACTCAAGCCATTACTTCTGGAGAGCCTGATGAAAAGGGGTGAATCCTCTGAAGTTCCCCACAGGCTTCAAATAGGTATTGGGAACATAAGCAGGAGGTTGTGAATCCATCCTAGAGAGAGGAGTGGCAACAGCCTCTTTAAAAGAAGCAGCAGTCAGCTCACTCCAAAATAAACCTAACCTGGACTCAGAAGTAAACAACAGCTATGGGCTGACATTAGCATCTCGCCAAAGTGCTCAAGTGAGTGGTTGATAATCAACTGTAGACATCCTTAGATGAAACTTATTTTCTAAATCTAATTCCCTCTAGCTGTAAGTCTAGTTTCAGGCGGAAATTGCTTTGTGGGATGGTCTTTGTCAAAAATGAGATGGAGCAGTTCTCCTAGACCTCTCACTGGCTTTTGATATCATCTGTTTCCCAGTGGTTCCATTCCTACTCAGATGCTGTTTTCAGGAGCTGATGCTGGAGGCTATTGCTCTGTTCTGTGGTAACTATATTCCAGGTCTTTGCAAGGTACAATGTTATCTCCCTTGCTATTCAACTTGTATCCAGAACTGCTGGGGGAGGCTATGCATGGGTGTGGGCTGAGGTGTCATCAAGATACAGATGACACCCATCTTTAGCTCTCTTTTTTATCTACAGAGCACTTTTTATAGGGTGCTTCCATATAGCCTGAACTGCCTGATCCTGCCTAATCTTGGAAGCTAAGCAGGGCTGGATATGTTTAAAATCTGGATGGGTGACTTATATGTTGTAAACTGACCAGAGAACTTCAGCTACAGGTGGTATAGAAATGTAATTAATAATGATAACAATAACAACAAGGATAAAAATTGTGGAAAGAAATGTGCATGTGTTTAACACCAAAATGGAGTTTCAAAAATTTGACCAGAATGCTAATCCAAAAATATCTCAAGAGTGAATTGGGAGGTCACCTCCAAATTGCTTTCCTAATACCTACTTGGATTTTGCTCCAAAAGTTAAACGGTAAACATAATCGATTAATTTACAGAAGAAAGAGGGCATGTTGTGCATAGAAGCAGAGAAGAAGTCAGGCAGGAAGAAACAAGTGTGGGTTAGCGATCAGAGAAAGGGGGAGGATGGAACTAGGACTGGGCAGCTTGGAGGAGACAGCGGGGGGCCTGGAAAGAGACCAAGGAAGAGTAGCAGAGGCAGGAGGAGGATGGAGACACCGAGACAAATGGAGCCCACTGGAAAGCCCCACAGGGAGACCCACAAAAGATCAGGAGAAACCATACCACCCACACAAGATGTAACGCCTACTTGGGGAAGGACCTATTGCTCAAATTGGTAAACTCCTCAGCAGGGCAAACCCCTTCCCCCCCACCCACTGTCTTCTCCATCTACCTCTGTTTCATCTGCATTTCGCTAAGCTTAACCTTCAAGCAGAGGCAGGATTCTGAGCATCCACAACATGCAGTGAGAGCTAACCATTCCCTACAACTGTGATTCCCCCTGGAAATCCCCCCAATTTTTTTGAATTGTTTTGCATATACTGTAAATGTGACTCTGTTGCTTGTTTACTTGGTTGCCTATATATGGGAGCTGCAACATTGAATTTTAAGGTTACAATTTTTGTAAATAAACCAGAAGGTTTCAGTTACTAAGCAGTATAAAAATATACTAAATTAAATCTTGCCCCACCTGCTCATAGGAATAAAGCTCAGAAAAAAACTTGCACTGGTACAAAAAGAAGGATGATTTTTTTTTAAGGTTCAGGTAGCAGGGGATTGGGCAAGAGGTATGCATGTGTGCAAAAACAGCATGGAGAGAGGAGAGGGGAGAGGATTCACCCACCATTTACATCTGTCACCCACCCCCCAAAAAAAGTCCTCCCAGGCAATTTAGCTGACAGAAAATGTTCTATGGGCACCCACAGACCGTTAGGCTCCAGGAATAAAGCTGGGGCCATGCCAATGCCCCTGCAACCTGATTTCTTCCTCTGTGCCTCCTCATCCTCATTCACACAGTGGTCCACGCCAGGCTACTCAGCAGGGAGGTTGGGCTGCTGCCAATGAGTTAGTCAGTTTCCTGAATGGGCTGGTCTGGCACCAAAGGCAGGGCATGTTGGTGGCTGCTGTTTCTACCTGTCTGGTCACTTGGCCTCCCTTCTGTGACCCTTCTGTCCCACTGGGCTGCTGCCGCCCCCTCCTCATCTTTCCCCAGGCTTGTGTGCAGCTGGCCTGGAAGAACAGGTGGTGTGGCAGCAGGGACTTACTTCTACATTTAGAGATGCAAGGGAAAGGAAATGGAAGAGGGCCCCTGTGGCAACGGTACTTCCAGGGGCCCACAGCCCAGAGATTTCAGTTCCTGGCCTAAAGGCAGGGTCTGGGACCAAGCCCAAAGACCCGGGACGCTTGCGCAGTGTACTGTTGAGAAAATCTTCAGGCCCATTAAGTGGCTGCTTTTATACATGGTACTTCTGGCAAGCCGTAGACAGAGGGATCTATCAGTTTCACTGCATAAAATGGTTTGAGGCTCACTGAGCAGGAAATGCAAATGCATCCCACAGGGAGGGGCCCTGCTGGTACCTTTCTGCACAACGAAAAGCCGTTGCATCATGATGCCTATCAAAGTCATCACTTCCTTTCTGTACCACTTAAAATGAAATGAGAACACATTTGGGTGTGTGTAGTGTTGGCAGCACCGGAAGACATCAACAGGAAGTGGAGTTTATTTTAAAAGTTCTCATTGTTCTGAAGCCCCAGATTTTTAATGTAAGTCAGCATGTCTACCTCTGAACACAGAAGTTCCATTTGGCTAGCATGGCTAATGGTTGGTTTTATGTGCTGCAGCTTTGGGTGCTAGCACTATGAGTGTGAAAACTACACTGTTATCTGTAGAAAATGTCAGAATTTTGTATTTCTATTGTCCATACAAGAGACAGAGTTATATTTCTATTGTCCATACAAGAGACGGAGTCAGTCCAGCTCTTGAGCCATCAGCAGGCCAATTTAGGTCCAAATGCAAACTTGTGTTGTACTACATCCAAAACATCTTTTACCTCCAGAAGCTGGACATCTCTCATACATTTGCATTTACCACTAGACTATTGCAGTATCAAGTTGCACAATATACAAACATCCTAAACAAGCATGTGCTATTGTAGGTTAAAGGTCAGAGATCCAGAAATATGGACCTGCTTTATATGAAATCAAACCATTATTCCATTTAGCCCACTATTGCTGGTAAAGGGTGTCCAAAGCCTCCATCAGGTCTTTTCCAGCCCAGCTACCTGAGATCCTCTTCTGAGGATACTAGGGATTGAAGGTACAACCCTCTGTACTCCTCAACTGAGCTCCTCTCCAGATATTACCTCAAATACAATCCTAGCAAAGCAGGGATGGCCAGCCTTTTTTGGCAGTCTTTTGGCTACACTGGCCTCTGGAAGACTTTGGGGTCCACATGAGTAATGAAAAAGAGTCCATTCATACTTTTCATCATGAGTCAAACATTCTGTCAGTCAAGTTGCATGAATCCATCCTACGTCCAACACTGCCAGGCATTATGTTCACAAACGTTATGATAAACATAGCAATTAGCAAAAGGCAGTAGCTGAAACAATGATTTCATTTATACAAAAGCACCTGCATGATATAATTACAATGTTAGACTATCATCATAAAGGCTGATTTTGCCTTGCTACATTTTGCATTATAGTAACATGCTGAAGTTTACTTTGGTAGTGATCTGTTTCATCTGAATTGCTTCTTTCTTTCCCCACATCTCCTTAGACATGGTTTTTATTGGCAAATAAGCCAAACTTTCGCAAGAGCTGAACTCTGAGCCCACTAAAAGGTGGAAATGACTTGCAACAAACTCATTTCCTCTGCCTGCTCATCAGTGTAACATATACAGATTAACGTAAGCAATTGAGCCTTGAAAGTTATTTAAATGTTCCCGGATAGAGATTTGGTGTATTATTTCAATCAATATGGGATTCCCTCTCTTCAGCAGCTCCCTTTTCTGTCTGCATCTCTGTGGCAAAGCTGGTTCTCCAGTAGCCCTGTGCCTTCCCACAGATCCAGCTTCACCAGTGCCATTAATGCTGTGGTTTTTCAGAGGCAGCCAGGGATAATGGGGGGTCCACACACAAGGTGCAACCCTTGCTTAGGAGCAAGGCCTATAAAACACATTGGCACTTATTTCTGAGGAAGCAGACATGGGATTATGTTGTTAGGCTTTTGAGCTGAGTGACCTCAGGGCTCCCCATTTTGAAATAAGTGCTTTGAGCCTCCCCATTCTTAATATCCGCCATTGCATTCTCACCCACATCATTTACTTTCCCATTCTGAAAGGGGGAAAGGAAGCTACACAATGAGAACAAGCTGTCTGGTGACCTGATGCCAACTCAGCAAGTCATACAAGCTATGTTTGGATGGACAGGCAAAAACTACCACAGTCCAGGCTTGCACTGGCTTTGTCCTTGACTGAGTCACATTTCACTTCTCTCTAGAAAGAAATAAAGAGCATGTTAAGTTGCAGCACAGAAAAGATAAAAGTCACTGGGGAACCCTGCAAAGAAGATTATCCTCAATGCATGGAAATCTGCAAAGGAAGCTTTGAATGTTGGAGAAGTTCTGCATTCACGGGGTTGCAGAACTTCACGGGAGAGTTCCCTTTCAGCAAATGATGGAGGTACCTGAAGACTTAGGACTCCAAAATGTAGGCAAATTTCTGAATAATATTTAAAAAGAAGGAAACCCTGGCATCAGGTGCCACGGATCTATTTAAGTGACCTCCTTGGGTGCAGAGGCCCACATGCTTCTAAGCCAAAGCTGTACATACCCTCTACATGTGGCAGGTCCTTGGCTTCTCCCTGCTCCTCAGGACTAGCAAAAGCAAAACAAAATATGCAGGATATGCAAACTCCATTATGCAGATACACACAACTCATATCTTCTTGGTCTAGATTTGGAGTTACCTTGCTAGTTCAAGCGTTTTCCTCAAGTTTTTCACAAGTCATGAGGTCTGACAATAGGCTTTTATTTATTCCTATTATATCTTCCAAGAAAGATATATTCCTACAATTTAGTTGTCTTTACAGTTCAGGCCTTGCAATATGACTAGTGCTTATCTTCCTAGCCAATAGCATCATGATTCAAGAAACACTTTAGATTAAATGGTCCAGAAGGAAAGCAAACTACCAGGAGACAAATAAAATGTAGACAGCCATTAAGGGCAGTAGTTTCCCTTACAAAAATGCCTAAAATTTGCTAACTCTATTCCTTCTTGCATAAAGTTATGAGCACTTTTGGCAGTAAGATGGGTAAAGAGTATCCCATCGGTGATGAAACTGGCAATGTTGCATGAGGTCTTCGGACTGGGATTCCCAGCAGTCACAAGAGAGAAAGAAGGGGGCCTTTTCATCTTAGCCATGTGCTGAAAAGATATGCAAAGGTCACATTTTTTTACAGCTCTTTCTTTGGCTTGTGGAATGGAAAGAGCCTGACTTCCATGCAATTCAGCACAGACCCCATCCCCCTCTGCCCCTTGTGAGGACAGCAACAGGTTACGGCAGATATATCTAGGCAGCTGTTAGAAATCCATTAATTCATCTGTTAAGAATTACCCTCCCAACACCCAAAATCAGGGCAGACAGCTATTTTAACAGCTGTCTATGAAGGCCCATGGAGTATAGTGGGCAGTCCTGGAGTGGGACTGGGGAAGACCCAAATTCTATTCCCACTCAGGCTTGAAGCTCACTAACTGGCCTTGGGCAAGTCATGGTCAACCATAATTTTGCTACTTGGAAGATCTACAAGTACAATAAATATATTATTTTTCTCACACACATACATGTGTACACATACCAGCTCATCTGCTTCACAGGCTTGTTGAGATTATAAACTGAGAGAGACAGAGCGATGTCAAAACCTTGAGGGAATGTATGGTTTAGACTAGCACATTTAAAGACAAGCCATGATGGGCCACACACTTGCTCCTTCTCAGGACAAGCCGAACCCTTTGCATTCCCATGGCAGATAAAAGCAGCTAGGACACCTACATTGGTGGCCAGGGGCAAAAGACTTTTTGTGCCTGCTTTCCATTGCTTCACTGATCCCACCCAGGCTGGTCCTGACCAGAATGACAAAATGAACAATTGCGTAGGGCAGTAGCTCCCAAACCGTGTTCCCAAATTGCAAAAGCCTTGTAGGGGTTCTGCAAAAAATCTCAAAAATCAAATTTAAAACTGATTTTAAAATGAAACCACACGAGGCCAACTATTCGATTGTCAGTTGGCATCCAAGCAGCAAACAAGGAAATGCATCACGTCATTCGGTTCTTAGGACTCTATTGCATAGTGCTGGGAATAACTGAAAGAATTTATTTCAGATGTAACCATATACTTGCTTTATTCATTCATTATTTTTAAAATGTTTTCTTGTTATTTCCAAACCTACTACATTATGCAAAGCACTCAGGCAATAGGAGCAGATGAAAGAAGGAAGAACACTGTGGGTTCACAATGCCTAGTAAAAATCAGGGGTAGAAGTAGGGGTCCGCAGAAAAAAAATGTCTTCAGAAAGGTTCCATGACTGAAAACAGTTGGGAACGGTTGGCCTAGGGTAGTGATAGGCCACGTCAAACCTATGCAATGTCTTGAGGAGACACCACTGCCTGGCCATTAGGAGAAGATACGCAAAGTTAATGGAGTAGGTGATTCCCCTTTTATTCCAAATGTCAGATCAAGACACTTCTGGTCTCCACCAGACATTTGAGTATAGACAAAGAAGTGTTAGTCATGAAAGAGAGAAAATCATCCACCCTTGATTATTAATTATGCTGTTGCTATGCCATTCAGCACAGAATGAGCTAGGGGGAGTGGAGGAAAGGGAAACAGAAACATTTTAATTTACCTAGCACAGCAGCAACAAAAAGAAAACTTGGCTGACTGTGATTTACCACCTTAAATTCCCAGCTGATACTACCATTAAGAAAGATGAGGTGTCGCACTCATCAGAGGGACCGTTAAAAGGGAGCAAACTTGCAATTAGAGATGTTATTAAGCACATACACACCAGCACTGTCACAAGCCCACATGCCACCTGAGGTGTGAAAAAAGCTTCTGTGAAACTGCCCCCAACTGCTGTCCCTCCCCCCCAACCACCGTCCACTCGTTTCCTTGCCTGTCCCCATATCTGGAGCATCCATTAGTACCAATGCCTTGCTCCAAACTATCGGTTTTCAACCTCCATTTCATAAGAATATGAACATAAGAATTCTCAGGTGCGCTTGTGTGGGACAGGTCATCTTCTTTTGCTCTAAATTTTCTAAAATAATCCCTTATTAGGGATGGGGGGAAATTAAATTGGTTCACATGCTAATATTTAACATTTAATATAACCTTATTCCCAAAACCAAACCAGTTTTCCTTCGATACTCACATTTCTCTAAATTTTGTGATGCAGGTCTCTGTTGTTGGTGTTGGTGTTGTTGTTATTGAAAATAATGTGATGGATTGGGATTTAATCATACTTAAAGTAGACTCAATGGAATCAGTAGGACTTGTTAGTCATGTCTGACTTAAATCCACTGATTTCAGTGGGTCTATTCTAAACCAGAATCCCCAGTTGAGTCTACCATTAAGTAAGGAGAGGTGTTGCACTCCCAGTGGGAGGCGTAGAAGGACAGTTTAACAAACTGACAATCAGAGATGATATTAAGTATACACATGCCAGCATTGGAATTTGTCTCTTGTGCTGAAAGAAGTTCCCTATCCCTGGGGATTTTTAAATTGTATTTTTAATTGTTATTTCACATGTGTTCCAGGCTGAACTCTGGCACTAAAACCAGAGTCTGGAGCACTAAGTCCTAGCTCCAACCTTGCCTTCATTCTTCAGCAACTTGCTTCCTAACTTTCCTGTGTCACTTTGAGCAAAAAGATTGTTGTTAGTATGAAGGGTTTCTGTAATCCTTCTAACAACCCTCTACAGAAGGTCAAGATAATTGTCCCCATGTTGCAGATGGTTAGCTATGGATTAAGCTATGATGACTTGCCCAGATTTACTTGATTAGTTTGTGGCAAGATGGGTTTGGAACAAGGTGCCTCCATGCACAACTACAGCATTGCAGCAGCCCTTGAAATATCATCTCATTGCTATTGACGTAGGAACGCGTATACATTTTTAGTCAAACAGAACTTCATATGAAGTTCAGCACTTGCAGCAGTTTCATCCTACAACCCAGGACGCCAGTCATTGTACTGAGGAAATGTTCTGAGGGGGATATATTGGGTGAAGAAATGGCCACCAAATCTACTATACACTTTTCTCATCTTTGGGTTGCCAACTGAGGGACAAAAATAAGTAAAAAGTACTATTTGGGTGGTTGGATTTAGCCCAAGCAGCAACCATTGTTAATCCCCATTTCTAATCCAGCTATCTATGCTGGACCACTGAAGGAATCGGTTGTTACAAAGTGGTCTTGAATGGTCGTGAGATGAAAAGCTTGCTTCTCATCTTAGTTGGATTCCTCTGTAGCCTCAAGTCTTTTCTCCTGCAAGTTCACCATAGATGCTGTTGAGTGCAATTATTTGGAAACAATCAATTGACCCCAAGTGCTCCTAACATCTCCTTTTTCCAAAAAGACAGGTTCTGGGTTATAGTGCAGGGCACAAATACCATGCTAGAGGTATCCAGAGTGGTCTATTTTTATTTAACATTATCTGCAAAATATGAATCAGTACATTTCTTTGTATAAAGAAAAGCCTTAAAAATGCAGTCACAACATTTGCTGTGTAACTTGTACTGCCATGCCACATACATAAGAATACAACCTTGGTGTCTCCTAATGCAAAACAACTAGCATTTTCTCTGATTTAAACTAACATCCACTAGTGCACTGAATAGGTATCACACTCACACAGATGCACTTGCTATATGTGAGGGGGGAGGAAGATTGACATGCTTACCACTCCAAGGGCTCTACAAGCACAATATAATGGATAAAATAGCAAAAAGAGGAAATGAATCTACTTTAAAGAACTCAGGAGAACATGTTTCTTAACTGGTAGAGATGGAAAAGACCAAAATCCAGTTCTCTGCCCCTCAAAGAAAGATCCTCTACATATCAGCTCCCCTTCTCTTCAAATGAGTCAGCCTTCACACTGAATACATGTGGTGAGAAAGAGAGCAGAGCTAATCAGAGGCACAACTCCAACATGTCTTCAAAGCAGAGAGCTACAGATCTCACATGGTCCCTCCCCCAACCTCATACCATGCAGCTGCATAGCTCATGCAAGGAGATGGAAAATGCAAGCAAAATTTTAACAGGAACCACAGACACAGAGATGACTCAATTTTAAATTAAAATTTTTCATAGGTGAGTGTAGCGGGGTGCTTGAGTATGAAACTACAGTGTGTTGGGATCTGTACTCAGGTTCAGTTTCCTTGTCCCCAGGATAGTGGAGATGTGTCCTAACCTATGCAGATAACAGAAAGGATGCTCAAGTTGCTCTTTCTCTAGCCTTGGAATTCCCACGTAGGTCAAGATCTGAAAAGGCCAAACTCAGAGCAAGGCCCAGGAGAAGTATCTGCTGTAGAGGTCAGCAGCCTTGAAGGTGAAGGGACTGCTGTGTGGAATTTTGACAGGGCTACGGCTAGGGCAGTCTTTCTTTCCCATCTCCAAATGGTGCTGGACTGTAATTCCTATCCCCCCAGTCATCACAGTGATGGGAACTGCAGTCCAACAACATCTGAGGACCTAAAGTAGGGGATGCTAGTTACTTAACATCAATTTAACACCAGCCATGAGAGGGAACACTGTCTTCTACCTTGGAGAGCTTGCAATCTACAACAGACCAATTCCAGCAAACATTGAGGAGGACAGTGCAACCCTCTCTGGGAAGATGCAGGCTACAAAAGAGTGTGTACCCCTTCAGTTGAATGAACCGTGTCCATCCCCATTCAGTAGTCACAAACCTCTTCCTTGGGCAAAAATCTCCACACCAAGCAGCATGTGATCCATGATCATCCAAGCCCTGTTCATTTTGACCATGGTATTAGCTCTAGACTTGACAGTTTGTAAGCTGCACCAGATGTTGCTTTCAACAGAATCAGAGAAAGGCAGCCCAAACAGCATTAAGCAGAATAAAAGAGCCCAGCATGGCAATTCTCACATTGCCCTTGCTGTCCATTTATTACCAGCAGCATCAACTCAGATTAATTCCCAGTTTAGTTGATGAGGAGGAGAGAAATTCATACTTCTGCCTGTTGTTAACCCCACTTATGGCAATTCTGAGTAGAACCCTTGTTACATTAGTTTTCCACTGGGGTGTAAAGACAGACACTCCACAGCCAGTGAGCCAGAAACTGGGAAAGGGAACATAGTTGGAGTTACGGTTGGGAAAGTGGCGGAGGGATGGGGAGGAAGAGGTTCAAGTGAAGGAAAACCAGCAGATACTTACCAGGACATGGGTGAATCGTTCTTCCAGTTCCCCAGTGCTGGGCATGGGTTGTTTGGGGGGCGCAGGCTGTTTGGGGGGCAGAGGTGAAGAGGCTGATGGTTGACTTTTAATCTCCTTTGCTGGAGACATCTCCACACTGCTAGCTGCGTTGCCCATCCTTAGCTTTTATTTGTACAGAATAAAACACATAAAAGTGTCCTACAAAATGAAAACAGGCAGGAACTTTTCCTGAAGGAGCAAACAGGTCAAAGGGTGTCGCCGCACTCCCCCCTAAAAAAACAAAACTTCCACCCCTGCCAAATTGGAGAAAAATAGGAGGGGCGTGTTTGTTCCAGAAACACGTGTCAGAGAGAAATTCCTTAAGTGCAGATGCTCAACGGAGCCGGCTATCCATGATTTTTGCTTTCAGGGGCTTGAAGAAGCCGCTGGACTGATGGGGAGTGGAGTGGGTCAGCCGGCAAGGTGACTTCTCAGCGCCTCTCCTCCGGGGCCACGGAGGCGCTCACGCCGGTCAGCTCCGTCCTCAGCCTCATTAGGTCCCTGCTGCCTTGTCAGTAGAATCCAGGAGGGCCGTTTCCTTGGAAAAAAGCTCCATTCGTGAAAATCTCGAGCAGGAAGGCAACGTGTGGTCTCGAAAATCAACGAAGTCGGCCGTTCGGCAAACTTCCCCCTCGCCTCCCTCCCTGCCCCAAAAGAGGAAGGACCGAAACGAGCAGCGGTTGCTCTGCGAGCAGGAAGTCCCGGCGCAGGTGCCTTTCTTGGAAATAAAGAAAGAAACGAATGAATGAATGAAATCGAGAGGCAACTTTGCCGGTGCTGGCAGCTCCTCTTCTCGGATTGCGACCTCGGTGGCTAAATCTGGTCCTCTTCCCAGCGTATGAGCTGCCCGCGTTCAATTCGGCGAGGAGGAGCCGGAGGCAGCCGCAGGGACTGCACGGCGTCTGCCGAGGCTGTGATGACGAGCAGCTCGCCAAAACTGAGGAGGCGGCGGCCGCGGGAGCGCAGGACGCGGCGGCTTGCCCATTCCCGAGCACGATCGCCCCGGCCTGAAGGGAGAGGGCGAGAGGATGGATGGATGGATGGATGGATGGATGGATGGATGGATGGATGGATGGAGGAGGAAACCGCCGAGTCACCTGCTGGAGAGGCGACGCGCCAGCAAGAGAGCGGGAACAGCGGCGGAGGGCAGCGTGGAAGCGCGAGGGGGACGGAGCGCGCTCTGGGTCTCAGCGCCCATGGACTGACTTCCCTCGCGCGTGTGCGCGCTTGTGGGTGGGTGGCTGGCTGGCTGGCTGGGTGCGT
Source organism: Varanus komodoensis (assembly GCF_004798865.1). Classification (NCBI taxonomy): domain Eukaryota; kingdom Metazoa; phylum Chordata; class Lepidosauria; order Squamata; family Varanidae; genus Varanus; species Varanus komodoensis. The sequence goes on from NW_025336088.1 coordinate 541,241, forward strand.
TGGAGGATCGTGCTTTAATCTGGAGGAACTTAATTGCTCAGAGGAGACACAAGCATGCCTGGAGGTTGCCCAGGCGGACAGGGATAGGCGTGCTGCGCGGCTTCAAAACCACGTACAAGCCTTGGCTTCTGATGCTGCTCCGGGGGCAGGGGCTGGGCATTCCAGGACTGAGCCCCGGTACAAAGCCGAGGCCGGAGAAAACAGGCCTCCTGGTGCGCGGGGTGGCGCGGAAGGCAATTTCCAGCCAGAACCGAGCCTGCCTGTCTGCCTTGATGGAGGCGAGGCAGGGGAGGAAACGGGGACGGAGGAGGGGCCATTGTCCCTAAAATCTCTGGCACTTTTTGGTGGAGGGAAGAAGCACGCAGTCGTGCCACTTTCACGGCGTGTTGTTGCTTGCTGGGTGCCGGGCGGGTTTCTCACCGCCCCGCACCATCCCACTTGGGGCTCTGGGGAACTCGCCAGCCTCGTCCCCATTGTCGAACCCGCTGCAACCAGCGGGAGCTTGCGTGGTGGACGGATCCCTCAGCGAGGAGAGGGCGGCGATAGGCTGCTGGGAACCTTCAGAGGCGCTGCCAAGTCGACTGGCATCAGGGCATCATCACGTCGGCTTGGCGGCCTTGGCTGCGTGGCGCATTCTGCAGTACGGCCCCGCGTTCCCCCTCTAGTGGCGGAAGAAGAAAATTGCTCTCTTCCCTTGACTAAATTTGAAAGAAAGGTTCTGACTCAAACGCCACTCTCCTTCTGTCTCAGATTGTCTTGAAACCTCTGGTTCTTTGACTAATCCAAATGCTTCTGTGTTCTCCACCTGTGGCAAAAGGGGGGAAACGATTAAGATGGATGTCCTGCAAGCATGCAAGCAGCCCCTTTCTCTGGGCTCCCTCACGACCTTGACTCCTCCAACCCTAATGAAAGAGGCACACTGTTGGCTCACACCACAGATCTTGTCCAGCAGTCCACTTCCCATAGTAGCCCACCAGCTGCCTCTGAGCAACCTCTAGAGCAGGGGTTGGCAACCCGCGGCTCCGGAGCCACACGTGGCTCTTGAATCCCTCTGCTGCGGCTCCATCACTCACAGCCCCCGATCTGTGACACCCAACCGCACAGCACAGTACAACACAGTCCCCAATCTGCAACCAGCGCCCGCACAGCACAGCCCTCGATCTGCAACCCACGCCCGCACAGCACAGCCCCCGATCTGTTTCATAAATGCAACACACTATAGTTTTTTTGTACATAGCATAAAGGTAAAAAAGATATATGCAGTGTTATTTTCATTTTAGAAGTCAAAAGAGTCTTGTGGTTCCTGGTTTTCTTTTCTGTGGGAAACGGGTCCAAATGGCTCTTCGAGTGTTAAAGGTTGCCAACCCCTGCTCTAGAGGGACATGCAGGTGCCAGCCTTCCTCTCCCCCTGATGTGCCCCAGTGACTGCTATTTGGGGTCTTGGCTCATGGGGGTGCCATAAAGGCCTTCAGCCCAGCATTGTTGACCCTGCATGCCAGCTGCTCTTCTGACAGGAGTTTGGCTGCTGTGCCCTGCCTGGGGCTGCCAGGGATTGAACTTGGGACCTTCAGCAGGCAAAGGGGGCGTTTGTGCTGCCACTGAGCCACTGCTCCTCCCCTCCCCTTCAAGCAGAGCCCCTGCCACTGCTTCTGTGCATGCTCCTGGACCCCACTCCCGCTGCATTGCTCACCAGAACCTCATACATGCATGGGGCCTGCTGGGAACACCATTATTTTTACCCAGTCCCCATAAACCCTCCAGGTAACCCTGACTCGTAGCCATGGCAGATTACTTCCCTTGGCCTCGAGGAGGTCTCTTGCCCTCTAACATAACTTTTCATGTTCTCTCCTGCTTGCTGCTCCACATGACCCGCCTTCCCTAATCATATTTGTGGTGCTTGCACATTTTTCCTGTGGTTCCCTGCACGTTTTTCCTGTTGTGGTAACAGGAACTCTTCAGTCCTGATGTCCAGCTGTAACCAGGCTTAAATATCCTGAACTGCACTTGCACACTTCCAGGTGTAGGACATACCTGGCTGGCAGGCATTAAACCTGGGCAGGCTAGTCATGTCCCTAGGTATTATCTATAGCCAGAGCCATCCACACAGCCAGGGATTTGGTAATCCCTTGTCAGAGCTCCCAGCCCAACCCCCAGGTAGCCCTGCCTCCCAGGTGAGCATGGGAACTACCTGAATTCAGATGTACCTGTGGCAGTAATTTTGAATCAATGGAAACCTGTCATCACTACCTGGTCAGAAAGGGTATAAAAGGGGATTCTGCCATGTGCTCTGAGTCGATTGCCCTTTTGCTGTGATCAAACTTATTATCAAGGATAAAATCTAGTTTTGCTAATCTCATTCTTATCATGCTAGATTGGGCAGAGTGTGCCAAGTCTGGACCTCTTGTGTCCAACACAGGCCTCCATGGAAGAACTGCAGTTAAGTGGCAGAACTCCCACTTTGAATGCAGAAGGTTCAGTCCCGGGAAAAGCATTTAAAAGAAATCGATAGTGGGGGATGGGGGAAAGTTTCTGTCTGGGGTGCGGTACAAGTCAGAAGAGACAGCAGAAAAACAATCCAATCGCTTATGATTTTTAGCATTCCCTCTCTTCCTTATTTCCGTTCCTTCTGTTACTCCCCTGCATTATTGTCCTTGGCAAAATTTGATGGTAAGTTCCTTAGGGGAGATGATTTTTTTTAAGATCAGAAAAGTATATGGGTTCAATCTAGATTTATTCTAGAACAATGTCACTGCTGGAGGTGGAATTCCCTGTCCCCTCCTTCCCAAAGCAGCCCCTTCAAACTCGTAACACAGACAGTTAGGAGCCCCTGCTGAATGGAGTGAGCTGTGGTGTATGTGTGTGTTTGGGGGGGGGGCGGGGGGGCAGGGCAGGGGGGTTAATGCCCCAAAACTGGGCAGAGGGATCTATTGGAAATGCAGCTCCTACATCTACCCATCTATCTATCCATAATTTTTTTCTAAGGTACATTGAAATTGTTTCTGTACATTGTCAAAAATAGATAAAAGGTACAAGCGTGGCACATTATGTATTTGTGGGATTATCGGTGATGTATAGTTAAAATAAAGTTCAGAGTACTTGGACATATTCTATGTGAAATAAAGAGGCTCCAACTTGGCATCCCCTGTAATAGTGTGGGGAAGATCTTTGTTGTTGTGATTGAATTTCAGCTGTGTTAAATGTCACCTGCATTTGACTTTTAAAAGGATTTCTTTCATTGTAACAGAAATAAATCTGAGAAGCTTCTTGCTCCTACAATGCCCTCTGTGATGGAGGCCTAATATCCCTTTCTCTTTCTATTTTTAATCCTTCAATTTACACAAATACATTTTTACATTTTATGCAAATACATCACATAAATACAGTTCTACCCTCTTCCTGCTTCAACAACAACAACAACAACAACAACAACAACAACAACAAACCTAGCATTAGTTGCATTTGAGGTCATTTTTTACCCCAGACAAGAAAAATGCTGCATTTGAACAGTCTTTGTTCTGGCTGAATTTCTCTCCCAGTAGTTTCAATCAATATAGGAATGGCTTTCAGTACTAGGCAAGTACAGATCTTTTAAAATTTAATCCTTTCTGAGGTAATGCAAAACAAGTACATCTGCATAACAATGCTTGGCCCATTAACTTCTTCTCTATTTTTTTTTAAATCAAAATGTTTCTCTCAATGGATTTTAACTCTGTTTGCTGTAGGTTTTAGCTAACAATCCTGGTCACACAAAAGAGACCAAGGTGTATTGAACCTTCTTTTGCTCCTTTGTTTGGGGGCCATTCTTTGGGGTATTTAAGTAGCTCATACCACTATTCCTATGGAAACTCTAGGGTACTTTTGTGTCTTGGAAACGTTTTAGCTTATTTTAAAAAAAGAACATGAAAGGCAGGGGGTTGAAATTTAGGGATGTTTTAGAGTAGGCACTTTGTGACAATGTCCTTGAAGGACAATTTAGTAGGACTACATTTGTATCAATCACAGTTCATGTGAGCTAGGGGGCACCAGTTACCCCACAGTGCAGGATATGGGTAGTATTTGATACTCATTCAGCCCTAGAGCAAGCACTTTTCTAGGCTTCGCAAACAGGAAGTTCTAGATTCAATTTCTAGCATCTCCTGGGCTGCTTCCAGGTGAGGCCATGTGATGCCCTGCCTCATTCATGGAATTTTGCTGGATGTCCACAGGACTGTGGCTTCTGCTTTTTTCTTTCTACCAAACAATACAAACGACATCAGCAACAAAACCAAACCCTGCTGAGGAGGAAAAGGCAGGATAGCTTCACAAGGTCTTTGAAAAGCCTCTATTTGGAAACAATAGAGGCTTTTCAAGAAGGGCTGGGAAAGCTATTTGACACACCCTGGAGAGCTTCTGCCAGTCAGAGGCAAGGCTAAGCCAGATGGCCCATCGTCTGACTTGGCATCAAGCTACCTGGTGTTTCTTCTTCTTTGAGTCTGAGCCAGCTGCTACTTTCTGAATTCTTGGAAACCTTGTTTTATCTTTAATGAATCTGAACCAGAGGCTATATAACCTGTTTCTGTTATATACTCCCCGCACTGCAAACTTTTATTTGCTGCATTCTTCTGAATTCACTTCCATTTCTGACTTTTTAAGGCAGTCATGGCAAACTGTACCTCTGACACAACTAGGAAAACTATCATATAACCTGACTTTAGGTATACTTGTAAATAAAACACGCCCAGTTTCCTTAGTCGGTCCTTGCAAACTATGTTTAAAGCAGCTATCGGCATAAGGAAGCCAAAGGTCCAAGTAGCTGAGCATTCTGTTTGCAGAGTGGCAAACCAGCTGCCCAGAAGCGCCCACAAGTAGGACGTGAGAGCAACAGTGCCCTCTTGCCCACGTTCTGCAGCAACAGGCACAGGGATACTGTGCATAGCATATAACCATCGGGGTTAGTTGCCAGCGACAGCCTCCTCCACCATGAAGTTGTCCAATCCCCTTTTAAGATCATCCAAATTGGTGGCCATCCCTACATCTCATGGCAGTGAATTCCACAGTTGAACAATGCAGCGTCTGAAGAAGCACTTCTTTTTCTCTGTCCTGAACATCTGATTAATCAGCTTCATGGGTGATGCTGCGTCTAGCATTATGGGAGAGGAGGAAAAATGTCCTGATCATTTTCTTCACACCATCCAGAATTCTGTGCACTCCTGTCTTGTTTCCCCTTCCTTGTTTCCCCTTTCTAAGCTAAACCATCCCGGCTATTGTAAGTGTTCCTCACAGGGAGTTCCTCCAACCCCTTGATCATTCAGTTGTCCATCTCTGAAATATTTCCAACTCTACAATATCCTTTTTAGGTGTGGCAACCAGAATTGTACACAATATTCTAGGTGTAGTCAGACCATAGATTTGAATAAGGATATTTGCAGTTTTATTTTCAATTCCTTCCCTAGTTATGGCTAACATGGAATTTGCCTTTTTTCACAGCAGCCACAGACTGAGTAAATATTTTTGTCAAGCTGTCCACCACAAACCGAAGATCCATTCCTTTGTCAGCCAGCACTAGCTCAGATCCCACCAGCTTATTCTAGGAGTTAGCAGGGGTGGGTGGTGTTATCCCAACGAGCATTATTTTACACTTGCTTATAGTACACTTGATTTGCTATTTTCATATCCATTCTCCCAGTTTGGAGAGATTCCTGGGACGCTTATTACAATCCTTTTTGGTTTTAACCACCCTAAATAATTTGGAGTCTTCAGCAAACTTGACCACTTCACTGCTCATTCCTAATTCCGTTTCATGAATGAATGAATAATTTGAAAAGTATTGGTCCCTGTGGGAGAAATTGCTATCGATTCTGCTCTCTACTTCCCGTTCTTTAACTAGCTACTGATGCATAAAAGGACTTCCCCTCTTATTACATGACTGCTAAGCTTGCTCAGGGTTAGGGTTTTTTGTCACCACTATCTGCCTTAGTCCATCTTTCTTAGATTTCTTTCCTGAAAACATCAAATCTGGAAGAGGTATCTATTCTGTATCCTCAGCCACAAAGACATATGAAAAAATTATCTAATGGTCCAACAATCTCTCTAGCTGGTTTTCTTTTTCTGATATACGTAACTTTTTTTTCCATTCTTGATGAGTCAGTATGCTTCTCAAAATGTACAGTGGTTAAAATATTCATTAATTTAAAAATGGCATGTTTCTCCACATTTTGTCATGAGTTGCAGATTTTAAAAGTTTAGCATTTGCCACCACTACAGAACCATCACTGTATTAACATTCCATCTGTACTTTTACCAATAATGCTAAGAACGCTTGCTAACCTGGGAAATTACTTTTTTAGAAAGTGCTACATAATTATTCAAAGCGTTCTCTTGTACAATTTTACATGGTGTAGCACAGAGTATAGCTAGGAATGTATAGCTTTTGTTAAATCCATCCTGTTGATGTTTCATGGATTATCAGGCATCTTTTATCCCATGAACTGCATTTTGATAGAATCTGTTGTTTTTAGGAATGTAAGAGAACTTCATTCCATAAGCATTAAGAATGCACTTGAACTAATGCACATTTGTACATGTGCAAATTTGTACAAATTCCTACTAAAATTTAAAAATGGTCTGTAAGTATGCATGGCAGAAAAAAACTGGTTCACTGCAGAATTCATAGGTTGGATTAATAGAAATGCAAAATCACTGGAATCTATTGTGGATTTCTCAGACATATGTAGCTGTGATCCAGCAAATTGCACAGCCAGCTGATGGGAACTTTAATCTCTGTCTCTCAACTCTGCCCCAAAATTAGCTATACTGAAGTAGCCCAAGGCGTTTGAACTCCCTTTGCAATATTACAGAGAATGTTTTGGCAGCAACACCCAAAGACTTCTTTGAATTTGAATTCTACAGAAGAGTAACAGGATGTGGTACAGACACATAAAGCAGATTCCTGCAAAACTTCAGCTTTCTTCTTCATCACCATTATCACTACTTCAATAATGAATTTAATGCCCCAGTGCCAACAGAAATGAAGGCAAAATAGAACCACCAAGAAATGAGAAAGCTACAGCATGCACAGGGGAAGCCCAGGTTTTGCAGAAATATATAGTTAACAAATTTAAAAACTCAAAGGGCATTACCTCCCAAAACAGCTTAGGAGACAACCAAGGATTATGCAGTGTTAAAGGCCAGTTGGAAAGACAAGAGGGACGGAGGAGAGTAAATTGTTCTTTTAGAGCCCTGTTCAGTATACAGGATCTTGGAGAAAGGCCTGGCTGACTGGCTCTCTAATATGTATCTTTCTTTAGAGGCCTGAACAGTACTGCATAGTTCCTTTTGGAGCCTCACTGGAGATCCCCTTTTAGGTGGTGGGAACACACTGCAATATTCTTATGCTCCGTCTAATAGTGAACCTGAATGATTGAGCGCATATCAGTTTGGAAGCAAACTGGGACAAGTTAAAAATAAGGATGATTTTTCTGCATCAACAGGGAACTTCCTACATATGTAGAAGCCCAACAATGTATATATTCAAAGGAAAAAAATTAAAAAACCAAAAGAGCCAGACAATTTCCCAAGTCTGAAGGCCTAGTCATTGAGAATTTTAGAGTAATTTATCTTATGGACTAGAGGAGGAACTCTTGGCTTTGTCACCTTTTGTTAGAAACAGATGCTTGGGAGAAGTTTGTCAGCAGCCCTACCTCAGCAATGTCCAAATCCATAATTTCTTCATTATCTTCTGTGAAGAGCTTTCACTTGTGCTCTGAACAAAAGAAGTGGGTTTGTATGAGATCTAAAAGAATCAAAAGCTTGGCAAACTGTCTTTGTGAGCCTCTTTATTTAGGGTGCTTGCAGGAAGAGGGTGTCTAGCAGTATTGTTCAACTATTCCAACTACAGCTGCAAGATATTGTGCAACTATTCCATCTTTTCATTCCTAATGTATTACCGTGGAAAGAAAAAGATGGAAGAATTGGTGGGAAAACATAAGAGGGCTGCAAGCAGAGGATGACATTACCTGAATCCAGTGCAAAATTCCATGACTGTGGCAGAAGAATAAGTGATTTGTCTGGAAGCACTCTTAGTCAATGGCTAGGATAGAAAATGTTGGGGATGGGAAGGGGGAAATAGGAAACAGGGACAAAGAAGGTAAGAAGAAGGTCCATGTCCCATAAAGTTCTTTGCCCTCCTTCTAATAAAGAAATTAGAATAAATTGTGCAAGAACAATAAATGTTGTAATCACTGAAAACAAAACAGCATGTGTATTGGCATTACTTATACAAGTAACAGAATCCTGCTTTTCATGGCAGCAAACTATGGCTTGCTTCTACAGAAGTTTTGACTTTCTTTTTAAAGTACAGAATAGATCAGCCTGAACATACCCATGTGATAACAAAAGGGTTTCAGGAAACCTCCAGATTATCTCTAGCTTCATCTCTGCCATAATCAGAATTGGAGATGTTTGTATTAGCTAGGACAGCTCTCCAAAATTGGTTCCCTGTTAGATGATCAGGTCCACCTCTTAGAAGACCTGATTTCTTAAAAGAGCATCTATCAACTTTCCCAGCTGCAGAACCCTCCTTTCATCTTAACCTTCAGAGGATGGTGTGTTTTTATTGTGTTTCCTGGCTGATGGGTGATAGGCATTGCAGTCCATTGTAGATGGAGGACAGCAGATTGGGGAAGGCAACAACTAATCATGGAAACTACAAAACTACTGCCTGATGTGGTCAAAATGATAACAGAAGTGTTTGGAAGTGTTTCACTCAAATTATAGCTGGTTAGAATATTGGAAATCTGATAAAATCTAGGTATGGGAACACACTGAAATCTGGAATGTCAAAATTGTAACCATGTGTTTAATTTCAGTTAAGTGTAATTTCTCGTGTAACAAGTATTTTTGAAGCTTATATTGTACTAATACTTGTTAATTAATTGTAAAGTTTAAGAATTAACCACTGCAGACTCAGGAACATTTATTATCTCTAACAAGCATAAAACTGAGGGAGTGATCCCGTGGCCTCCCAAACAGCAGCTGAGGAGCCATAGGATTTTATTTTTTTAAAAAATTCCCACCTGCAAGGTTAGACACATCATTCCTACCTTGCTCCTTTGCAGACAGCATGGGAAGAACCACACCAGCTGTTCTTGGAGGCCAGGAAAGCAACTTGGAGAGGATTAAAAGGGGGAATTTGCAGGAATGGGGAGGAGCAGAGAGTGGGGAGGTCAGGAAGCTGCTCCATCCTCCTTCCCCCCCCCCCACAATGCTATCACTAGGCCTGTCTAGCAAAAGAAAAAGAAAAAAAGCAGGCCAGGGAGGCAAAGCTCACCTTCTCTTTGCTTCTGGCTCTGCACTGGATGCTTGTAAGCATTTGAGGGCTTACAGGTGTTTCAGCTGGACTATGCTCTAATACAGCTCAGTTAAAAGATGAAACTTCTTCTAGGCAAAAGAGTTCTAATGAACCTCATTCATCACCATCACTGTCCTCATTCTGCACTTGCAGACTGTTGTCACATCTACCTGTTACCACCAGTGGTTGAACAAGGCAAGTCATTTTGTTCACACCCTCAGTGCATAGTTGAACACACTGTGGTACAGGTTCACCCAACAGTTTCCAGCACTTATTCAGAAGCTTTTACATGCTTTGTTGTGTGTTACCACTGGCATAATTGTATTTGTTTTCCTTATGTATGTTGCCCTGTAAGCTTATATATAGTTGTTGTGGTGGATGGTGATGTACTGAAGTATGTCCTTCAGTATGAGTGCCCCATGTCTGCCACCTGGACAGAAGATCCAATGAGCTCCTGGCTGCCAGGAACAACTATGTTCTCTTGAAGCCAAAGCTGCTGATCTGCCAAAGCAAAGAGGAGCAGTGAAGGTGGCTGATGAGACCCTTGGGGACCAGACAGCTGACCCCCAACTCCTGGGTGACAGCTCCTCTGCTGTCATGAAAAAAGGGAGTCTTGGGGAAGGAGGGTGTAATTCTGAGGAAAAAGAAAATGATCCCCTTCTAAGTCTAAACTTAGTTTAAACATGGGTTTGGTTTAAACATATACTTCCTGCCTGAGCAAGGCTGCAAGAGCTAGAGGTTCCTACTGGTCTTTCCCTCTGAAATTCAGCTCCCAGCTACGAGTTTACAAAATTCCTTCTTGCTGTGTCCTTGTTCTGGTTTCAGATAATAATTTATGAGTTTGGAATTGCTACCTGGACAATTAACATAGATCTAGATATATAACAGGATCAGTAAATAGCAGTTACCTTTCTGGGTTGCTTAGTTCACTTGTGAGCTGATGCTTTGTTACTGGAGCTCCTCAGAGAGGTTCACATCAGCCTTACTGTTTTCACCAGATATATAGTTCCCATGGTGTTCTATGAAATTGCATAAAACACATCCTTTCTTACTTGCTTTGAATCACCACTTTCAGTGAATTAACTCATTAGTGACTGGAGTTCTGCAACACTCAGCCTTTGCTTCTAAGTAACTACATGCTTCATGCTGATGTTCGGTATCGATGTCCCACATGCAACTTTTTGGCTGGATGTTCATTACTTACATACAGTTATGGGGTGTTTTCCCATTGAATAAATTTGTACTTCTGCTTTATACAGTCTGTATAAAGAAGACTGAACAAGTAATACTTTATATCTCCTTTTGCTGTGACAGACCATTTATCACAAGGTACTTTTAATGATTTTAACAAACTGATTTGCCCCTACTTTTACAGGTTCTGCTGTTGGTTTGCACTTTGATGACAAATCAACATGAGTAGCACAAAATAACAATCTGATTGACTCTTAAGCGTCCTCTGATCTGAATAAAACTTCTTGTGAAGGTGCTATACAGCCCTTTTTCCTCAGATATGGGAAGAGGTAATGAGTGGGGTACTGCAGGGTTCAGTCCTGGGAGCAATGCTCTTCAATGGTTTTATTAATGACATGGATGAATGGGTGCAAGGAATGCTTATTAAATTTACAGATGTTACAAAATAGGTTGGGGTACCTAATACCCTGGAAGACAGAAACAAAATTCAAAGTGATCTTGATAGGTTGGAGTGCTGCAGGGAAAGCAGCAGAATGAAATTCAATAGGGACAAATGCCAAGTCCTAAGCCTAGGAAAGGGGAACCAAATGGACAGTTACTTGGCTCAACAATACTGCAACTGAGAAGGATCTTTGGAATTGCTATACATCACAAGTTGAATATGAATCAACAGTGTGACGTGGCTGCAAAAAAGGCAAATGCTATATTGGGCTGCATTAATAGGAGTATAGCTTCCAAATCATGTGAAGTACTGGTTCCTCTCTATTGGCACTAGGGAGGCCCCATCTTGAGTATTTTGTCCAGTTCTGGGCATCACACTTAAAAGAAAGATGAACACACACTGGAAAAAGTTCAGAGGAGGATAGCAAGGATGAGTAGGGGACTGGAAACAAAGTCCAGTGAGAAGAAACTGTAAGAACTGATTGTGTTTAGCTTTGAGAAGAAAAGACTGAGGAGAGATATGATAGTACTTTTCAAATACTTCAGAGGATGTCACGCTGGGGAGGGCCAGGATGTCTTCTCAATCATCCCCGAGTGCAGGACACAGAATAATGAGATTAATTACAGGAAGCCAGGTTCTGGCTAAACATCAGGAAAACCTTCCTGACTATTAGAGCAGTATGACAATGGAACCAATGACCTAGGGAGGTTGTGGGCTCTCCCACGCTGGAGGCATTCAGGAGGCAGTTGGACAGCCACCTGTCAGGGATGCTTTGACTTGGAGTCCTGCACTGGGCAGGGAGTTGGACTCAGTAGCCTTAGTGGTCCCTTCCACCTGTACTGTTCTACCGTTCTACAGTTCTATGATATTTTGCCATTTAGGTTGGTAAGCACTTTCTGTATGTGACATGCACTTTTGATCCAACAGTTGCAAATATGTCACTGTCACATTCTTTGAATGCAGAATCAATTCCTTCTGCCCTCTATTCTCCTTGTACTGAGACCTTGTCTTGCAGTTTTAATATTTCTTTGCTGATCATGCAGACTTTTGACAATCCAGCCATTTTTTAAAAACAAAATCAGGAACAGGTGGGATGTAGATGAAAGGTAATTGATTCTTCACTGGCTGCCAGTAGAATTGCTGCCTCAGGTTTGGGAGCTGCATAGGGGGCATTGCGGTGTCCTTTGCCCTCCCTCTCCCCACTACATCCCTCCCCTCCCCACTTCTTCTCTTTCCAAAACCCTTCAGACTTTTCCATGGAGACAAAAAGCTTTCCCTGCAGGGATGTACCAGGGGGCAATTCTAACAGGTTTTCACACACTTACATACACTTGATGTGAAGAAATGCCATGTATACTCATGCGGTGTTTGTTTAATGCTAACTTTGTGTGGCCTCTAAGAGGCTATGATGTGTCTGTGTAGGCTGCAGCTTACTCAAAGGCCTGAGTAGCAGTAGTGGTAGTCTACTGATATTCTGAAGCAGCGGGAAGAGACAATTTCTCCCAGTCTTAATAGCTGGGGTCTGGGAGCAGGTAAATTGAAATCTGGTTGGTGATACTAGCTGAATGGACAACCAGGGATGAGGAAAGATTGTTGGCACTAAGTAGTCTTCTGAACACCCTGAAGTAAATATCTGTATTTCCTCATGTACAAAACATCACTTTAACCCCCTCCCCTTAATACTTCATCTGGTTGGTGCCCATCTCCTACCTAAGCTTCTTATACCAGTTGCTAGGGGGCTTAAAAGTAGGTCCAGTCCAATGCAGATGAGTTGAAGCCTTTAAACTTGGAGGCACATGTTAATCCACTGCAATGGGAGTAACCCTAGAGGGGATCTTCATCTCTCCACTTCTCCAGCCCTGTAGCTTTCCTGTGTAATGAAGCTGTTTCAGAGAGGGAAGGAAGGAAGTTGGAGCTGCTATAGGATGTCTCATATCCTGCCTGCCCCAGTCTACTCCCTCCTCCTGAAACACCCCCAGCCCCTTTCTCAGAGGCCACCTTTCCCTACCTGGGAGAGCAGCTGGCTCAGAGAGTGCTGGAGGAGGGGATCAAGCACCAGTTCCTGGCTCCAAGGTCAGAGTTCAGAATCTGAACTGTCCTATGATGCATCCAGGTGCTGCCCAGGGACCACGGGATTGCTCCTTCTGAGAAATGGTGACAGTGGGAAAGGGTCAATGTCAGGGATCCATGAATTACCCTGGCAGAGGGTTCCTTAGCCCCTGAAATATAAACAGTTTCTGGAAATAAGATATCCCATAGATGGGACTGCACAGCAACAGAGCAGTTTCCCCATGTGTGGTAGCAGTGTTAGAAAATAAAATATGAACACATACATGTAGGAGAAATTCAGCAATATTCAAATATAATGGTATCAGTTAACCAACATTTATATTGTTTAGTGGGTGATGATCTCTGCAATTATCCTGTTTCATGCCAACCCATGAATTTTTGGGACTGAAAAATCCACAAGTTTCATACATTGCAGGGAAAATTGTGAGCTCTGCCAGGTATCAGCCATGTTCTGGTCATTATACTTACAGGATAATTAGCTCATAGACAGCAGTTTCAAATGCAAATTTGAGGCTACCATGATTTAATTCTGTCAGTTTGTAGATATGTTGATCAGCTAGTGTTTTTGAGTGGAAAACACTTCCAAATGCTGCTTGTAATGATTTTTCCCAACTTCAGTGCCTTTTCCCTCTTTCTCTAGATTAAATTCTTTATGTTTCAGAGAAGACAAATAACCTGGGGCAAGGGGTGAAAAAAATGGACTGCAGCTGGATCATGGAGCAGAAATTCCAGAGGGAACAGTTTGAAACAGGCACCTTTGACAACCTCAGGAAAATAAAAAATCCGGAGCCCACTCAGGCTCTTTGGGGGTCTCTGGAAGGTGGGAGGGCCAAGAGAGCAGCCACTTGGACAAGGATGACAAGTCCAAGCAGCCCTCTTATTTAAATTTTATTTATTTATTTATTTATTTATTTATTTATTAAAACATTTCTATGCCGCCCCTTGCCAAAGGGGCGGCTTACAACACAATAAAATGCAATAAAATACAAACATAACAATATAAAATTAACAATATAAAATAAATAACAATATAAAAGAAGTCGCCCTGGCCAGATAAATAAGCAAATATTGTTAACAATTAAAATGACGTTTAAATAAAAAGGTCTTCACCTGGCGCCGAAAAACAAATAACGACGGCGCCAGGCGGAACTCTCTGGGGAATACAGTGTGTCTCAAGACAGATAGAATTTAGCTTATTTGGAAACATTCTGCCAATGTTTGTGGTGAAACATATGCCAATGCATCATGTGCCAAAGAATACCAAAAAGTGGTCATCTTTGATCACAGCCTTTTGAGCACAAGCTGCTCCTCTGGTGTTGCAGAACTCTCTGCTTTGCCTTAAAAAAGTCTTTTTAACATAAGCAAATAATGTGACATTGAGGAAGACCGAAAGTAAGAATATATTTGACAAGTCACCAAATGAATAAAAGATTGATTATATCTTCTATTAGATTGATTGATATATTTTATTAGTTAGCAATAAAGCTTTATTTAACATTGTCTCCCAACCTGGTGCCCTCAGGAAGGGATGATGGGAAGTGTAGTTCAACACATCTTGAGAGCAATGGGTCAGGGAAGGCTGATTTACAATAATAACTTGTCATACAAAATGTTTATCCCTTAACTTTTTCTCCTTGGATATAATTGCAAAACAGGTACAAATCTGCATTCACTGCATTCACCCCTTTTGTAAAACTTTTAAGGGTACAAGAGACTTTGATCTTTACAATGGTGGTTCCTAGTTATCTTTTGCTAGAAACAATTTTAACATCACAAGTATCTTATGCCTTTAACAACAGCTTCTGGACATGGCATTTCAGAGGGGGAAACCTTCCTGGCATTGGATAAAACATTACTTTCTTTGTGTGGAATCTAGTTGTTCTTTTCCAGTGCCTTCACTAACAGAAGGTGGGGGATCAGTCTTCTTAGTTTCCCTTTTCCCACACATCCCAACTGATCAATAAGCATCCGTGTGGGTTTACCTTCTGTCTGTGCACGTGTAGCTGTAAGGGTCAAACATCAGTCCTTTCTTCAGTTTTTAAAGTGAAAGCAAAGGTTCTGAAGAAGCAGAAGTACTCATTGCTAAATTTGGCACTTTTGTGTACTCCAAGAAAATATATAATGCTGGATGTGGGCTTCCAACTTAACTTTGAGGGTGCTACTGGAGAAGGGCAGAAATTGAGTCAAGTGATTAGGAGAATATGGAATTACAAGCAGGGCATATATGAAAGTGGGGATAAAAGAGTAACATCCATTGGTTAGAGCATGAAACAAAAACCATTTCTTTCCCAGGTTTGCTGTTGATGCAAGCTCCATTTTCTCCTTTCATTTCTGCACTTGCAACGGAATGAAAAAAGCAAACAAGGCCATGCTTAATGGACTCCCGCAACTATCTTTGAATCCCCTAAGCAGATGCCATTAAGAAACAAATTACTATTTAATAGTGATGCACAGAAATTGGATAGCAGTTAACAGGAAAGAGAGGAAACAGAGTTGCACAGCATTCACAAAAGAGAGGTAGTCAAAGATCATTCCGATGGCCTGCTCCCTTCATAGAGATCACCTCTATGGCTTGGCTTCTTTACATTCACACATATACACACAATCAAGTTATTAGTAAGTTAGCCAATCCGTTGTTGCTCATGTGAAATACATAACCATGGAAACAAGCCTGATAGTATTCTGCACTACATTAATAGATGGCATAGGGGAAGCTGCCTAGAGACAATTACAATGTGACTTGGTTAACCTGTAATAGCCTCTGCATTTATATTTACATACCAATAAGTAAGCAGTAAGATGAGGGTGGGGAAACTCAGGCCTCATGGAAGCCAAATCTAGGCCTACTGGGATTTCAGAAATGGCCATTGCTGTTCTTTCCTGCACTTGGCCCCAGCAAAGAAGTGAGCCAAGCTGAGATAAAGCCTTTGAACACGCTTGGGAATGCTAGTGGATCCCTGTTGTGCACAAAGTATACAATTCTTTGTGCAAAGTATGCATGGTTGTGCATCACATGTGTGGAAGCAGAACTCCACTTGCACAATGGGTGTGCAAGAACTGCGTACACAAGGTGGCTTTGCAGACTTGCTTAGACTCACTGCCTACTGGATGCCCATACAAATGCACAGCACGAGGTGGACTTTGGGTAGAAAGAAAGCAGGTTGGAGTCTGGGGAGCCAAGCAAAGGAGATCTAACGGGCATGTCATGAGCGGAGCCGACTGGAGTCGGGGGTCAGACTAGATGGCCCAGGAGACCCCTTCTGACTCGCTCTGTTTCTATGTTTCTAACAGCTTTCCACCCCCTAACCTGATACCTCAACACACTGCTTTTTCAGGGAAGTGCTAACATCCACAGAGGCTGGGTTCTCATGACTCATCCACTGTGGCCACAAAGCCGTGTGATAGATTAGCATGTGATATGAACCATACCACTTCCCACAGGGTGGCTGCGAAGTCACCCCAAGAAGCCATGGCTAAACCCATGATTTGTTACTTCACCCAGACTTGGACAACACAATCCACAGGGGGCCAGGCCCCAGACAATCCCTGCACTGCTCTTGCCAAGCACACCCCTCCATGAGTGCTGATGCCAGATGCCAGGGAAGTGCCCAACTGTCATGCACTGGTGGCTGTCACTGACTTCCCACCACTTCCTCCCCAACCCCCACAGGGGCTTGAGGAGGGGAGCACATGGCAAACACTGGCTCACCACTTGCCTTGAAGTATCCGTGGTCCTCTTAGAAAGACTCCACCGAACACCACCGCCCTCCATCGCACTCATTGTCTGAATGTGCCCAGCAGCTGCCATCCCCTGCTGCATTCCATGAGGAAGAGGCAGGAGAAGAAGTACACCAATCCTTGCTGTGCGCAATTGCCCGTTGGATAGAGGGGCATTTTACCCACAGTAGATGAGTAGATTTCCCGGCGATGTTACAGTGTCCTGCAAAGGCACAGGTTGGGTTGTTAGGTCATGCAAACCCAGACCAATTTCCCCAAGGTGGCTTGGTTGAGGAAAACAAGGCACTCCAAAAACTGATGGGCTAGCTGCTGTAGGGGTTGTTGTACCCACAACAACCTGTTTCCTCCAAACTCAGATGGCCATGGTGTGGAGAACTGACTATAGAGCCCCATGACAAATATAGCAAAACTTCCTGGGTACCCAGGGTTCATATCACATGCTGGGTGCCAATGTAGCACTTGGGGACAGCTGGAAGCAGCTTTCCCTCCTCGCCATGATCACAAACGAAAAGTTTGCCAAAGTTTTTAACTTTTTATTTCTTTATCACAGTCCTGTTTTGATAGCTATCAGTGGCACTTCTCAGAAAATGAGAAAAAAGGATGGGGTGGGGGTTTGGCTAGTCACATGTATTATTTTATTACATTTATAAACCACTCTCTTAGCCGTTCAGGGTTCTCTGGGCAATATACAATTCAAAATATGTACCACAGTAGAAACTAAAGTGGTAGTGTGGGGAGATTTTGTTGTGAGTGGGTTATAAACTCCCCCCTCCAAATAAGGGGGGGGGTGCCTTTGGTTTTTTTGCTGGCTAGCCTTCTATCAGCTGTTGAGAGGAAGAAAAGGCCAATGTCCTGTGTTGGTAGCTGCCACATCTTACTTAGCAGCAAGCAGTGCCCTGAACACTGTGGCAGCTGACCAGCTGAGGCTTCAAATTCCCACAGTTGTACAACTGCATCTAATTTAAAATAACTATTTTTAATGTTACCTCCACCCCTTGTTTTTTACAAACTTGGGAATCCACTGGCAGCCCTTCCAAGATGGGGCACTTTAAAGAAACTGCCCATAGCTGTCAAAAGGGGGAACAAAGTATAAAAGTGGGAGGGGAAGCTGAAGCAGATTTGAAATAGTTCACCATCATAGGAGGGAAGGGGGAACAACTCATATGCATGGAAGGATCCATGTTCATTCTGATTGTCTGCTGGGTTCGCCATGGATTATTACCCAGGATTGCTTAGTGTGATGAGCAAACAACCCATAATTTTGTATCTGGGGTAAGGTTGATTGGGTTAAAAATTCAGCTTCTAAAAATGTGAGTTTTTGTTCTTTTAAAGAAAATACCTTTATTATTAATCTTTATGATTAAAGAGATATACTTGAAACTGCACAAGGCAATGCCTATGGACATTTCAGAAACCAGAGGGCTTCACATACTGGGCTTCCCATTACTGTCTAGCTTCCTAGAACACATATTGTTCGAATCTTGACTAGCAAATAAATATACATATTTGCTTAATTTAATGCAGATTGCAAAGTGCACTTTTCTTAACCTAGAGCTTGGATCCCTGTAGAGCAGGGGTCCTCAAACTTTTTCAACAGGGGACCAATTGAAAGGTGGCAGCGGCAGTGGTGGGCGCAGGCCAGCGAGGCGGTGGCAGTGGGCGCGGGGGCACTTGTGCACAGAACGCGGGCACGATTGCGGCCATCTCGCCCCAAAGCACGACCACGATCGTGCCCATCTTCCCTGCACAATTGCGACCGCGATTGCAACCATCTCCAAACCCTCAAACCCAGCACGATCATGCAGGGAAGGCAGGCGTGCTTGCAGGCATGCTCGTGCAGGGAAGGCAGGCACGATCATGGCCGTCTCTCCCCCACCCCCAGCATGATTGCAGCTTCCCCGCCCCCCAAGCACGACCGCCATCACACCTGTGTTCCCTGCATGAGCACACCTGCGATTGCGCCTGCCTTCCCACTGAGTACACCTGTGCCAGCTCAGAGCTTTTGGACTCGCTCAGAGATAGTTTTCTCCGGGCGAGTTCAAAAGCTCTGAGGCAGGCTGGATAAATCAGCAAGGCAGGTCGGATCCGGCCCACGGGCCGTAGTTTGAGGATCCATGCTGTAGATTTGTAACAGTATCCTAACAGTCTACAAGAATGATTGAGAGTAAGGGACTGAGAAGACATTTAAGCATGATGAATTTTACTACAGCCTTGAGTGATGCTCAGGCTGATAGGGCAAGGGATGGCCTTTATTGGTTATTTTTGATATTAGTTTTGATACAGCAGAATACAAATATTGAATATTATTTATGGCATGTTACATCCTTCTGAAAATTATACTGGGTCAATTGTAGCTTCATCCTGCATTGTGAGGATGGTACCCAAAGTCCTTTGGTAGTAGATGCACATTCTGTACTAGAATTTGCAGATGAGTAATCCTACCAACTTGTCTTTTGTGATAAGTTTCTGGTCGAAAATGTCCCCAAATTTTAACTTCCCAACTTTTCCTTTTTTAAAATAAAAGAAAAATGCCCAAGGTGAGAAAGTCACCCTGGAGACTCCGTAGAAAAGGCAGGGCTGGGTAATTTTGTGACCCCCAAAATAGGGCCTCTCAAAGGCACAAAGCAAAGTGCAAATCATCTTAACTTCATTTTAAAGCTAGGTAACTAAGCTAAAACCTTCAACAAATAAAATGAAAATCCATTGAGGGACAGCTGTGCTATGAATTTTTTATTGTTAGTAGGCCAAACCATTCTTATGCAAAGAGAAGTCAATGGGCCTGTTATTGTTATACGGACTTTCTTGCTCTGCATCGCCTCAGGAAGAATTAAAGCATAAATCACCCTACCTGCTGATAGCCGAAATACATACCTGATTGCAATTCCTTGAGGGAAGATTCCAGCCAGAAGAAAGGCTTTTAGAATTTTGCATTTTTATAGCCTCAGGTACTTTCTCCTGGGGTTATGAAGTCACCCCAGAAGTGGCGTGTTTATTTGCTTGTATGATTTAACCCAGGAGCTGGACACTGCTACTATCCACTGGCCTAGACAAGTGTCATTTTAAAACACATCACCATCTGTAAAGCTTATGTATCACCACTTGAGCAAGTAGAGGCGAATAAAATACTCATCCCTTGATGGCACTTATAAATTGAGCTGTGGCAGGTATACACATTGGGCTATCAAACAAGAAAACCAGCAAGAGATCAGCCTGAAGAAAGTGCATTTAAATGTCGGCTTTAGGCTCACCACTTTATTCTGACCTTGAAAAAGTGATCTCCCTCTTTCTTTTCCCACCACACTCTTTCCCTGCATTTCCTATTTTCATTCATAGGACTGACTGGCAGACCCTCTTTTATTGATGTCAACCAAAATACCAAAGTCTGAAAATCAGGATAACATTTTTATTGTAACATCTACATGCTGCCTTTTTCCCTCTCACAAGGAAAACAAGATGGCTGACATGGCTCTCCTCTGCTCTATTTTATCCTCACAACGACCATGTGACACAGCTTAGGCTGAGTCACTGACTTGCACAAAACCATTTTCCTAGCTGAGTGAAGACTAGAATCCAGATCCCCCAAGGCTTAGGCTAAACTGAAGCAGATAAAACAAAACTTTAAGATTTACTTGTAATCAAGATAAAGTCCTGCAACATCTTTAAATCTAAAAACACCAAATACTGCATGGACTTGGATAAAAGATGGACCAGAAACAGTAATCCATGGGCACTCCAAAAGTTGCTGGGACATCCATTTCCATCAGTCCCAGACAATATGACCAATGGGCAGGGAAAATGGGAGCTGTAGCACAACATCTGGAAGATCACAGACCCCTCAAATATAGATTACTTTCAGCAGATGCATCCACATTAACTCACATTGGTGATGTCATCTATAACATAACATCTAAAGATTATGAAAGCTCACAAACTTTTAAAAGGGTCTTTAAAATGTGTAAGATGTTGAGCCTGTGAAGCTTGCTCTTGAGATGGCACCATTGGGCACAGACAAGATTTGCAGGGTACACAGTCTCAGAATCAAGTCCCTGATATCAACCAGATTTAGAAATAAGTTCTTAAACTTTGCTTTCACTTCTTATATCCTTGGTTCAGCACTACCCTGGAACATACTTCTGTTACTGTTTTGTTTCAAGTATTCAGATTGCTTCATATAGACTGGGGTTCCATATGTCAACTCATCATGTGTAACTATGATGGCAGGCTATTGCCACCAAACCTGGACCTCTTCCTGCAGAGAGGATTATTTGGGAGCAACCAGGCCCCATGACAATGCAAGGCTCATTCTAGGGGTTGAAGGCATTGTCATGTACCCCAAAAACCTGGCAGACAGAGTCCATCATCAGTTATGAGAAGCAACTAGGGAACCACTCAGTGAGAATGGCACAAGCTCCTTGCCGTTCTGGGCAACCTCACCTTTGCTGCTGTCAGTAACAACCCCTCCACCAATGCCCAAAGGGTACTCTTGGTTTGTCATCCTCTGGAAAAAAAAATTCAGTGCCAGCAATGTGTCCACATAACTTCATATAGAAACAGACACAGAGTCCACAGCAAGGCAGTGAGAATATATGCAAATTTCATATTTAGTTCACAACCATGAACTCTAGATACATTTCTTTGCAAAAAACTTAACGATATTAAGACCACGTGGGTATTGGGGAAAGAACCACCCATGATAAAGCTGATCATCTGTCAGGCATACCATGAAGTGTTCAGCGAACCCACACTCTGCAGTGTATTCTCAATAAATCTTACAACCCTTATAAAGGTGACAACTTTACGCTGAAGACGGGTTTAAGGCTGAAAAATAACAATTTTCCTAAGGCCACATAATACTATTAGTGTAGTTTTGTTGTACTATTGTTGGATTTGATTTGCTGTACCCCTTGGTGACTTTTGTGGAAAGGCAGTAAAGGAAGTATTACATATAATTCTGGCACAGCTGAGATTAAAAGTAGAGACTTCATACTCTCAACTGCCATACCAGTCATGTTTCCTGTTACCATAGCTACTTGAGTGTTTCATCACTCAGCTCAGATGGAAAGTCTTAAAATGCCCAAAGAGACTCAGATTTTTGGTGGGTTCCCGGCAGAAGATTGCTCCACTGTTGCTAAGCTGCAAATGAACACTTCCATGAGTCTTTGTTATCAGAACACACAAGGTTGGAGTAAGTCAGAGCTGCTTGACTGATCTTAGAAATCCCTAACTGTAAGTAAGGAGGCAGTCACTAAACTAAGTTGCTGTTCTATGAGGAAAAGTAGCTATAGATGATTATTAGTAAGTCACATTATGTCACTGATAGCCCCAGTAAATATACTTTGTCTCTGCAATTGAAAATAAAACAGTCTTTTTGAAAAAGAAGATTTTATTTGTATGCCATCTGAACATCAGATATACCTGGTGTGTGTTAGCGTGAACCATTTGTACATTTGAAATACATGGTGCCAAAACCCTCCCCCAAGACAAAAAAAAATCACCTCCCCAGAACATCTGGACTGGCTGAGACAGAGAAGGTTACAGTGCTGGGAGGATAAAAAGGAAAGGGGGAAGAAACAACATGGAAAAAAGAGGAAGACTCAGCCAGTTAAGGTATTTCATGCGAATGCAAAAAAATGGTATAGAAGAATCATTTTACAAAATAAGTGTGAGAAAGCATAGAAAAGAAATGGAAGATGAGGGTAGTGATGCAGAAGGTTACACTACTCAGATGTCAGCAACACCTTAAATATAACTTCATCATTCAATGACATAATGCCAGGGCAACAGGACCCTGTCTCTCCCGCACAAGACCACCACCCTAATGCTCCCCTGGACTTAAGTCTTAAGAGGCAAACACTTTACACCTGCTACATGGAAGCCAATGAAAAGGTGTTGAAGTGGCAAGTTCACCCCCTTCCTGCTGAAATGTCTACAATTGGTAACTAGTTTTACTGGAAGGTTACTTTAAAGCAATAGTGTTGTAGACCAAGATGCTGCACCAACACCACTCCTCAATGTGGACTAGCAGAAAATTCCACAGCCACTCTGCTTGCCTCCGGGTTGGCAACTCCAGATCAGTTGTAGCACTGGAGGAACCAGCTGCTGATCTAGTTTAGAAGTGTTCACCACACTGCAATATTCTTTGCCCCAGTGGACACCACTGACAATTGGTGTGGATATTCAGTATTTTGATAAAGCATCACATGGCAAATCCTAGATGG
Organism: Varanus komodoensis; assembly: GCF_004798865.1. Lineage (NCBI taxonomy): Eukaryota > Metazoa > Chordata > Lepidosauria > Squamata > Varanidae > Varanus > Varanus komodoensis. Next base: position 564,228 of record NW_025336088.1, read on the forward strand.
CACCAGAAAAATGGGAGAGGAATTTGTGTGCAATGGTGCAGCCTCAGCCTCAGCCTAGAAGGACTCAAACTTCTCATTTTGGATGTTCAAGAGGTGACAAAAAGGTTTTTAAAAAAGCCTCTGGGTGGCCCAAAAACAGCCAGCTGAAAACCTCCATTTCTAAAAAAAGTGAACATTCAGGGAACAGAAACTCAGTTGTTCTTCCAAGAACATATCTTCTGAAGTTAAAGGCAAGTACATTCTAGCCTTTAAAAAAAAACCCAGAACAGCATGCAGTACAGAATCAGGAAAATTTCACAGCCACTGTTCCAAGTGACCATGGTCATCTCCTGCCCTTTTACTATAATGGAAAAAATGTATCCAAGCAGGCTCCTCTGTTAAGGCCTCCAATTTCAACAGTGAGTGTTTAAGGTTGAAGGAGACCTATAATTTTTTTACTGACTCTAGTAGCCTAAAGGTGCTGCGAATTAGCAAACTCAGGTTATTCTGGCTTCCTGAAGTCCCACAATTCTGAACATAAGGTTAACATAGCTCCCCATTTCTAACTGACCACTTCAAAGATAGCAAAATTCCTACATGGAATGCAATATTATGGAGGGCAGTTGTGGAAACACACATTCATTTCCTTTTTTTATTGTGTGCTCACACTGAGAAGCTGCAGTCAGCCATGACTTTTCAGTGCCTTACTAAATGTGTACCAGCAAATCATGCTGCAGTATACGTAAGAAATGCCTCCTGTGTAGGAATTTTGTCAATTTATGGAGCAGCCTTGGTGCATGGACTCCTACCAGTGACAAAAAGACTAAGCCCATCCTTCTGCCACACTCAAGAAAATGGGAAGCATGTTTGTTTTTAATTGTCACATAAGCCTCTCTCTCCTTTTATTTAGGATACTGCCACGGCCACCCTGCCCCTGCCCCTTCCCACCCATCCCCAAAGAAACTTTCTTTTTTTAAACATTATTATTTCCCCATCCCAGTACAAAGTTCAGCAGGTAAAAGGTTACATGGAAACTGGAACACACAATCGTATAGACAAGATGGATCAGATGAGGAAGTGTTAAAACTTTCCAAGTGAGAAGTAGAGCAAAAGGGGTGGGGGTGGGGAACAATCCCCCCACCAGTCTTCTATCCTTTTGTCCCTCCCCCCAAAGGTTTCACGCACCAACTCTCCAAAGCATCAGCCAACTATTCCAACTCTGAAAGAAAGAAAAAAATAGAACTTTATCATTCAACTGAACCACCAACTTGGAGGGGATGCAAAACTGTTACGGCCCTCACTGTAGATTTTAAGAGCCCCTCACCTATGTCAGCTTCTTGGCTTTGTTGTATAATGAATCCACTACTTTACTCATATTCTGAATGGTCTCCAGAGCAGCTTCATATGTTTTGTCTACAGGCGGTTCATCAAAAATAATCAGGACACCTTCACCTTGGTCAAGGATCCCTGACAAAAGAGAAAAGTTTTAATTCAGCCTTCTGAGTTGCTGGCTGCTTTACGGATACCCCACTCCTTTCCAAGAAAGCCAATAATGCAGATATTTTTAAGATGGGGATTAAGATGGTCCCAAAGGTTGCAAGAGCTCATCAGGTTTAACGTAAACCACTTGTCACTGGCTCCATGTACATTAACCCTTTGTTATGATACAGATGCACAAAAGGCTAAGTAGCAAAAGACTGTGATGGGCATAAACTAATACTTTCATTCTTGGATATAAGCCTACAAAAGTAAAGGGAAGAGGACTCACCATGGAACTTCTTGTCAAGGATCATCTGAGAGAGTTTCCTTTCCACATCTGCCTGAAATTGAAGCAAGAGATGATCAGTTTCTTAGAGTTAACTATGAACCAGGTGATTTTGCCAGTCTGAATTTTATGGTTTCTAGAACAGCATGAGCAACTTCTAGATTTTTATTGCTCAGGTAAGGTATGCATACTTTCATGAGAGTAATAGGTGTTGCCATTTTTCATTAAAAAGTTGTGCTCTAGCCACCAATTTTTCATGGCTAAAGGGAAACTGGTTCCAGGACATTTTACAGTTCTGAATAGTTAATAAAGGAATATTCAGAATGGATTTTCTTCCCTGCGCAAGTATTTGTGCACATGGTAGCATCACTCGTAATGTCAATTGATGACACATTCCCAAAAGAGCAAACACTGAAGTTTAATAAAAACATTAATGCTGCTTTCATCCTTCTCTCTTAATTGTACAAAAACAGAAGTACATACGCCTCTTTAAAATACCAAGACACCTTAGTCCTAGGCCAGTTTTGTTTTTGTAAGCTTTTAACAAGAGTGGCCTCTTCATAGCTGGCCCTCTCCACAGACTGTATCAGATATATAAAACTAGTTATCTTAAGTATAACCTTAGAGAGACTGTTGCACACTGTCTCTTACCTTTGATAGCTTGATAAGGCTAGATATGTGTTCAATCTGCAAAAGAAATTTAAACAGGGTGCCAATATGGCTGGAAATAAAATACAAATGTTAACACCCCCCCACACACAGACAATTAAGGATAACCAACAGGCAGTCAGCAGCAGCTATATAAAACTACTCAGGTTCACATTTGTTAGCAGATAATTCCGCTTATTTTAATTTTAACAAAATTAAAGTAGGATTCCCATTATTCAACTGCTCCCTCCTGTACCCACTTGGCTGCATTTTCTTCATATTCTCCATAATGAAAGAGACACCATCTAGCACAAGCCAGGCAGATTAGAGTTACCAGTAAAAATATTAATACCCCAAAATACCACCCAAGATTTCCCAAACCAGTGATATTTCCCTAAAAAATTATACTTCCCACACCTTCAACAAATAACTCTTTTGGTCAGCAATAATCATCCATACCTTGTGTGTCAACTACACACAGGAAGAGATTTAAGTATAGGTCAAGTCTCTATATTTGGGGATGTGAGGATTCTTCTATTCCCTTTAATCCCAAATGTCAATGCAGAATTCAAAAGCAATTTCATAAATCCAAGGATCCATGAAACTACCAACCAGTAGCTCACCTGACATTCCAAATAAGTTTCCTGTTTACAACTCTCCCACCCTTTCTTCCCAGAAATTCCAGCCTCTAACTAACTGTATCAGAAAGCATTTTTATTGCAACCCAGAGAAGTTGCAATGGGAAGATTCTGACACAATATTTTTAACAATGGCTCGTGCCCACAATTCTGATGAGACATAAGATCGTTTGCTTAAAGTATTTTATTTGAAAATCTAAGTAGATGGCCACACTTCCTAGAGGCAGAAAGATGGGATACACAGCTCTGAAAAAGCATCTTACCTGGACTCTGGAGAAAGGTTCAATTACCCGGATTAGGTTTTGTTCCAATAAGTTATCATAGAGTTTGCCCAGATGTGTGTTGATGATGGGGTCATCCCTGAGTTCCACCTTATAATCTTTCAGAGCCTGTGAGATTTAGTTAAATCAGTAGTAAGTACAGAGGATCATGCCCCAACCTGATCGATTTTTATATATGTATATTGCTGATAGCCCACTATTTTTCCTGTGACCAACACACTCCTCCTCTCTGTTTTATTCTCACAAAAAAGGCTTGACAGAGTGAGTGGCCAGTCACTCAGTGAGATTCATGGCTGAGTGGGTGCCCTGAGCCTCCTGAATCCCACTCTAACTTCTACACCACATCGAACGTGGGCCAACAAGGCATTCAACTGCAAACTTTTCCTGTTTATTATGCAGTACTGTGCATGTTTCATTTAATATAAGATTTTCTTCAAAGAAAAGCAAAATTATGTGCATTTGTATGTATTTAAATTAAGTATCATATTCCATGCCTACTAAACTTGGCAAACCATAGGGAAAACTATGAATGTCCTGAAACTCCTATCCTTGAACACTGGAAATACTGATCACTCTCTCTATTTGCATTAAAAACAAATTCTGCTTCCACTTGTGCAGAAAAACTAGACTCTGTCCAAATCTAGGGTGCTTCTCCTGCTGGCGTATAAAGCATTTGTCTGTTAACAGATTCAAAGTGCAAGAGAAAAAGAAACCCGGACAGAACCTATGTTGTAAATTAGAGAAGGGCATACGATCTCTAGAGACTTTTGTGTAATCCTGAGAATCTGAACTTTTATATGAGAAACAAGGTTCCAGGTTCCTTGATCAGAGACATTAATGTCCTGAAAAGAAGCTATGATTAGCATATTTCAAGAGAAGAAGCAAGGAACTCTGAAAAATTGTGTTCTCTTTGGGCTGTTTCTAACACAGCCCCTGCTTCTTTCCCCAACAGTCTCCCCATCTGCAAAGTGAATCTCAATTCTGTAGGCAACCCCAAAATCAAGTAGATTAATTAGACATACAAAACAGAACCTAAACAGAAAAGGTTGCAATTACAAATATGTTTTCCAGGGATTAGGACCCATTGAATTCAGTGTGACTAACTGCAGAGAAAATGTGACAGCAATTACACTGCTCTGATGAGATCACAACCCACTTAAATTCAACCTAGTCACCAGAGTGTCAGATCTCATCACGAAGTACACAAGCATGACATAATGTAAATACACTTCCCTACCTTCTCCTAGGCATTCAAAGGTCTATTATCTCTTAAGGTCGAAATTTGATTTTTTAAATGTCTCAAATCCAAAGAAAAACAGCCCATTTCTCTATTATTCTTTCTTACCTTTTTGAAATCATCCAGTGATCGGTTCTTACTGGCCTGTGCCACACATTTTAGTGCTTCAGTCTGCAAAAGAAAAGAGAGCCGGTAATGATAATTTTCTGGACTACAGCAAACACAGGCTGTGCTTCTGACATTCACACTTGAAAAAAAATATATTTCAGTGGGCAGAAGATAAATCTGCAGATGTTTTTTGACTGGGTGGACAGAAGGTAGATTTCAAGCTGCATTAAACTTCAACCCTTTGAAGTCCCTGCCAGTAACACAAGGATTTGAAATCCAAAAAGGTAGGTTTCCTACCTATAAACTGTCATATATTGAGTGGCTATTTGTGCATTCACACATATGGGCTGTATGCACATCTGTGGAGCTAGCTACTTTGGGAAGATTCCAAAGCTGATTATTATTTGGTGGGAGTCCAGTTACTGGGCATACCCAGCGTGAGGGGAGGGGTCCCACTGAAGACTCTGCTTGAATAATATCACTGTAAGAAGTATGTTTCCTTTTCTGAAGAGGGTGAGGGAGACATCTCCAAACCTGTGTCAATATACGACACTAGCAGGGATGGTGGGTGGGCATGTGTAAATGCAAAGATGACCATTCAAAGAACGACAGTTACCAGTAGGAAACCTGCCTTTATTCTTCATGGTCTCTGTGTATAACACATTGGGGTTGGGGACTGGCAAGCTTACCTCTTGGAGAATGCTGGGGTTATTTGAGGAGAAAAAACGATAGCTCTGCCAAAGGCACAGTCTACTCTGGCTCAAACATCAAGGTGAAAATGGCAAAGGGTTGAGGGATTTGACCAGGTCATGGCTCTGCAGAAATCAGTAAGGGATATATCAGTATAAGGCTGTGAAGGTCACCAGTGCTCTGGTGGAATGAACTCCAACTGGGCCCAATAGTTGGAGGCTAGAGAGGTCATATGCTAGGAGTATGGTATGAACTATCCATTTGGAAAGTCTTTGTGGGGAGATGGGGAAGCCTTGCTGTGCATTTCTATAGGCAATGAAAAGCCTGTGAGATTGTCTGATGGGTTGTGTCCTGGATTTTTAAAAAGCTAGTGCACTGTGAACACTTAAGGAATGGGGAACTAGCTCAAAAGCGTTGGAGGAAGACTGGAAGAAAGCTAGATGGACAATAGTCTCATTGATATGGAAGGCAGAGAATACTTTTGGCAGGAAAGTGAGATCAGGACGGAACACCACCTTATCTTTGTGGAATGTGAGGTAAAGGTGACTGATGCGGAGGTTAGTTAGTTCACTGGTCTGCCAAGCTAAGGTAATAGAGACCAGTAAGGCCAGCTTCCAGGACATGAGGCAGAAGTCTTGTGGAAGCCATGGGTTCAAGTGGCTTTTTCAAGTGAAGAACAACAGAGGGGCTTCAGAATGGAGTGCGCTGTCAGACTGGTGGGACCAGATTAAGGAGGCTTTCTGATGAGAGGGTGATAGAAAACAGAATGGCCCTGAAGTGGAGTGTGGAAGGCAGAGATGACAGCTGCATAGACATGGATAGAAGATGTTCGAGGCCTTTTCTGTACAAGGCATTGAGGAATAATAGTATTGGTACAGCAGGAGCTGTACCTGGTTGCAACCTGCATTCTATCACAAAGGTAGAGAAGATTGTTCATTTAGAAATGTATGATCTATGAGAGTGGCAGGTTTCAGAGATGTGTCAAAGATGTGTCTGGAGTTTGGGAGGCATGTCAGTTAGTGTGACGGGAATGGCTGGATCCTCCATGCTGTAAGGCAGAGGATATGTACATAGGGGGTGGAGGACTGTCCCTTGCTCTCGAGATGATGTTGGGTCAGAGGGGTAGGCATGTAAGTGTGAAGGTTCCACTGGAAACGTCAAGGAGATGGGGAAACCAAGTCTGCCTGGGCCACCAAGGCATGATGAGAATAGAGTGCATGTGATCCCAACAGTTTTACATAGTAAGTTTTACTATGACTTTTGGAATAAGAGGAAATAGGGGGAGCAGATAAAAAAGCTCCTGTTCTACTGAAGGAGGAAGGCATCCCCCACTGATCCTCTACAGAAATGACTGCAAGCAGTGTTGTCCTGTGTGGCAAGCCAGTCTCTTTTGGGGAGGCCCCATCGCTCCCACGGGGATTGCATCATGATATGGTGAAATTGGGAGGGGAGAACATGACTCCAATGGCAATATTGGCTTTGTCCATCCACCACCAGAGGTCTTTCTGGATTCAAGGCAGAATTCAAAGTCTGGTCATGTGAGCTCACTTCTGATATCAAAGCAGGTTAGATCCAGAGTTGGAGCTATCGAAGTGGCTATGAGGCAGAGGACCCACTGGATTGTGGTGGCAGTAGCAGAGTCCTTCTGATTAAGACAGAGGATATTTCTGGTGAGGGTGGACAGCCTGTTGGTTGTTAGGAAAGCTCTCGTTGAGATGGAGTTGAGACGTGCCCCGATGAAATGGATAGACTATATAGGGGAAAGACAGGATTTAATCTGACTTATGCAGAGGCTAAGCTTGGTAAGCAAGTTGCATGTTAATTCAGTAGCCTGTCTCAAGGCTTCTCAAGATGGGGCGACAATGAGCCAATCATCAAGACAGGATGATACATGGATGTCATTGAGATGGAGGTGGGCACAAATGAACAGCCATATACTTTGTGAATAGATGTGACAGTATTGCTAGGCCAAAGGGAAGGATGGTGAATTCAAAAAGTTTCTCTCCAACTTGAAAGTGGAGGAAATACCTGTAGGACTCCTCAGTTGAAATATGGAAGCAAGCATTTTTAAGGTCCACTGAGGGGAACAGAACCTTTTTTGCATAGCAATGGTAGGATAGATTGGAGCGAGACTATCTGAAAGAGCAAGGACTTGATGTATTGACTGACCACCCTGAGACTGAGGGGGCCAAAAGCCTCCATCCTTCTTTGGAACTGTAAAGTATCTGGAGTTTCTACCTAAGGAGTTTGAGGGTGTGCCCATCCTACGGCTCCCTTTTAGAACAGAGAGGAGATCTCTTTGCGAATGGCCTCAGAAGGAGTGGTCCTCTTTATGGCACCAGGGGAAGGAACTCAATTTGGTATTCACGGAGAAAGATGGAAAGCACCAACAAATCTGAGTTGATGTCAGCACAATTGTGCAGAAATGGCTGAAACAGGGAGGAGACAACAGGCTGGTAAAGGAGTCACAGTTGTCTAAGAGTCTTCTTGGCATCTGTGGACTTGGTGCATGTATGTCATAGCATCAGTATGCCTGGTTTGGGAGGCCTAGCAGTAGTGGTAGTGTGTGGGCAAGGCTGGTAGGAACAGGAAGTTCACTGTGGGGGTCTGACTCAGTCCCATGTACTAAGCAGTATTCCTGTCCTTTTGTACAGAGACCACACAGTCATCCATTGCTTCATGAAATAGGCTGGCACCGTTGAAAGGCAAGTCCTCAGTCTTGGCTTTTGCTTCCAGAGAGAGGCTGGAGGATTGAAGTCAGGTGAAACGACAGAGACCTACTGCTCCTGTCAAGGTCCTGGCACTGCACTTTGCATGATGTCTGGCAATAATGGATTTCTTATCTAGCCAGGCGAGTGGTCTCATTCTTGATCTCATTGGCTAGGTCTTGGGAGTCTTAAGGGAGGGATGAGCACAGTCCCGCGGCATGAAATGGTATCTGACCGTATTGGCCTGACAGTTCACCATTTAATGAAAAGTGCAGCAGATGGATAGAAGCAGCAGCCGACTGTGTCAAGGTGCCAACCCTCATTGTCTGATGGGGTGGAATGTTCTCTCCTGGATGGGCTCCATAATAATAGAGTTGGGCTGTGGGTACTTCAACAGAAACTTCAGGTCCTTCTCCCATACTTGGTACGTGTTTTCAAGCTGTCAGGATGGCGGCATTACTGATGCCAGCAGTTTCCACTCACTATTTCCATGATGTACCTCATCAAACACAGCTGGCTAGAGGGCTATGGTGACAGGACCAGTGGTTTCTGTATAGACTACCACAAAGACAGAGTCTTTTGCTCTGCAGGTTCTTGTCAGGGGTTGAGCCCTCAACTGTGTGCCATATGAGGAGTTGGTCAGAAAATTGTCCAATGTCCTCAGTGGTGTGTGAAAGATCACACGAGGGTCTGGGTGGGTTGCTGCCACATTCCACCCAACTGCAGCTGGTAAAAGCAGGGAAAAAGTGGGAAAAATGCAATAATTGGCGGGGGGGGGGGCTTGGTACAGAAGAGGAAAACACCATGCAGAAAAAGCTGAAAGGTGATATAAAGTCTAAGAAGAATCAAAGAGGCAACAATGAGAGGTAAGTAGCAGAGGAAGAACTTCCCGATGCACACACAATGGTGATTAAAGAACTGAGATCTTGGTGGGACCCTCTCCCCTCACACTGGCCATGTCCAGAGGCTGGTCTCCCACCGAATTTATCAGCTTTGGAATCTTCCCGAATTAGATCCATGCATGTGTCCAGAGCCCATATGCACGATGCACAGAGACCACAAAGAATAACATGTGAAAATCTACTTTCTGCCCACTGCTGCTTTAGGGGGGTCAGGAAGGAATTCAGAAAAATGCCTCAACAAGAATATTAAAAGTCTGTTTAATTCTGTGAGCAATCACTTAACCAAAACAGCTGTTAAATTACAGAAAGAAACAAACTAAGGCAAATAGGTCATAAAGACAAAAGTATTCCAACTTGGAAGAATAGAGAACCATCAAGCTGTAATTATGGGCCATATGAAGGTTCCAAATGGAAAAACGAACACCGGTAGCTAGAATGTCAAGATTTTCCAAGGATCAGAAAGATAGCTCAACATTTCTATACCTGTCTGCCTGCATACCGCAGGGCAAGCTTCCCACTCACCAATGCCTGCACGTCCTCAGGCCTGGAAAGACAGAATACAAGAAAGATTTGATTTTCTGTATCTCTGAACACAGGCCACCAGTACAAAATACTACACAATCCTTGCTTTCTGCAAAGCTCCATATTCCCTGCATTCCACAGAAATACCAACTCACATATATGCTGGAGACATCCAAAAGAATGAAACAAAGTCCTGAATGAACACTACTTGAAGCTCCCTTGTGGATCTGGCAGATGCATTAATAGAGATCATCTGTAAACAATCACTGCAGAACCAAGTACCATAAAAAGAAAACCCACAACCCAGAATGGCATTCATGCTGATGCCTCAACATTCAGGACAGGATGACATTTGTATATGCTACTGAATAGTAAGACTATCACTTCTCTGTTGTTTTTTGCAGTTAGGAGCAAGTGAAAAGTCTTGCTCTCCCTCGAACAGCATCTCTGCCTCCTCTGAGACCCAAATACTACTTGGAGGTAGCTAGTAGGGTTTCACTCATTTAGAAAATGAAAAGTTCAGAATCCAGAGGCTTTTTCACACTTCAAGGGATTTCCTTTCTTTCACATAGCTAGTGCGCACAGATTCAGAGGAGAGTTTAAGAGAAGCACAGGAGGCAAAGGGGTGGGGTGGACAATGGATTGTTGCAATATAATCAACATTTTTTGATATAATTAGCTACATACGAGTTCAACATGATCTTGCACAGCAGCATATATTTTAATGCCGTGATGGCTTTGGGGCTGTCGATGGAATCATAACCCTCAAATGCCTCATAAAAATAAGAATATGCAGTCTTCCAGTCCTTTTCTTCAGCTGCATGAATGATGCCTATTAAAAGGGAAAGTAAACATAAAGAAGAAGCTCAAGTTAGACCACCACAGATTAACCTGTAAGACAGCAGATGGGAAAAACATGACTGAAAAGTTTGATTCACCAGTTCACACAGGGTGATAGTCTTGAAGTGTCACCTCCCCACTTCACTTCTTTTTTGGTAAAGACAACCCATTTAATAAAATTACTGAATTAGCTCAGCCAGTTCCATAAAACCCTCATTCTGCACAAAAGCAAGCTAATATACATTGGCTTACTTATGCACAATTTTACCCAAATAGTCAAGGTTTCTCCTGAATATGACCATGTGAACCAGAACGTCAGATTGAGGGAGGGAGGGAGGGAGGGGAGATGGGGACACACACACCACTCAGGTGAAAAAAAAAGCATTGCTTAACAGATTTGATCACTTTGGTGTTTCTAAATTCTTAGTACTTTTGCTTAAATGTTCTATAAACCTATCAATTCTCTTTTGCCACTCTTCTGAGCTTTGGTGAGGTCTGATGTCATCTTGTGCAATGTGCATCAAAGAACAATTAATCAAGAACTCAGTATTTTGTTTTACTACATTTCTTCATACCTATACTTCAGTATTTTATCAGAGTTGGAATCCAAGCTGCAAGAGACGAAGAAATCACCTAGCTCGCCCAACTCAAGACAGGCACTTACAACATTCCTGATAACTACCTATTCAAGCCCTTTTCAAATAACTACAGATAGCTAGATTCTTTGTAGACAGATTGTTCCAAAGCAGCAAACCCCTTACATAAATTTGTCATGTTCTTCTGTGGCTTGTAACTTATCCTATAAGACAGGATAAACCCATTTTCTGTAACTTTGGGTCCCCAGATGTGTTAGATCTCACATTCTGATACTCCAGGCATTCCTGATCATTGGTTATGCTGGCTGGGAGTGACGGAAGTTGCAATCCATCAACATCTGGGGACACAAGGGTGGAAAAGAATGTTTCATGATCAAGCAAGTGCAGAAGCACGGTGACGTACACACTACTGCAATGTTTGTCATAAGAGGAACTCATCGAAGAGCAATAAGGCCACATACAGAAAGCATATATGGCACACATACTACCTGGGTCACTTACCTGATTGCATATCCAGCGCTGCCTGCAACTTAGGTGGGCAATAGATTGCATTGGCTGTAGTTCTGGCAGAGGTTAATGCTGCTCTTGCTTTTGGCAGGTTGCTCAAGGCATGGTAGGTCTTGCTCTCCAGCAGCTGCACTTCCACTAACAAAGCTTTATCATCCATTTTCTTCAACTCCCGCAAAAGCTGTGAGCCTGACAAAAGTGACAGAATTGAGAAATCCTCTTTTACCCAATGTAAAAGCCTTTCTTTGGATTCTCAAATACTCCTGATCTTGACCCTTCAATGGAATATATACAATCAAAGTGCAGGTTTTGATGTGACACACTAGAATCAAACAAGAGCTGTGAAGATCACTGGGCAAATAAACATTATGTGATAGAACAAGAGGCTTCAGAACTTGCCTAAACAACAAAGAGGACGAGTAGGCACGCACAAAGCCAATATGTTTGGTATGAATACAAATCTGTATCTTCTTTTTCAGTACTAATGTGACACACAAAATTAGGTCATGGATGGAGAAGAACTTGCCTGGTGAATAAACTCCTGTAGAATTAATTCCTATACTGTGAATAGCAAAAGCTAAACTTAAAATAATAAAAGACTACATGACTGAAAATCTTTTAAGTTCAAAAGAGAATGAAACCAAATTAAAAACCAATGTATGAGCAAGCAGCAGAGCAAAGATCTAAAATGCACTAACAGTTTTTAAATGCACTGATGAATTTTTAAAACTGAAGGACTACAAAATCCTTAATAAAAATTTCACCTAGTTCAAAAAGACCATATTGTAATGTGACTTCACCTGGCTGAAAAACCCCACAATGTAGGCACCAGGTACAGTAGGGCATTCTACAACTATAACGCCACAACTGAAAAGGCCTACTCCTACATGCCTCATATCATTTAGAGAGGGCACAAAAAATAGAGCTTCTGGGTATAATTTTAGGGTCTGGACAGGTACGTTTGTAAAGAGATTTTCCTTCAGGTAACCTGGCAGCAAACCATTTAGGTTTTCCATGTTAAAAGGAATACTTTGAATTGGACCCAGAAATAGACTGGTAGACAGCACTGGTCATAATATGATTAAACTGGGCAGTCCTTGTTAACAATCTTTTTCCCTTACTTTGAACCAGCTGACCTTTCTGGACCATCTTCAAAGGCAGCACGGCAAGATAATGTATTCCGGATAAGGTATTGCCAGACTGTTAACTGTACCTGGCTATCTCTGTCCAGACTGGTTGTGGTTCATAAATCATCCTGAGCTGATAAAAGTGCTGTGTGCCACCAAGACCATGTGTATCTCCATGCTGGAGCAAAGAGCACACATCAAGCTTTGAACCTGAACCGTTAAGGGGAGTGCAACACCCTCTGGGACAGTTGAACATTACTAATCTGGGCAGAAGAAGCACCCACTAGCAGTATCTCCACTTTGTCTGGACTGAATCTGTTTATGGATCCTCATCCAATCTATCACCATACTGATTCAGAGCATGCACAATTCCACATCTGGAACTGATGAAGGGGAAATAGAGTGGGGTGTCATTTGCATACTGGTGACATCACAGTCCATATTTCTGGATATCTTTCCCCAGCGGCTTCATGTCAATTTTGGACAGCATGGCATATAAAACAACTCTGTGAAAACTCACAGCATAACTGCCAAGGGACAAAATGATAATCTCCCAGCATTACCTTCTGGAATTGGCCATCTAATGCAATTCCTCTAACACCCAGTGAAGGCAATTTCTACTGAACCCTGAACTCCAACCAAATGAATCAATGCAAGAATGTCTCTGTTATCTACCAATGACCTGTTTGAGTACCTTAACCCAGGAAGGGGATGTTGGCAACTTAAAGTATCAATCAGTAGATAAACTGTGTATTCTCCCAAGTAGTAATATACAACTTCCTGGATCCAGCAAGGTTTCCCCTCATGTAATAAACCATGAAAGGCAAAGACATAGGTGTTTAACTGGACTTGCAATAAATCTAGACTAGTCAGAGTTTCGGATTCCTCTACAACAAGAACTCCATGTGGTGTGCAATTCATGACAGATACAAGCAATTTTATCTTCAGAGTATCAACTTTAGTTCAATTGTGTTTGCTTGAACTCAGCCCAATTCTTCCTCCATTTGCATTCTAGTCCTCTTTGCTGTTGCTTCATTGCCTGCAGCTCAGAATGTAGGGAAGGGGTCACCATGGCAAAGACCATGCCTAGAGGTGCTGGTGGGAATAACTTTGCAGACCAGGAAGGCAAGATATGTCTATAATTCTGATAGTTCTGTAAATTTGCTTGGAAGCTTTACTATATAAAATTAATAACTTTTCCAACCTGTGTGACCTATTTGCTCATCAATATAGAAGCCAAATTCTTATGTAACAGCTGGTGGTTAACTTACCTAACTGCAGTGCTTCTTGATACCTTTTAGTGTCAAAGTACAAAGAAACCAGCCTTGCCTAGAAGGAAAGGTAAACAATACATTTCAGTGAAACTACTCTATGAACACTAGATATTTACAGAGATGCTGCGAGCATGGAACATAAAACAGGTCCTTGGTGGGAAAGATTACAGTTTAAGGCAGATAGGACAAAGCAGAAAAAAGGAAGTAGACAGAATGCATCGTGGTTTAGGAGGCACTCTACACTACAAATAGTGAGTTTGATGGGGAAGCTCTTTCCGAATCAGGGAGAGGCGCTCGGATAAAAAAAAACTGAATTGAAAACATAAAGGAAACAACTGCAAATCATCTTGCAGGGAATCAAGAAGCAAAAAGTAAAAATTAACAAGATGCTTAGGCCACACACTTCACTGTTAACTTGCCTGAACTATCTCCCATTCCTTACTTCCACACATGACATCAGTTCAAACCAGGTAAAACCATCACTTTTCTAATCAATACACACAAACAGGAAGGAAGAGACCAATGTTGTAAAAACTTGTCTGGTCTTTGCCATTCTTCTAATATATACTCACTAGTGACTGATCCACAACTGAATAGAAGTTTTAAAAAGTAACACAGGTTTGCAACACAACTATGGGAGAAGCTGGCAGAGATGCAAGGCTTCATGAAATCTGAGCAGTCAATAGTGAAGTATCTCACACAAAACCACCATCTGAGAAATTTGGAAACATGTCAGCAATAATCTGGTCATGCAATGCAGGCAAACATAAAAAGATAGGCATTTGAATATAGAGCACTAGCTGATAAGACATGTTTCCAGATCCATCGAACATGTGAGATACTAGTGTGCACAGCTTAACTAAATAAAGTTACTTGGATACATATCACACCTTACCTCCAGAGCTTGGCGCAGGAATGTCCTCTTCTCTGATTTGGCCCATTCAATGCATTCGAGACATAGGTCAACCTAAAAGAAGAACCCAAATTCAATCTTTCAATCTGATGATAATATTCCACAGAACATCTGACTACCTCCCATTGGATATGACCAGCTAGAAAAGAACACTCAAGAAGTAGCCATGGACACTTTGTTTTGTAAGTGGCAGGAATTTCATTTGTCCCACCTCTTGTCCTGTTGCTGCCTCCATGTCTAAGAACAGATCTAGAAGGGATCGAACGAGACGGGCTGCCTTTGCCTTGCTGATGGAGTTCAAGAAAGGACGCACATATTTCAGAAGTCCTCCAAGCTCTGCATTAAAAACAAAATAGTCAAGTACCAGCATAACTCAGGAATTTGTACCAGAATGCACTACAGAAGCCGATGCTCACATTCCAGAGATGGTGCTATATACTCTATCAGCTCATTATCTTAAAAAGCAGAGGCACATACTAATTCTAGTACCCATTCTAATTTCAAAGTGTTCTTTTACATCATTTGTAGTTGGCACATGCTCCCTTGTGACATTTATTTCAATATTGTTTTCTATTTTCTTCAAGCAGTTATTTTAATATTTTCTTAATGCCATAACATCAGCAATCCCTACAAGAGGAAAATAATGCAAAGTGCTACAAACAACCACTCACCTGGTAGCCCACAGTCAATAAGAAAGTTTGCAGGCAGATAAGGTTTTATAAAGTGGAAGAAAACCATTTTTGTGTGTCATTTTCATTCTATGTGATCCAAATTACCATTGTGTATGTGAAGAGAGAAGGGCTAGATTTTTTTGTAGTGCAGAAACTTTCTTTGATTTGGAAGTATGTTAAGAACCCATTAAAGTTAAGTAATACCACTGCTTGATGGGCCTTCTTGGAGTACATATTCTCCAGCATTAATGCCACCATGAGAAAAATCATGCCCCAAACAATTATTGCTTTTAGACTTATGTATGTAGGATTTGGAGAAGTATCTCAACTCCTCAAATCACAACAAGAGGTGCTTGTGAAGTGTTCACTAAGCACTCACCTAGATATGTTAATGACATGGCTGTCCTTTACTTGCTTATTTTTCTTGACTAAATAGCACCAGGGGTGAGAGGAAATCCAGATTGGTACAATATGGGGCAAAGTGTTAAGTACCACAAGACCAATTACCATCTGACAGAACATTTTTGTGGTTCCTTGACTAAGCATCTAAACTGCAACATTGTTATATTCAGTTACAGTGTTGTTCTCATTCTGACTTAAATCCCCACTTCAGACATCTGCACATTTACCTCTGCTTTGTCTGATGACTAGGACGGTATAGCCAAATTTACTCAAATGTACAATGCTGGGCTCATCTTATCACCTAGAACAGGACGTACTACAAAGCCAAAGAAAGCCTCTTTCATATAAACACAGGATTAACATGGTAAACTTCCAACATCAGACCATCTATCCTAGATTCTCAAACTTTAAGGGACTGCAAGGTATGGAAGGAATCCAGAGCACCTTGTGCCAATAGCAAATATTTCCAACTCAGTCAACCAGACTAGTAGTTCCATTTCTTTTTCAACTGCTTGTGTTTGCTATGTACAAAACTGATGTGTGAGTGATCAGCACTGGATGGCCAGTGTTGAACTGGGGGCATCAGGTGGAAAGAAACAGAAAAGGAGTTAAACAAGATGACTTTTCAGTTAAAACCAACTTTATTTTTTTGGTGGGGGGAGTAATATCCTGTGCTGAAAACCATCATTATGGCAAAATACTACATTTTTGATGTTTGATTTCAGGAAAAAAAACTGCTGAAGATGCAGTCTCATTAAATTATTTAAACAAGACATTTACCTTCTGCCTGTCCTGTCTTGGCCAAAAGACTCCCCAGTTCCAGGATACTTTGCTCTTTGACTTGCACTGCTTCTTCATCATTCTCCTGAACATCACGTTTCACTAGAAGAACAAATGTTTTGACCAAAGACATGCCTTTATCAAATCAAGGACTATTTCTGTTAACCCCCATTTCACCATTCTAAAATTAAACTTACTGCTGGCCCACAAGAAACAACTGCCTGACAGATTATAATCCACAGGTATTTGACATGAAGCAGAAAAATACAGTGCTATGAGACAGCTCAGGAAAAAGAATATTACATTTATTAGGTATCTGATCTCATTCAGCCTACTTGGCATGATGTGATCACAGCAGCAGCACAGATAGCCACAACTGTAAAATAAAATTTCTTTTGCTCTCTAGCATGACACCAGATACAATAAATAAGTCACTGCATTCAAAGCTTCCTAGCCCCAGGGAGAGTAGAAATGCCACTAATTTTAGTGTTATTGCATGAAAGACCAGGCACTAAATCCACTGGTATTCAGAGAAGCCATCAAGTCTGCTTTTTAGGACTCTCTTATTACCTGTACTGTGTAGCAAGCAATGTTTATGACACTAAGAAAACAGAAACTATGAACTGTATTTCAAGCATGAAGGATTGGCTTCAGTAACTCTGACAGCTGATTTCACACTATTATCAAGCAACAACCGACATCCTTATTGCAAACTCCCATTTTGTTTACATGTTCAAAAGGTGGACATTGATTTTTCTCATTACATCTCCCGTTTTTCCTGCGACAAGTGATAATGGAAGCCATAGCGAAATTATCACCTGCATCTGATAGCATGGAAACACAGGGCTAGGGAGAAATACAGAGATGTCCAAGTTACCTGAAGCAGTTCTACTAGGACTATATTGTTCTAGGCATAAAGAGGAGTTCTCCAAAGTAGGAATAGTAGGCCACAACAACAACTTTCTCTTTCCAAAATATTAGGCATATCTCAGAATTTGACAGTAACAATCAAACACACCTAAGAGGTACAGTTCCCGGAGATGGGCATCTTTAAAAAAAAAAAAAAACACCAAGTGCCTTGTCCCTAACAGTAGAAAATGAAAAGGTATAGAAAACCTTGTGAATTGGATAGAGGCTATAACAAATTGTAATTTATCAGGTACTTATTTTCTCTAGTTTATACCAAGCTCACATAAACTAATATCCTCTAAAACAAGAGGTGTTTTCAGGCTAATGCTGTCTGAGGAAAGAGATGTCTGAAGGCTGTGTTTTATTTATCATTACCTAAAGAAGTGTGGTTCATGTCTGGAAGAGAAGCAAGAGCACATTTTAAAGTGGTTGGAGGAGTCAGAGAAGGCCTCACAAGGGATAAGTCAGGAGCTGCTCACATTCTCTAGCAATCCAACATAACCCCCCCCCCCCCAATAGTTGAGGCTTCGGAATATTCAAACTTCTTGAATCACAGCCATTCCTACTTCTTTCCCAATACCATTCCTAAATATAAACCTAAATGAGGACATCCTCAAATTCTTTGCCAGCAACTTAGTTTATCTGTTATTCCCTGATCAGGAAACATGCTTCCTTGGTATGTGTTTGAACATAGAAAATCAACTTCTTTACTCAAATAATATATTATATAAGAATGACATAAGAAAATCCCTGCAGGATCAGACTAATAGCCCATCTAGTCCAGCACTGTACTTTCCACACCAGCCAAGCAGGTACCTCTAAGCAGCATTATAATCAAGACATGATAGAAGTAGCACTTTACTGATGTTACTCTCAGCAGCTGGCATTTAGCAAAGCAATATTTCTAAACTTGAAGTTCACACAAAGCTAGCAGGACTACTAGCCATAGATTTGTTGAATCCCCTTTTAAAGCCATCACCACATCTTGGGTACATTTCATATCTAATTGATGTGGGAAGGAGGTGGACAAGCACAAATTCACAGATACCACCCCTTGCTAACTTTCATAGCAAACATCAAGCAGCAATCCTCTCACAAGCAGGGAGATGTCAGGCACCTTCCACAGGTGGTTTGTCCACAACTCTGCAGCAGTATGGCCCATGCTGTTTTTCCATTTACATCCACATCCATTCTATCACCACCTCATCACTCCAATTTCTCAAAGGAGACATCACTTAGATTTGCTCCCTATGCTTCCAACTCCCATTCCACTTCAAATAAGCATCATAGTCCCCCTGAAAACTAACTCTTCATCATTCATGCTTTCTCTTTCCACAAAGTGACAGCACCTATTAGGGAAACTGCTGACTAGCTACACTCATTCTTGCGACTAGCAGAGTTGTGATAGTCAAAAATCAGCCAAGAATAGCTTTTTGTGACACATGGATAAGCATCACATACTAAGCTGCTAAAGTGGTGTTCCAGCAACTCTACAAGCTTACAAACAATACAAGCCTACCTTAACAGAAAAGTAGACTAGGTAGAAAATGAACAATTTGCCCCACCAGTAGCATACATGGAGAAAAACTGTTCTAAATCCCCCTACACAACAGTCCATTAGTTTATCTTTAGTGTCAGTCTCTTCTCAAATTTCAGTCCTGTTCCTACTTTTTCACCCAAGACAAGTCAAGTGGGTGAGCGCATTGGTCCTGGTGTGGGAACTGTAATGTAACTAACACTGATGAAAATTGGGGAGCTCTACCAGTAATCAAGGAAAACTTAGGATAATTAATTTTCTTGCCTACCATGCCAGAGAACAGGCCAGGAAAAAAAAGTGGGACAGAGGAAAAAAATAAACATCTTACTAGTTTCTTTCAAGTAAGTCTTTCCCACTCAGCTTCGACTTCTCACCTCCTCCGTGGCACGGCAGAGCAAAAAATGAGCTTGCGGTACCAGAGTAACTTAGCTCAGTCCCCAACGGCTTATCGGTATCTCGCACAACAGACCTGTCTTCCCCACTTCAAAGAAGCGACGAGAGCCCCCTCAGACCGTCCCATCAAACCTCACTCCCAAATTCTCTACCCCGCTGGCTCCCACTTTCCTTCCGAGTTGCTCACGGTGAGTCAGCAGCGTCTCTAGCCCGACCCGACCCAAGCAGCCCAGGCCCTTCTCCAATCCCCTTCCACTTTCCGCAGCCTGGCTCGCTTTCTGCCCGCCTGCCTTCTGCCCTTCAGCGGGTCCACCTCACCTATGGAGTGCAAGATGCCGATGGAGGCCTCCCGGTCGGTACTCAGCAAAGACTGGGCACGCTGGAACTCCAAGCCCGCCGCTGCCGCCATCTTAAAAAAGCCAAACTCGCTCACTCACGCCGGCCGGAACCCCAGGGCCTCGCTTCCCCCGGAAGTCGTCTGTCCTGCTTCCGGCTCTCCTCGTCCGCTTCGTCAAGTTTCTAAGCGAGAGAGTTCCATCTCTATGGTCGGGCGGCTGTCCATGTATACTGTTGTTTCATTTTTCAGAGATATTTAGACTTTTTATACGCACTACAGGAACAATGTGGTTCGATTGTTGTTGCTAGGAGACCGGAGAAGTCGATCTCTTCCAGATACGGTGGGTGCCTACATGTCGCAAAAAAGAGTAAATGCATTCACAAAAAACAGAACGAGAGAGGTTACCAGTTTGCATAACAGTTGCACATGCAGATGTTATGAATTAACTGTCTATATATTGCTTCCCCTTTGAAACAAATATTGTAGTGGTCTACGAAAGAGGGAAAGCAAACAAGCAAACAAACAACAGAAGGCATATACATACCCAACAGTATCAGGAGGCAGGTAGAGAGAATAGTTCACGGTTAGGGAAAGCTAAAGCAAACACAATTTATAGGAATAAGTTCTAATTTGGAAATAATAATTATTTTTGTATTAAGAGCATAGTAGACATTTTTCCCTTTTCTAACACAACACACATAGTAAATCTCCCCTTGCCCAGGCACAATCTTTCCCCATTCAACTTTGTCCATCCTATACTTAAAGAGTAAATGCTTCATTTGTATAAGTGAGATCATTAAGCAAAACTTATCAATAGACCACCCAGAACAATTCTTTATGATTGCCCTAAGCATCATTCCCACAGAGCTATTTCTGCTTCTCTGCAGGTGCTACAAGCACCACTGTGTAATCCACAGTAGTCTGAGGCCTTTCCAACAGCACTGCTAGGGAAAAGGCTTCAGGCAGCAGGATGACATTGCAGACAACAGAAAGGCAATGCCTGGTAGCAACCTTTTATTCATTTTGGCACCAGGCTAAAATTTTTATTTACTCAGTATTTTAACTGTGTGTGTTTTTTTATTACTATTATTATTATTATATATAGTGTATTGCATGTCAAGTCTCTTGTTGATTTTATTGTTGTTGCTCCTCTTTGTTTTTCCTTTGTAAACAATCCTGAGATCCTGCATGGCCACAAAGGAAGAATATAAAGAAATAGCAAGGAATTGCAGGACGGTATCAGGAAGGCAAATCAGGAAATGAAGTGAGACTAGTGAGAGATGCTAAGAACAACAAAGCCTTTTTCAGATACATCCAGAACAAAAAACATGTGAAAGAGAATGGTGTCCAGCTATTTAAAGTGGATGGGAAAGTGATAGACTACAAGGAAAGACAGAGGTGCTCAGTTGCCTCAGTCTTCTCCCACAAGAGAATCTAGAACAATGAGGAAGTACAAGCTGAAAGTGAGCAATGACAGTCCAAGATCAGCAACCAAATGGTCAAGGAATATCCAGATGGAAGAAGCATGTCTAGATCTCCTGGGCCCAATAAACTCCATCCCAGAGCCTTCTAGCTGAGGAGGAACTCTGAGAACCACTGTCTATTATCTTTGATAAATCATGGAAAACAGGAGAAGTGCTGGATGACTGGAGAAGGGCTAATTTTGTCCCCTGTTGCAGGAAAAGGTATATTCCATCTCAGTTAAGCTATGCAAGATTGTACTGCAACATATATGCAGCTTTTTAAATGGAAATCTCCCCATGCCTCTTCTGTCAAGCTGGCTGTGCATTAAGATCATTTGAGGGGACCCTTTTCTGTGTGGCTTCCCTGAGGGCCCAGGGACTTCACAAAAATATTCAGGAACAGCTGCTGTGATAGCTTTCCAAAAAATTCTGCTTATCTTCACGAGCAGGAAGGAGGACCTGACATATGCTGAGGTGCGTGGTTAGGGAGATAGGGCAGTGTCATATGTCCCAACAAGGACAATGCAGAAGTCCCTGCAGCAAACCTTGTGTGGATATTTGTGCCCAGCGGTGAGGCTCAGGCAGGGGCTGAATTCAAGGACACGGCAACACCAGAGCCCACGAACAGCCACCCAGCCAGTGGAGCAAGATGGCAACAGTGGGGAATAGACCTGGCAATCTCTCTCTCTCTTTTTCCTTTAAAAAAATTGAAAGTCTGGGAGATACCCATTTTACTACTTTTACTTTAAAAATATATTCCTTTTTTCAACAAAAGGTCACCTGTTCCCAAGTATATATTGCAAGCATCTGGACAGGCAGATGGCCACCAGATTTTTGTTATTGCAGTTGTAGAGATAGACAGAGTAACAGTATGAGTGCATTTAATCAAGTGCTGGCCACTGTTAGGCAGGGGTATAATTCCTGGATGAGTCCCAAAATATAAGCTACAAGGGGCAAGCATGAAAAGGGGATGTGTGTGTGTGTGTGGGGGGGGGACCAGTTCTGTCACTCAGAGAGGAAAAATACACTATATCTGCTAACATGTTCTGTGCTGTGGGTCTTCCATTGACATAGTCAACATAAAACACACAGAAATGCACTTTGAAGTCTAAATAATACTGTCTGGCCTTTGCCTATCCATTCTCCTTAAGCATTTGATCAGTAGCAGTGTATCAGCAGTGTCTTCTGTTGCCAGTTCCTGGCTTACAGCTCCCCTCCTCTCCTTTATGCTGGAATGGATGTATATAACTGCCTATGTCTCTCCACATGCTTTTGTTTCATCTCAACCATTCTGAATATAATTTGTGGATCCTTGTCTTGGGAGAAGAGACTGCCGTGTGCAGTGAAATAAATGGGTTCTAAAATAACACCCATGGGGGAACTGTGTTTTGGGCTCTCTGCAGTCCAATTCAACCAGCAAGCTCATCTTCCCAACAACTTTAAATGGCAAGAAAGACATTTTGCTTGTAACAGTGGCTACTGCTTCCAGTGTCACTGGGGCAGTGGATCTACCCTGGGCTTCAGGGAGCCTCAAGTGGAGACACTGTCCCACTGTCATTACAAGTCCAGCTCCTCTACCTGATTAGCTAAAGGATAGAGCAGGGCAGTTGATATCAGGCAGAAGGTCAAGAATGTGGGCACTGAACCAGGAAGTCCCTGTTTCTGAAGCAAATTATTAAAAAAAATAAAGCTGCAAGCACTTCAGAGAGAATGCGGTGATTAATAACAGCCAACATTGATTTATCAAAAATAAATCTGGTTAGACTAATTTAATCTCATTTTTTGATGACATAACCTCCCAAATGGACAGTGAAAACACTGTGAACATACTCTACCTTGACTTTAGCAAAGCTTTTGACATAGTGCCCCACAACATCCTGATAAGCAAACTAGCAAAAAATGAACTAGATAGAAAAGCTATTAAATGGATCCAAAATTGGCTGCTAAATAGGACACATAGTGTACTCATCAATGGTACCTTCTCAGACTGGAGAAAGGCAACTAGTGGGGTGCCACAGGGTTCGGTCCTAGCCCCACTGTTCTTCAACATTGTTATTAATGATTTAGATGAGGAAGTACAAGGAACCATAATCAAATGTGCAGATATAGAAAACTGGGTGGAATAGTGAACGCCCTGAAGATCCAGGGCATTCTTGATAAGCTGGAATGCTGGGCTGAAGGCAACAGAATGAGATTCAGTAGGGACAAATGCCAAGTTCTCCATCTAGGAAGAAGAAACCAAATGCATCAACACAAGATGGGGAATATGTGGCTCAACAGAACTGAAAAAGACAATGGAGTTACTGTGGACAACAGGCTAAATATGAGCCAACAATGTGATGCAGCCACAAAAAGGGCAAATGTTTTTTTGGGATGCGTTAATAGAAGTATTACTTCTAAATCATGGGAAGTAAGGGAAGTAATAGTTCTCCTATATTCTTTACTAATCAGACCTCATCTAGAATACTGTGTCTAGTTCTGGGCACCAAGATTTAAGAGAGATGCAGAAAAATTGGAAAGGGTCCATAAGAGGTCAACAAAGATGATCCAGGGTTTGGAAACACTGTCCTGTGAGAAGAGACAGAGAAGTGGGCATGTTCGACCTTGAGAAAAGAAGACTGAGCAAAGACATGAAAGCTTAGAGGGGATTGAGCATGCTCCGCAATCTTGGAATGCTGGCTGGATGTCTTCTGGCATGGAGTCCTCTGGAAAAGCAAGTGGCTTAAATCCTGAACATGAGCATGCCATGTTGCACCAGTTTGTCGAGGACCTACTTGTTTATTATATCCCACATTTCTTCTATGAATGGAAGTCAGAATAGTAGTCAAAGCAAGAGCCTGTAAGCCTCTGAATCTGGGGCTTATGCATGCTCCAGTCAGATTGCTTCCTTAAGATTTGTATTTGCTAATTTCTATTCTTGACTCTGTGACTCTGTTTTTGACTCAGAAACACGCATACCTCAGTGGTGTCTGCTACCCAGACCTCCTATAGTTAAAGGCATAGCCAGTGATACGGTGTAACTGGAACATGTCGAAATTTCCAGAAGAAGTTCCAGTGGAAATTAGGCTTACTTGAACAAGGTCATTTGCAAGAGAAAAATGTCAGTTTACATCAGGACATTTTCAGTTTGCAGAGGAAAATCATTAGAAAGTGGTGCCACTTAGCCAGCTTACTCAATACAAGTAAGATTTTAAAAGTAAGCTGAAAAAGTACACCATGTTGGTTTTTGGTTCTAAAAAATCCCAGGAATTTGACATGAAATATTGGAATTGCAGGGGAGGGGGAGTGCACTAAATTAGCTTTCTCCAACCTGGTCCCCTTCATATATTTTGGATTAGAATTCCCAGTATCCATTCCCAGCTGAACGGAGTGAACTGTGGTATGGAATAGAAGGGGGCGGGGGAGGTTCCTTGGAAATCAAGCAGCAGCAGCTTCTTTGAGCAGAGGCCTTCCATTAATGAAGGCAGATCCTAGACTGAACCCCATGACAGCAAAATTCCTAACAGTGACTTTTAAGAAAGACTTGCAATGGTAATACACATGGCCTGGCATGGATAGCTAATGAACAGATGTAGCATGATAAAAACCCATCCTCCTAGTTTAAGCCAAAGATGATCCAATTATACTTCTTGATAAACTATAGTTCAGCTGCTCTTATGTGCCAGCCTAGTTCAGCTGCTCTTATGTGCCTTGCAGCTTTCTGTTTAGCTGGGAATCCAGTATAGCAGTACTGAAAGGACTGGGAAAGAGTCCAGACTATCTATCTCATAGGCTCAGGCAAGGCATGTTTCATAATACAAGACTATGCTTATGGCTGAAAAATACTAGCCATGTCAAAGAAATGTTCAGGGCTGTGGAGCTGATTAGAGTGCAAACTGCATACTAAAGAATTCTCATGCATGCAAGATAATTTGGAAGCATAAGCAGCTTTGTCACAGAACATAAACCTAGGTTTGATCTGAGTAGCAAGTTTCATCTGAGCTGTTTCTCCTCCTCACCCGCCACACAAGAGGCTGCTACCAGGGTTTGGTTCTACTTATTGAAAAAGACTTATTGAAAAAGAAATGGTAACCATAATCTCTGGCAGTGTCTGCACCATGAGAGGGAAAATTGGGCTACCTGTCTGAGTGTGCATGTTGCAAACTGTCTTTTGTGTAGTGCCCCACTGGAAGTTCAGCGAGCCTCATGGTTTTATTCTGCCTTGGGCTGTTAAAATGTTGCTATCAAGGAACCCACAACTCATGACTGGTCAGGTATGCCCTCCAGTAAACTGCGGTCAGTGCCAGTCCGGTATCTATTCCTCTGTCTTGCTTGAACACATTTTTTGTTTGAACCCTTAAATGTCCTTGTTTTAGTGTAGTCTGTCCAGCATATTCATGACAACATGAATAGATGATGATGACGATGATGATGATGATGATGATGATGATTATAGCAATAGCTACTTTAGAATATGTCACTGAAAACTGTCAGGGAGTTCAGTGAAAGCATCTGGTAATGGCCAACGATTTTTAAGCCCAGTGCTGGGCTCTCATGTTGAAAGGCGTTCTGGAGCATAAAGTCAGTGTTGTAAATTGGATCAAAGAGGGAATTTTAGCAAATGAAACTTGTCACAGAGGTGAGAAAAGTGGCACTTGCCAGCATTCCCTCTTCTGTGCAACTTCACACATGGGAACTCTGGCTGCCTTTGCATCTGGTCTTCCTAAATAGAAAACTGCTTTCTTCAGAATATATTAACCCCACAGTACCAACTCTGATTGCTTAAAAGGAAGTATGTCTCAGTTCAGACTATTTTCTGATGTGAAGAATAGGTTGTTCCTAGGGAAAAAGGAGTTTTCCCAAAAGGGAATGCACTAAAGATTAGTGTTTCGTAGTAGGAGAATTAGTATTGCTCTTGAGCATTTCTAGAGAAAAATGAGATAACAACACTACCAATATCTGATTGCGTGGAGAAAAGGAAAATAGACTGCCCCAAAGATGAACAGATTCCCCTCCTTGCAATGCCTTTCTTTATTGAAAAAAGGAGCACACTGAATGTGTGTTGGTTGTGTGGCATGGAGGAAATCATTCCATATTCTCAGATGACAATATGACTGTCACCCAATTGCTCTCTTGTAGTTTGCTTGGCATATGGCTTAAGATAACTTTCAGTCACTGCAGTCCGATATTGTTCCTCTTTGAAACAATGGGAAATGTGATTTCATTTATTTTATTGCACAATCCAATGTATATTTAGACAAGAAAAGTGGTACAAGTCCCAGCGTGTCCAAACAAACTTGTCTGTCTAAACATTCATGAGTGCATTCTTGCTACTTCTAAGGTTTGTGTAGCCCACCCTTGAACAGTGCTGCTTCAAGTTTAGAGCAGCCTTTGCCTACCTATGTCCCTCTAGATATTTCACAGTACAAATCCTATCATCCTGACCATGTTGGCTATGGCTGATGGGAGCTGTAGGACAAAACGTATGGAAGGCACCAGTTTGGTACTAGGGTATGAAAAAGGGATCAAATCCATGAGGTTGTATGTTTGTGTATGTGTGGAGGGGGAGATGCACTCTAGTCTGATAGACATACCTGGATCCATCTCATTATTTTTCAGGTTCTGTTTATCTCTGAAGTGGCACGAAGCTCTTGCGGAAGCAACCATCCGTTGTTAAAAGCAACTGTGTAATGATGGAAAGGTCAAACTGTTCAGCACAAAAATGCTTTATATTTGTCTGTTTCAGCCTTCTGTCAGCTGTGGATGGTGGGAGGTGTACTCTAATGCATCTGGAGGGCACCAGGTTGAGGAAGGCTGGTCAATGCAAATTGGAAGGAAGCAATTTGTACTTGTAGTTCTATGACATTTTGGAAACTGCCTGCATGGTCACTGAAAAGAATGGAACCTATTTCCCACAGGGTCCAAAATGTCAGGGGAATTTCAACTGTGGAGGGAAGGTAAGAGGGGTCAGTGAATCTGGCCACGTCTTACCAGGCACCCTCACCTCATGGCTGGTGCCTGCAGCCCCACAGGCCAGCACAACTGGTAGGGAAGGGGCAGCTGAGGAGATAGATGCCTCAAGTCAGGGATGTCACACACTTCTAGATATGTGAAATCTTTCACAGTTTCGATTTCTTCATTGTTAACATTGAAGTCCTGTAATTCTTTTGCAGACATGATTTCATTATTCTCTTGCTATTCTGCTGCAGTCCTGCTCTTGTATTTCCTTCTTACACTTTTATCAGGGTCATTTCAAGTCATTGTTGCTTTCTTCAGTAGTATGGTGCCATCTGCATATCTAAAATTAGTAAAGTTTCTTCCACCAATTTCACTCCTTCCCCTGATTCTAATCCTGCTTCCCTGATATCTTTTGCATATGGGTTGAACAGATAGGGAGATAAAATACATTCTTGTCTGATGCCTTTGCCTATGGGCAATCATTCTGCTTATCCCCATTCTGTCCTAACTGTAGTTTCTTGTCTGTCACACAAGTTACACATCAGGACAAGGAACAGAGATTGAATGTTTCCTGTCTGTGGGCCATGGTTTTGTTTGCCATATTTGTTGATACAATTTTGCTAGGATTTGGACGGATTCATTTTCTGCAGCTTGGAATAATTCTGTTGGTATCGTATCTGCTCCAGCTGCTTTATTCTTTGCAAGAGCTTTCATGTTGCTTTCTAATATTGCAGGCTCTTCTTCTGAATGTGTCATTTCCAGAGTGAAAACGCGTTGTGTCTGTCTGATTGGAAATGTCCTGTTCCAGTCCACTTGAGTTCACTCACACCAAGGACTGCAATGTTCATTCTTTCCATTTCTTGGTTTACTATTCCAGTTCACCTTGATTCACAGCTGGGCATCGTTAGGTTTGGTTCACAGCACGGACTTAGGGCAAGTCAGATGTGAAGGATTCCAACCAAACAGAGCAGCACCATGGAAAGCTCCAGGTGACTGGACTGCATACCAGACAACTTTACCTGCATGTTGTGTTTCAACACGCAGGAGATGATGAATGAGCCTAAAGTATGCCTCTGGCTTCCCTTAGGCAGGTGAAAGGGCTCTAGTCTGTTTTAGCAGCTAAGCAGGGTTGGTGCACTGATATCTTCTCTTCTGGAGCCCGGGGAATATGGGGAGGGCCATGCAAGAGAATGGTTCCTGAGGCATCCTTGGAGAACTCATTCTAAGGAAATGGAAATCCTTCACAGGGACCGCATCTGCTGAGG
Source organism: Varanus komodoensis (assembly GCF_004798865.1). Lineage (NCBI taxonomy): Eukaryota > Metazoa > Chordata > Lepidosauria > Squamata > Varanidae > Varanus > Varanus komodoensis. The sequence continues at coordinate 592,657 of NW_025336088.1, forward strand.
ATGAGAAGTCCAGGTGCCTGACTACAATGCCAAGGATATTCTGAAAGGCTTCAGATTCTATATTTTAAAACTTTGCCAGGGCAAATCTTCCTAATAATCATGACAACAAGAAAATAGCATTAAGCAGAAGTTTCCTATATATAGCTAAGACTAAACAAAGGCAGTTGAGTTGCATAAAGCAGTCCCCAGCTGGTTTCTGTTGTTCAGGGTACTTGGGTGAATATAATGCATCCATGACTGTCTCTCCTCATTTTGACCACCCCTGGGGCAACAGCATTTCATGTGGTCTTTAAACAATCAAAATGTTTGCTTGTTAGGAACATAGAAACAGATTGAGTCAGAAGGAGTCTCCCGGGCCATCCAGTCTGACCCCTGGCTCCAGCCGACTCCACTCACGACATGCCCACCATGTGCATGTTGTGCCTATCCTTGAACATCCTCACCGATGGGGCCTCAACCACCTCCCATGGAAGCCCATTCCATACCCTCGGGGTCTTGACTGTCAGGAAGTGCTTCCTGGCATCTAAATGGAACCTTGGTTCCCTGAGCTTTGCTCCATTGGAGAGTGTCCTGCCTTCCTCTGCAGGGGAGGTCTCTACCCACCTCTGTGTGACATCCCCTCACATACCTGTATGTTGCCAACAGATCCCCTCTGAGTCTCCTCTTCTCCAGGCTGAAGAGACCCAGTTCTCTCAGTCTTGCCTCATACAGCATCCCCTGCAAACTGGCCACCAACCTTGTGGCCCTATACTGAACTGACTCTAACCTGGCTATATCCATCCTGTAATAAGGGGCCCAAAACTGAACACAGTACTCCAATTGCGGGAGCACCAGAGTTGTATAGAATGGTAGTAATACTTCTCTTGATCCAGAAGCCACACTTCTGGCTATGTAACCAAGGATGGCGTTTGCCCTCTTAACCACCGCATCACACGGCTGACTGCATGTTTAGCCTGCAGTCAACCAGCACCCTGCAGTGCTGCTCTCCAGCCACTTGTCCCCTAACCTGTACTTACGACACCTATTCCTGTGCCCCAAGTGTAAGACCTTGCACTTATCCACATTGAATCCACTGTTGTCTCCTGCTCACTTCCACAGTCTGTCCGGATCCTTTTGGATCTGGAGTGCCTGCTCCTCAGTTGTGGCCACTGCCCCAGTTTTAGTGTTGTCTGCAAATTTGATCAGCAGACTGTTCACCCCTTCTTCTATGTCATTGATGAAAAGATTAAACAGGATCAGCTCCAGGACAGAGCCCTGGGGGACCCCGCTTGTCACTGGCCACCATCCCGATGATCCCCCACTAATGGTTACCCTTTGTTTTTGGTCAGTCAACCATGCCCTAATCCATGGGATAGTGCTTTGGTCTCTATCCCAAAACTCCTCTGTTTCTCAACCAGGATATCATGGGGCACTTTTCATAGGCCATGTTTGTTTCAGTTTGTATGCTGCTTCAATAGCCAATACCTGGACTCTCTGTGCAGTTTACAACAATTAGAACAGCACAACATTATAAAACCAATAACAAGAAATCAGCAGTCAAAACACATTAATAACATAGTGAAAATGTAAAAACATGATACATCAAAATTAAAATATTACATCAGAGCATTAGACTAAAACAAGAGGCTACTTTGCTTAAGGAGGGTAGGGGTGGACACACAGGAAGCCCTCCACATGTTGCAGGATTGTAACTCCTGCTGATCTTCCATCTCCTCATTCTTCTGTATTACAGGACATCTTGCCAACTACAAGATATAATAAAAGGAAAATATGGCAGATTAGGAGAAATTGATGTGGCAGGGATCTTTGAAACATGCATCCAAAGCATTAGCACCAATACAGGGAGGGAAAGCTTTGTGCTCTTGTAGTGAGCTTGCATGGCACCAGTTCTATTCCTTCTTAAGACTAATCATACTCTGCCATTCCTTATCATTAATGACCATCATGTAGTAAGTAGTAGCAAGTGTTTACATAGCAACTTTTTAAAGTGCAGAATGCTTTAGATCCCCATGGTGTATCCTAATAGTGCAGATATTTGTAATAATATTGATAAGCTGCATCTCTAGAATGGGGTTTTCAGTGTTTCTGATCTCTGTTAATGATGTCAACTCCAAAGCAGGGCATTCCAGTTTTTTGCGCTTTTGTTTCCAATGTAAATTTAGAAGTGAGCCTCAACTGAGCACCGAACGAACTGTGACCACAGACACATTTTCTTTTTGTGCTGTATGTAGGGTGGGGACAGTGCATGGGTGGAGGGGGCCAAACAGCTCCCCATGCCCACTCCATGACTTCTCTTGCCCTCAGAAGCAATTAGCTCAGTGAATTCTGTCCACAGACCACAGCCTTTCTACCTGGCTATTTGGACTGAGGGGAAGAGCTGACCCCTCCCTTAGTCCCAACGTCCCATTGAAATCCACTCCACCAGGCAAGCTTCTTGCTTGCTTTTTCTTGCTTTTAGCCAAGAAAAAGGGTTCCAGGAGCTATCACTGAGATTGTCCTGCATCATGTAGTTTGGCCATGATCTCTCTCCATCAGCTTTGCCTGTCTTTGGGAGCTCAAAGATCTCAACCCAGGAGGAGGAGCTCTATGGCAAAGGAAGCAGAGATAGAATTCACTGAACCACTGAGAGCAGAGGTGCCTCTTCTTTTACCCAGGTGCTGGCAACCAGAGAAAAGGCAACAGGAGGGAACTGTGGATGTCTTCTAATGTATGTCCAGGAGAGGGAGCTAAATATTAACAAATGCTATATACATCTAAATGAGAATTGTTGCCTAAAAGAATTGCCTCCTGTTCTCACCTTTAAGGTTCTTGTTTTCTTTCTGGTTCTCTCCAAGAAGTTTTGGCATACTTATCACAAAATGATGTCTTCTCATGTCTGATCTGCTGGTCTGAAGTCATCATCAGTTTGTAAAATGCCATGAGAGAAAAAAGATGAGCAAAACACATTTTCATGTGTTTATTATTACTTCTGACCAATATTTCACTGCAGGAAGTGGGTAAAGTAGTGTACAGTCTACATCTAATCCATCTAAGTCTATCCAATTAGATAAGTTGCTATAATTTCTGTTTGGACAGAGAGGGAACATAAGTCAAGCCTGAGGCCAAGGAGAAGTGTTTGAGATGCATCTTGAAAGGTGTTGAGATGCATCCCCATTGTCCTTGAATGGGGTATAAATGGAGGGAGGACAATTCCCAGCCTTGGGAAGGGAAGGGGCCTGTAAGAAAGTTGTTAGAGGATGAGGTAAACTAGAAAAGCTTTGTTCTAATGGTGTGCTGTGCAGTTCCAAGGGGCTGAAGGCAAAAGGGGAAGGGCCAAAAGGCCAGCATGGTTTAGCTGAAAGCAATTACAGCCAGTAGCAAAGACTTAGGGGTGGCACTGCAGCCTTTTAGAATGGAGCCAAACAGCACAAAAGCTGGGACATCAGTGGTTGGGGGAAAGGGATCTTGGTGTTCCACAGAACTCCAGAGTTCAAATTTAGATTGCATTTCTTGGTTTAAAATAATGGGTACAAAATAATATTTTCTCTTTAAAAACCCAGCCAATCCTAAGCTGCTAAGACTTGGGATCTATTAAATATTTTGGGCTGGGGTGCGCAGTGGGAGTGGCCAGGCAGTATTGATTTGTATTGCTAGAGGAGCAGCCAACTAGTGCTGGTTTTGGTTGGCTTTCCTGTTTGCTGAGTGCGCCTGGAGGCAATCCATATGACATGCGGACGCTCTGTATGTTTTGGAATAACTGTGCCAGGAGTCAGGGTTGTGCAAGCGGAGCTATTTTAATTCTAAAAGGAAGGGTAGGAGGAATACTCCTGCTGGAGTATTGTGGAATTTACTCAAAGTCCAAGACAGAGTGTTTTCATGAGTTCCTCTCATTCCCTGTGATCATTTGACACTGGGGGTATTCCTTCTGTTCCAGGTCAACACAGAACTGTGAACTGTGCTCTTCTTCTCGTCAGCAATGTCTGATTGAACGTCAGATTGCAACTGTATGCATGAGGATTGGCAGGTGAAATATTTCTGTCAGCTGAAAATGGAGTCACAAATATATCAAAGTATTATTTCCCCAGAAATCTTGAAATCTGTTTTCAAATTCTTGTGTCAAATCAAAAAGCAAAGCTGCATATTTTTTGCTGTTCACAGGACTCTTTATTTATTTATTTAGAAAATTTCTATGCCGCCCCATTCGCCGAAGCCTCAGGGCGGCTTACAAATAAACTGTAGTCAACATGTCTAAAAAATTGTTTCCCTTAATTTGAGCTTGCCATAATTTCAGTTTCATTTGGAATGCTGTGATGGTTTGAAACATTTATTTATTTATTTAAAGTTTTTCTATGCTGTCCCATTACTAAAAACTCTCTGGATGGCTTAGAAAGGACAAAAAACCAAAAACCAAGAATACTGTATTGCTAAGTTGATTTTCCCCTTGATGACACATGTTTAACTCGTTTAAATGAGGAGTTAAATCCACTAAAAGCACTAAATCTGTAAGCCAGTTTTTGTCGTCAAATTCTGGCACAAATTTTGTTTTTGATACCATTAACAACTTGATAACAAATCATAAAATCTTTTCAACATTTGGACACAACTTAGCCATCTTACTTCCAAAAAGTAAATGATGTCATCATAGTCAGAATCAACACTTTTAAGGAATACCTCGGAATTGGAAATGATTTAATCCCTTGGCCCTTATGAAATTCACAGTCTTGATGGCATTATCCATGTTAAAGCTTTTGCACATAAAATTTCTTGATGTACTATGTAATGATACTTCATCAAACATGAGTTTTGTACTGCAATTGCATTGTCTTCTATTAAATTTACAAGTCCCTCTCTTTTACTTACCATCTCTGGGGCACCATCAGTAACTATGCCAGATATGTTGACAGTGGACAAAGAAAATCTCTTTAACATATTTTTTACTGCTTTGTATAAATCTCTTAATTTAGTTGTGTCTTTTAATGGCACTAAAGACTTCATCAAAGCATTAATATAATTCTTTTTAAAAACAATTGTTTACAATGGCTGCATTTGACATGGACATCCTGACACTATTGAATCACAATATAACAAACAGGAGCCTTCCAAAAATCTAATGAAGCTTTAGGTATTTAATCTCTCTCTCCCTCCCTCCCTCCCTCCCTCCCTCCCTCTCTCTCTCTCTCTCTCTCTCTCTCTCTCTCATCTGTTAGTGGGCACCATGACCACTAGCAATCAAACCTCTGAAGGACTGGAAGGGTAGGAAATACAACCAATCAATTTCTGAAGTCACAAAAATGGCTGTGCTTCAACTTGCTATGTTTACATGCCTCGTGAGTTTAGAACCTGCCAGTTCGGTGCTAGGCTTATGACAGATTTAAGGACCAGCAGCTCACACCAATGTGCAGATAAATTAGAGAAAGCTTAGACCTTTGGGGCTGGTCAGACAATCCAAATTCTGTGCCCATAAAATGCAACTGAAGTATACATTCCATGCACACAAATAAGATCTGCAACATTTCCTCTGGTTGAATGGAAGTGCCAGGCTTTCCAAAGTTTGTGTGTCTGGTTATATTCACACAGCGCAATAGGCAACCCTGGTTCTCAGTTTTTTACGGTTACCTACCTGCCCGACAAGGGAACCTAAGATTACTTTCATCCCTTTGGAGTGGGGGAGGGCAGCTTTGTCACTTCCACTAATGAAAGCAGACTATTAACAGACTTCAACTATTTAGTCAGAAGTAATTTCTTCTACAGTGAATTCAGAAGTTAAATGTGGGCAGGGAGGGGAGCAGGTTCAGGAATATTTCCATAAAGTTCCACCAGTACTCCACACCTGTCTGTTCAGACTCACTTTCAACACAATCTGCAGATCTATTCAGGGGTTAACTATTTGTAATAGAATTAAACTACATGAAGTTAAATGATGCGTTTGAAAGAGAAATATAACTTAGCTTGGTATGACATAGATTTTTCCACTTATGGAAGGGTACCGCAAACTGTTCTTAGACTTAATTGAATAACATCATCTTGTTGCTTGTTGTCCACAACTACTCCAAGGTCTTTTTCGGTGCTGTTAAGCCATGTACCCCTAGTCTTGTATTGATACATTTGGGTTTTCTTACCAGATGAATGAGTACAGGATTGCAATCTCCACTTCTGTGCATTTATATATAGCCTTTCCAATAGGCAGGTAGAGGTTGCCCAGTTTAGATGCCATTTTGTATATATGTGTGTACGGGGTGGATGGGGGGCAGACGACAACACATGGATCTGTGATTCTGGTTTTTCCCCCCAAAATGTCTGCTAGTATATGGAAGATTTTCAGATAGACTGGGATTTTCTGCCTCGAGCACCAAAAATACTGTGAAAATTCTATTTGTATGCATCTTTGATTTTAGAGAATCTTTCTCATTTAGAAGGGGAGGGAGAAAGGAGGAAGAAGAAATGAGTACTCCCTAATACCGCAACATTCCCGCTTCGTTCGGCAAGCATAACTCAACTTCACTCAACCCCCTTCCTTTGTCTCATTCCTCTTATTTCGGCAATTTTGCTCACTGTCTGCCTAGGCTTCTAAAGACCTTTTCAGACTCTTTTTGGGGAATGGAGATGGTTAAGAAGAGAAGTCACACATTCACATGTGCCGGGAGCCAGGTGTAAAAGGCGGCACTCCGGCCTTCTGAGAAGCCTGCGGCAGTTCCTCCTGAATCCAGAGGAGACCGAGCCAGGCTGGAGGGATGGTGCTTCCTTCTCCCAGCGGGTGGGTGGCAAATGGAACCACGCTCCCGGCACCGTCTGAACCACAAGGCAGCTATGAAAGCCATCGATGGGACGGCAGGAAATTCAGGAGAGGCGCGTGTCATCTTCTTCCCATCGTTTCCTCCTCACGCACACGCAACACAAAACACACGAGACATGCGCACGTGTGCTCCCGTTATCACCGCTTGGACCGCACACAAACGAGGGCAGCAGCAGGCGCGTCTCAGCCACAGGAACAAGCCACAAGGACTGGCCTGCCCCTTCCTCCAAGGCAAGCTGCAGCAATTCCCCCCCCCCCTTCCTTTCCCGCCAACCTGGGGCGTTTCAGCCCAACACTTCCCAATCTCCTAGCACCGGATAGGTCCTCCCACACATACTTTTTCGCTTTTTTCTGCCGCTGCTGCAGAGCCTTGCACCTCCCCGCCAGGGAGAAACGCTGTTTCACGCGCCAGCTGGGAGCGCCCACAAGAGCCGCCCTCGCTCCCCTCCGACTTCCTCACATGCTAACACGTACATTGGCTGGGGGAGGCGGGTCACCTGCCCAGAACCATTGCAAAGAGCGAACAGCACCCCTAAATCCTCCGGCAACCTTCAGGCAACCTCTGCAGCACCCACATTTGCCTTGCAACACGGGGACACCCCGCTAGGCATCCGTCTTGCCTTGCTTTGCCTCACAGCCTCCATTGCCATTGCTTAGTGCAATTAATGCCCTTTCTAAGGGGAGAGGAGTCCATCTGGCAGCACCTCGCACCTGCACGCCTCCCTTAGCAGCAAGAGCCCCGCCAGCACAGGTAGCCAGCACATTCCCCTTCCAGCAGCACATGCACACCGCCGCAGCCCGAAGTAATCTCCGCTGATCTCAGTGGCTCTTGCTCCTGAGTCAAGACAAATGGGATGGGAGGGTGAATACTGACTTCTATCCACCTCCTTCTCATTGGGTAGCCAACGGCCATGCTCTTGCTGTCCTGATAAAAACATCCTGATCACACACCTACGCATGCAGGAGTGTGAGTGAGCGTTTAGTCCTAGTACATCCCAAGTTGTTGTACAGCTACTCTGTATTTTCCTCCTTAACAAGGGTTTTTGGTGTTTTTTTGCGGGGGAGGAGTGAAAAGAAGAAGAAATAGAAGGGAAAACATAGGTGGGCTGTAAGTAGAAGACTATATTGTCTGGACCATGAAAGGCAAAGTGGTGGCATGATGAAAGCAAGCATCCTATGCAAGTACACACACACACACACACACACACACACACACACACACAACGCTCTGGACACTATTATACTAAAGCAAACACATTTACTGGTCTGTATGCTGCCCAAATCGCACCATCAACACATAAGAAGGAGGTATTAGATGTGATGGGGTGGGGAAACATGGAAAGTAAAGCTTAGAGGGGACTGAGCATGCTCTGCAATCTTGGAATGCTGGCTGGCTGTCTTCTGGCATGAAGTCCTCTAGAAAAGCAAATGGATGAATTCCCGAACAGGAGCATTTCATGTGGCATCAGTTTTTTGGGGTCCTACTTGTTTATTATATCCCACGTTTCTTCCATGAATGGAAGTCAGAATAGTAGTTAAAGATTCCAAGCAGTCTGCCTGTAAGCCTCTAAATTTGGGGCTTATGAGTGCCCCAGTCAGATTGCTTCCTTAAGATTTGTATCTGTCAGTTTCTATTCTTGATTCCATGACTCTGTTCTTGACTCAGAAGCACACATACCCCAGTGGTGTCTGCTACCCAGACCTCCTAAACTTAAAGACATAGCCAGTGATATGGGGTCGCTGGAACATGAAGAAGTTTACAGAAAAAGTTCCAGTGGAAATTAGGCTCATTTGCATAAGGTCATTTGCATCAGAAAAAATATCAGTTTATATCAGGACATTATAATGTCTTGGCAAAGTCAGTAGTGGGAATAGCATCGGGAAGCATCACTAATAATACATTTTTGCTCAGAAAGATCATTACAATGATGATAGTGCAAAAGAATATAACAATAACAAATATAGCAGTTAATCTTTTCCTACATATAGTATATACATTCTATATACAAGGGATGTATCAATTGGAATATGAATATTTTTTAAACTCAAGATATTCCTAATGGCCTCATATGGCCTCTACTCTCGCCACTCCTAGCAGCCCACTAAAATGAACCAGAATAACCTTGATACAGCATGTAGATAATGGCCTCAAAAGTGCAGCCATTTAGCTCAAGAGTGTCTACATCAGCATTCCTCAACCTGGTTGTCTCCTGATTGGTTGGATTATAATCCCCAACACACCCAGCCAGCAGGTCCATCCATGGTCATTGTTTATATAATTCATCCTAGTGTAACTAGTAAACAACACTCTCCTGCATTTGAAATGGCAGTTCTTCATAAATGGGACAGATCTTTGGACATGAGCTCCTGCCAAGGTTGAAAGATCTCTGATATGTGGATGTCTCAGAATGTGTGCATACATCTGGAAAGGACATGCATTAATAAATATCTGTCTTGTCTGAACTGAGTATAAGTTTATTGGCTTTCATCCAGATCTTTACCAATTACAGACTCAACACCAATTCACTTGCATCTAAAGAAAAGGAGAAAGAGCTGGGTATCATCAAGCAGCACTCCTCTGAGGTACTCATTGTACCTCACCCACTGTTTTCATGAAAGCATTAAAAAAAGCAGACACAAAATGGAGTCCTGCAGAACCCCATGGTGTAAATGCCATGAGGCTGATGAGTAGTCTTCCAGGGCTGCTACCTGGAACTGGCCTTTGAAGCTTGTGAACCATTGAAATACAGTGCACTGGGTAGGATCTCCTACCCAAAGAGCTTCCTGAAAGGGATGCCATAGCTATTGGTGTTGAGAGCTACAGAATCATAGTCCCTCCATGCTTTCTCCAGACTTAAGTTATCTTTCAGGCTGCACTAAAACCAGGCCTGACATGGATCTAGATAATCATTTACATTCAGAGGAGTCTGAAATTACACCACAGAGACATGCTCAAGCAAATGGTTTAGTATTTGCAACTAGCAAATAGTTGCTGTCATCATTGGGATTGGAAGAAAGGAACAGTTCCACAACTGTATCTTTTGAGTCATTAGGGAGCACTCAGTCTGGGAGGAAGCCATTGCTTGCCTTAATGATCTTGCCAGGCACCATCTTCTGGAATTCCCAGGCAATTACTCTCTGCTAGATGTTATAAACTGTGAAGGGCAAGAGTTGGACAAAAGCGTGGTTGATTGCAGTCCATCAAAAACCTTTTTGCCTCTTCATGGTGCAACCTCTAAAATTTATTCAACAAAATAAAACTAGATGGTGTACTGGGAGTATACAGCAAAATTAGTAAGTGTCTCCAATTCAAAATGGGCATGGGAAAATAAGTCACAGTAGGCAATTGGTTCCCTTCAACTCTTTCTAAAGGCAAACTTAGACAAGGACTTATCAGGCAGAAAAACTCAGCTAGATGGCATTGCAAAAATGCAATAGCACCCTCACTGACATAGCTGGGGCTCAGTAAAAGCCTCTCATTTGTGTTCAGTAACAATAAATACAAATCTCCTGAGCCCTATTCATTAGGAAATGTTGAATTTGAACTATTATGTCACCTGGTCAAGTTATCTCTGTAAGCCACAAGCCGGGCTCAGATTTCACAACAATCCATGCTGGTTTTCACCATGGATGACCTGTGGTGTGGTTTGAACCCTGTCATGGTGTTACTGCACAGTCCTTTTGGTCTCCAGGAACTATGCAGATAAATAACTTAGTTCTATGGCTTCACCGTGGCATTCCTGGTCATCCGAACCTGGATATGCAGTTTCCATGTGCCTACTGTACAGTCTGGTGGAAAGAGCAGCCACTGCTGCTCATGTCTGCATCCACAACTATCCAATCTGCTTAGCAACTGATGTATCAGCACCAGCTGTGCTCTGATTGGCCACTGTGCCCACTTTTCTCTGGCTCCAGATGTCCTCCTGTGGTTCTGGATTTTCCTTGCAACCCCCTGCTCTGCCTGCCTTCCACTGTGCTCTCCAGACTACCAGATGCCTCTGCCTCCAAGCAAGGCGTTCGACTTGGCACTGTGGTACTCTTCCTTGCACACAACATTCACTTTCCAGCAGCCTCGCCACCCCACTTCAGGTCCCGGTTCCCCAACCACAACCTCCTCCAGCACCAGCAGCCCAACCTACATGCCCCCAGCAGTTAGGCAAGCAGGACTATGGAAGAGAAATGGTGCACGTAGGGTCAGGAGAGATGCACCAATGCTGTGGGGATTGCCCTGTGTGTGAGCAGCATTCACCATGGAAATGCACTCCAAACTGGATCTGGAGCAGGAAAGCATGGCTATATCTTTGGAACGGCCCCCTTCTCCAATCCTTGTCACCCAGGCAACTATCTGCCAAGAAGCAATAGCAGCGAGCGCAGCACAGCATTCCCGATCTGGACGACATGCTGGTCTGCAGCCTCACCAGCACAGGGCAGCCCTCAAAGGAGGTGAGTTGGCAAACTGAAACAGTTTTCACCTTCTGGCAGTGAGGGTGCTTCCTGAGAACTGAGGCTATGGCAGGAGAGGGCATCCATTACCTGACACAGAAATATCCAGGGAAAACAGCAGGGGGCTACCAATGTGGACCAGGCAAGTAACAACTCCAGCAGCATGTTCTCTTCAGCAGAGATCATCAGAGAGGGAAGGACAACTGCCAGGGCTGTCTGTGAGCTTGTCATGATGGCCTGCAGATGCTACTGACTGGCAGACCAAGGCCATCCGAATGACAGAAGTAGCACTGCACACCCTCTACCAGTCCTGATCCCACCCTTCCCAAATGGACTGCCACTACAGTGCTTCCTGCCACTGCCCCCTCCTCCAGTGGCCCCTCTGGTGGTGCTGCCACCTCCACATCTGTCCCCCAGCCAGCATCACCCAGCGCAGCCTCCTGACTTCACTGGGCTCCCTTCAACATCGGCTACCTTCCTGAACACCACCTTCAGCACAGGAAAGTCCACTGCATGTGTTATCTTCCAGCAGACAGTGTATGTGATCAATCAGCTGTATCTGGTGGATGTGATCAATGCGGCGGGGGATGAGCACAAGAACTTCTGGGGGTTTGGGAAGCTGGGATTTCCTCAGAAGGGGGAGAGGGACTGGAATTCTGTAACTGTAAACATTACTACATCATTCAGGGTTCCAGGATGTCTTCACAGGGTGCCCAGGTACAGCTATCACATGGCCATCTTTTGGATCTTGCCCTTGGCAAGCAAACTGGAGAGAGGAGTCTTCTTACAAATCCCCCATCACCACGCTAGTGAACATTAAGCCCACCCATTCCCCAATCCCTGACAACCAGGCTTTTGCATTGCAGCTGAGGCTGGTGGTGCCCTTCAGCTTTCCCAGAACAGCCAAGCAGAACTTCAGCCACTACCACAGCCATACCAGGCTGTCCATGGAGAGCATCTTCAGGCCGCTGAAAAAGTGGTGTGTTCCCTGTACACGTTGCTAGATGCCAAGGATGTTGTGTCAGATATGATGGTGGCACACTGCATCTCGCACAACATCTGTGAGACATGCAGAGATGTGCTTCTGGAGAACCCAGCACTGCCTGGCCCAGTTGCTGAGATAGACGCTGTGGCAGCTGACAGCAGCCACACACTCCCTCTACTGTCCTTTCAACCCTCCAACTGCCTCTGCAGTCAGATGTGAGGTGCAGGATATCCACGCCGCTACTTCCCCATGGATCTGGGAGACCTACCCTCAGAGGGTCCACTGACAGAACTAAGCCTCCATCATGCCATGGATGCCAGTCTACTTCCTGGCAATCGCCATGCTACTATGGTCCCTCTCTGCCCTGCAAAGAGATGTAAATTTGTAAGTTGGGGGCAGTCCCACAGTCAGCTTTGAGCACCCTGGGTACATTGCCTCAAGCAACCTATACCATGTTGTGGGCAGCTAAGGAACAGGCAGTGCCAGGTATAGTGAATGGCAGAAGCAGGGGACCTGCACCCAGTGGCTGGATGCATGCTAGTGTGGAAACAGCATGGCATTGGGTCTCATTATGTGTGAACCCAACCACAAGTGCCCAGGGTTGGGGTAGGAGTCACAGTCCTGCCAGCAGAAAACTTGCTGAAAGCTCTCAGATCCAGAGACATCTGTCCCAAGGGGTGGATCACCAGTGACAGCAATGGGAAATGGACTCTGTGAGTCTAAAACTCAGAAAAATAGCAACCTATTCATGAGAAGGCAGTCAAGAAGAAACCTTCTGTTCTTGGAGGAGCGTTCTCCTGCCTAGTCAAGAATGTTAGATACCCACAAGGATTGGGCTGATTCTATGTTGAGGCAGTTTCATGGTTGCCATGGTAGTCATGAAGTTTGCAATGACAGATAGGAAACTAGTAGCTAACAATAAGGTGCACAGTGCAATCTGCAAATTCAAACAAAATGCATAAACAGGGCCGCTCAAAACAAAAGCATCCAGGTAAGAGAAGTGTCTCTGCTCTAACATCAATCTGAATGTTGATGCTGCTTTGCTGCTTCTTATTTGGAGAGCTGGGAACCCTGGTGCTCAATCATAGCTTGCATTTAAAATTACACATTTTCCTTTTGTTGTCTATTTATTAATTTAGAAAATTTCTAGGCCGCCCCATTCGCCGAAGCCTCTATTGCCCTTCCAGCCCAGAGAAGGTTTAAATTGGCTTCTCCTCTCAGAACAAGGAAATCATCTATATAATGAGCTATCTCTAATATATTACCTCTGTAAATAAAAAGGGAAAGATAGTCATGCTGGTCCACGAGGAAAAAAAATGCAAAACTATACCTTTACAAAGAGCAATCAAAATTCCACAAAAAAATAGGTAATGGTCCAGATCTCTTAATCAGGCTAGGTGATAACACCTAAAATTTGCCTTAATCAGATTGGCAGGGGCCTCAAGGAGGCAGAATTAAAGAGCTGGCAGCAAGTACAAGGATCAATGTGGAAATAAGGCTTGATACTCTGTGCACAAGCCTATTTAACTTATATGCAGAGCACATCATGAGAAAGGTGGGCCTAGATGAATCACCAGTTGGAGTTAAGATTGCTGGGAGAAATATCAACAACCTCAGATATGCAGATAATACTCTCATGGCAGAAAGTGAAGAGGAACTAAAGAGCCTCTTGATGCGGGTGAAGGAGGGGAGTGCAAAAGTTGGCTTGAAACTCAACATTAAGAAAACTAAGATCATGGCATTCGGTCCTCTCACTTCCTGGCAAATAGATGGGAAAGAAATGGAGGTAGTGACAGATTTTATTTTCCTGGGCTCCAAGATCACCGCAGATGGGGACTGCAGCCAAGAAATTAAAAGACGCTTGCTCCTGGGGAGGAAAGCTATGGCAAATCTAGACAGCATACTAAAAAGCAGAGACATCACCCTGCCAACAAAAGTGCATATAGTCAAGGCTATGGTTTTCCCAGTTGCAATGTATGGCTATGAAAGTTGGACCATAAGGAAGGCTGAGCGCCAAAGGATTGAGGCCTTTGAATTGTGGTGCTGGAGGAAACTCCTGCGAGTCCCTTGGACCGCAAGGCAATCAAACTGGTCAGTCCTAGAGGAGATCAACCCTGACTGCTCTTTAGAAGGCCAGATACTGAAGATGAAACTCAAATACATTGGCCACCTAATGAGAAGGAAGGACTCCCTGGAGAAGAGCCTAATGCTGGGAACAATAGATGGCAAAAGAAGAAGGGGGCGGCAGAGGATGAGGTGGCTAGATGGAGTCACTGAAGCAGTTGGTGTGAGCTTGGGTGGACTCCCGGGGGTGTGGGGGATGGTGGAGGACAGGAAGGCCTGGAGGAATGTTGTCCATGGGGTCACGATGGGTCGGACAGGACTTCATGACTAACAACAACACCTTTTAAGTTGACTAACAACAACACCTTTTAAGTTTTTCCTATCACATTATTTGGGCAACAGCCGTCCCTGCAATCTGCAGGGTGTTATGCTTTTGGGATTTGGGCTGGAAATCCAAACCATTCTCAGTCCTACCAGCAATATTAATAAGGACTACTTAACAGGGCTTCCATGATTTACTTTCTTACAGTGCAGCTCAGCACTTACAAAAGTAGCATAACTACAATGCAGATTTGTTCTACTGTTTTCTGTAGTATGATGCTGCAGGGCTGTTGCATGCTACTTTCTCAGCTTCATGCCTAAGCTGCAGCAGGGGTATAAAGCCCTTGGACCACTCTGCAGAGTTTTTGTAGATCACTCTCACTCTCACACTCTCACTTTTACATCCACATTACAAGAACTCTGTTTTACTCTGAATTATTTATTTCTGAATATTGCAAGTCACTCTCTTCCAACCAAGCTCCAACTTGCAATATGTGGCTAATGTACTGAAACTTGCAATGGCAGGGCTCCTTTTAAAAAAGCAGAAAAACTGAAGCAACATTAAACGAAGTTAAGATTCAGGTTAGAAATAGCTCCCATTTGCTGCTTTTGTGGTGTGTGTACACGCTGATGCCCAATTATAACAACACTAAAATCCTTAGATTTTCCCAGTGGCATCTACTGATGAGATCTTCTTTTCCCGCGGAAAAATGACTCCTCCACTCTGAACGTGGAATTACAATACAGAGATACTGAGATGGCTCCTTTTCACGACTACTTATTTCTAGTTTTCTCTTTACGTGATTGAGCAACAGAAATAGAACACAAGGATATCTAGCTATAGCATAATTATTTCCTGCCTTAATTTGCACTTGCGCGGTAGGAGACGTAACGCCGAGGAGACAACAGCAGCAGGGTGCGCGCCCGAGCGGCGATCACACGCCACGCCACGCCACGCCACGCCAGCGCTGACACCGCGACTTCCTCCCAGTTCCGCGTCCTCCCTGAGAGCGCGGAAGGGAGTGGGCGGGGTGAACCTGGCTCCTCTTCTCACGTGATTCCCCGGCAGCTTTCACGCTTTGCGCTTCAGCTTCTCTACCGGTCGCTCCTCTAGCCGCGGCGGTCAAGATGGCGGCCCGGGTGAGTGAGTGGTTGAATGAATTACGTGTCAGCTTGACTGCTGCTTCTTTCGTTGTTTACAGCCGTGTTAACTTAGCAGCCTAGCGCCCTGGAAAGGTCTCCGTATCTTTCTGTCGTAGCGCGTAGAAGAGCCTTGGTCTTGGACTGAGGAGAGCTGAGTTCGAGTGCCCGCTGCTCTGGCGCAAAAGTGATTCGTGGGTGGCTGCTATTCCCCCTGGTTATTTGCAGTCCCCCAGGTGAATCACTGTCTCCCAAATTAACCATACTCGTAAGGTTTTGTGAAGGGCTTAAATTTTCGGAGAAGAGCATAGCACAGATAACCATTATTTTCTTTCTTTCCAAATGTTCATACTCTATCTTCCGATTCCAGAGATTTAACAATTCCTGAATTAATTTCTGTTTGTTTTCTTACTACGTTTCTATACCACACCCAGCATGTTATGCGGTTCACAAATCAGAATCCTATTATGATTGTCTGCTTTTGTGAGAGCGTTTTCCCCGCACGCCTTGCCTTCAGATTACTGCAGTACTGTGTACTTACAATAAGACATTGAAGGAAAAGGGATAACAGCTAATCCTCCTATGCCTGAAATAGACGGGTTTCTTCAAAGAGTGCTTGACAAAATGTTCAGTTTCCGTTCATCTCTTACTTTTAAGTATGGCATTGGAGTAACATGAGTAACAGATGACTGATGCGGAAATGTTTGTGCTAATTACTGGTGGTGACCTGTGGCGAGCAACTGTCACTGTGCTGCTACCTCTATTTGAAGCAAGAGTATCTAGGTGGGAAGAGCAAGCTGTTTATGCGGTGTCTTTACTGCAATGTATGACAAGCTGAGAAATCTGCCTTTGGGTTGCTTCTATGTTAGGTGCTGTTGGTTATAATGTCAGATTGGCATTGCTTTATTTTCCCAGTGGCCCAATGTGTACTTGGCCTCTCCTAGGATGCAGGATACAGCAGAGGTGGGTTAGTGGTGGAATAATTAGGAATGGAATCTAAGACCAGTCTAATGAATGAGAGGTGCATTTACCCTTTCAGTATATACCATTTAACATCATAAAGGCTTATACACCTTTTTCATGTTTGAAAAGAAGTAGGAGTAGGTGATGATTCAAGTTCCTAGTTTACCCTCATTCCTCCTTCAGGTGCCAAATGCTGTCTGTGGATTGCAGCAAGTTAGAGAAGCTTAAGGAGGGATAACAGGTGAACACATCTGTATGTAACACAAAATGCCAAACATAAAATTTATGTGAGGAAAGTGCTTTAAAATTTGGAAGCATAATAATAATTCAGTGTACAGAGGTCATCTACAAATTGTATTACAATGGTTTGAGTGTTTCTCTGGTTTTGCCTTAGTTCAGAATAGCAGAGTCTGCCTGTAGGACATTGCTTAAAAAGTAAGAAGTGGCATTCAAACAAATGGTGTTGATTTTCCTTACTGATTTTCTCCCCATTACCTGGGCTCGTTCTGCTTAAACATTACTATCAGAAATGTTGAAGTTTTTCCTTATTTATTGATTTGTTTAATTTTTATACCATCCATTAGTCAAGGCTATTTCATTGGCCATGCTGCATCATTCATGTGCTAGAACTTTGTGCTGGTGACCATTTAAGAGTGGTGATCTTCTTCCTTGCATATCTTAAGATTTGCAAAGGGAAAAACCATGCAGCAAGCAGCATTCAGTTTCTGCTAAAATAGGTCAGGCATAATTCTGAAGGGTGGATGGGGGAGGGTTGGGTTAAGTATGTCTAATGAGAATCCCAAAAATCCATACCTAACCAGCTTGCAAGTCTTCCTAGTCTCAGCATCTTGTTTCATTTCCCGGGTGGTTGTCTTATGTGATTGCCTGGTCCTAGCTCCATGAGTGATCTCCATTGCTTAGTTGTACATGAAACAGAGCGGAATTATGGAGGTTAACTTTTCCTGTCTAGAAGAGAGTCATCAGACAGCATTGCAGGCGGCTGTGCTTTTCTGTTATTGTTGCAGTGGTTGACTAGAAGCAAGCTTTACTTTCCATTTACTTTTCAGCTAAGTCAGACATCATGAGTAGTTCCTGAGTGGCCAGAATTCAATGATAGGTTTCTTGCTACTTGTAAATATCAGTACTCTTAAGAATTTATCCTGAGCTGCGGGTAATGAGTCCTTAAGCATTTGTTGCTCTAAACAGATGCTTGGCCTTGTGGGATTCAGATGTCCTAATGTTTCTTAGGTAGAGAGTGGCCTAGTTTGCATAATCATGGCAACTCAAATAAGCCATTGTGGCTTGTTGCAGCTACTGCATGTGCTGGCCAGACTTCCCTAATTATGCACCCTGGTGGTATTTCTTACAGCATCCAAACCCAAGGAGCATGGCTTGTTTGTGAACGGCAGCAACCCTTAACCCATAGACTGTTTTTGAGTTATTTGAGTGTTTCCATCCTCCCCACATGAGCCATGCCACCCAGAGTCAAGACAACATGGCAAGCTGCCATAATCATGTTGCACAGGTCTCTGTGTGTGCATGACTGGACAACTGTCATCTTATGCATTGAACAACAATCTACACAGCAAGAATTTGTCTCTGCAGTCAAAATATTGAGGGCAGTTTACATTGGTATTGACTCATAATTTATATATTTTGTTTAAAATTGTTTCTAGGATGACTTTAAGGAGGGAATCCTTTCAAGGTAGCATATAAGATAACACCATAATATAACATAACAATCCAGTAACATTTCCATAAAATAGTGGTAATCAATTTAAAAGATAAATAAAAACACATATTGCTAATCAAAGTAACAGTCAAAATTTCTGTTGGAAAGACATCAAAAGTATGAGAACCTTCAGAATTTTCCTGAAGCATTGTAGAGAAGGGTCCTGATGATCCCTTGATGGAACCTGATTCTAGAGGTGCAGGGCCACTACTGTGATGACTGCCTGTCTTCTACTTACCAGCCTAATTGCTCTTGGTGGGTGAGGAGAGCATTTTATTAATTAAATAAAATGTGGGCAGGTTTGTATATTCAAAGTACAAGTCTAGATTTTGATTGGAGGGGGGGGGGTGATGCCTTTTGATCCAAAAACCAGATTGTCCTGCAGATAATGCATGGTAAAGCTAGATGATGTTGAGGCCTTCTAATATCCTTTTTCTCTTATGCTAATTGGAGCCTACTTTCTCTCATTTTTTCCCTTGTCTGTACATAATAAGGAACTCTGCTGGTTTTTGCAGAAACTAGCTTCTGCCAATGCTGGCAGAGTGTCTTCTTCCCACCTTAGTCACATCAAGATTGGACAGTACCCACATGCCATTTATTCCAGACTAGCAAGTATGTTCACAAAAGTAAAAACCTATAGACTAGTAACCAGATTGCTACCTCCACCATTTGGCTGTGATGCAGTTTGTTCTTTTCTATGCTTCCTAGGGTGGATAAAAAATTCATGATACTATAATATAAACAATTTATTTAAAAATTAAATTGATTTTAATGTTTCATCCACAACTTAAATAAATTTCTCAAGAGAGTTTCAGTTAAATTTAACCAAAAACATGCTAAATCTATGCTTAACATTCTCAGTAAAATGTAGTCAACTAACCAGTCAAACATGGCAGTTATTTTAGTTTTCTTGCTGATTTAAATCACTCAGTCCACCCTCAGTCCACCTTTGTAAGCCGCCCCGAGGCTTTTTGTGAAGGGGGTGGCATAAAAATGCTTTAAATAAATAAATAAACAAATAAATGATTGCTTACATCCAGTCAAGTCCCACTACATTCCATAGGATTTACTTCCAAGTGAGCATGCGTTCATTCATTTGTAGCTATCTTTAATGGAAATTTATCTTTTAGAGTGCTCCTTGTTTGATCTTGTGCGGGTATTGTCATAGGTTAATGTTTTGCTTTAAATTTCACAGGGCCTAGTTTGAAAGCATAAGTTTCCAGTTAAAAACTAGAAGTCTAAATCCCCCAAAATTGTCTGGTGAGTTCAAACCAATCAGTGAGATTTGGCATCCTTGCCTTTCACTGTTTGCTTAGAAATTGCCAGGTCATAATGCTGCAGTGATGGTAAAAACTGCTGCTGGCAGAATTCCTTTTCTCTGCAGTTCTTAAGGGCATGGAAGGCCCGTTGGAGTGCAGAAATAGCAATGTTAAGCCCCTTTGGCTCTTCAGCCCTCCAAAGCCCACTCATTTTAACTGCATATTTTTCCAAGCAATAATATGCAAACCCTTTCTCCTTAGCCAGCATGAAGTTTTGACCTAAAGCTGTTTGTCCTCTTTTCTTCAATTCCTTGTGTCAGTTATATGGTTCCTCAGATTCCTCCATTGCTTTATTTTAGCTGTTGTCCTATGGCCACTCTCTGCAGAACATTTTTATATATTATAACAGGTATAATATTATACCTAGACTTTAAGCACTAGTGAATGTTTTCTCATAGCTTCTTACCTCATTAGCTTCTTTACCCCTACCTTCTCTTGGGGTTCCAATTTTTCATGTTCTTTATGCATCTTTTCTGAACTGCTTTACCTCTTGGCCTCTCTTACTGCTTCCCTTTTTCTGGGCTTTCCCTGTTCTTACCTGTTTTCAACCAATTTCATGACACTACTTTTGCGCCTATGGCTTGAGGTTATAATTTCTTCCTAGTTGACTTTTCCTTCCCTCTAAGATCCTCACAGAGGCAAACTGTTCTGTGAGTGGTAAAGCAGTTACACTAACCAAGAAAGAGAGTTGATGAAAACATGGGACTGTTCATAAAAAGAGATCATTTAACTTACCACCTATCCATCATCGTATTAGTTTGCTTTCAGTACCCAGGAAACTAGCTGTTGCTCATCTTAAGCCAAGACTGCATCTTTGGATGGTGAACACCCCTGTAATTGGTTCAGAGCAAATTGGTTTTCATTAAGGTTTCTCTACACTTATACTCTTTCCTTTTTGGCAGGTAAACATATTTCCCTTAAAAGAAAGCTATATGCAGCTTGTATTGACTTTTGCACTGCGTATGATTCACTCTCTTGCTCACTTCTCTGGAGCAAGTTGGAACCATTACATATATGCCACCAAGATTGCTGTTTTTAATTCAGTCTTCGTACTTTACACCTTCTGTCTCAGTTAGATGCTCTGCCACTGGTAACTATTCCAACTTAATTCTGGTTACAAAACATGTCCACCAGGGTTGCATCTTAGCTTCAGTGCTTTTAAATTTGGATTTACATGATCTGCTTCTCAAACTAAAATACAGTGATTTCCATCTCCCTAAAATGAAAGCTCCCCAGAGAGGTCCACCTGGCGCCGTCGTTATTTGTTTTTCGGCGCCAGGCGAAGACCTTTTTATTTAAGCATCATTTTAACTGTTAATATTATTGGATTTTATCTGGCCAGGGCGACTTATTTTATATTGTTATTTTTTATATTTTAACTTAATGTTTGTAAGATGCAAACATTAAGTTAAAATATAAAAAA
>NW_025336088.1:613918-701417 GCF_004798865.1 Varanus komodoensis
GTTTTTCGGCGCCAGGCGAAGACCTTTTTATTTAAGCATCATTTTAACTGTTAATATTATTGGATTTTATCTGGCCAGGGCGACTTATTTTATATTGTTATTTTTTATATTTTAACTTAATGTTTGCATCTTACAAACATTTTAACTTAATGTTATAACTTAATGTTTGTATTTTAATTTAATGTTGTGAGCCACCCTGAGGCTTCGGCAAATGGGGCGGCATAAAAATGTTTTAATAAATAAATAAATAAATAAATAAGCAGATGATGCTGTGTTATTATCCTGTATGAGACTAGAGTTGAAACATTGTGCCATGGTGAATTTCTGCCTGGACAACCAACTGGCTATTAATTATAGTAAATCAAAAAAGTTTTTCAGAAAGCAGGTACATTCAAAAAAATTTGTCACCTTGGATAAGGGCCTCTGATAGAGCAGGTGAATTCAATTCATTTTAATTACTTCGATTTCATTTTACTGCTTCTAATACCTGGTCAGTCCATATTAATCACATTCTGGAAGGAACAAAAGCTGAGTGAACTGCTATTTTGAGGTTCTTTTTCCAATTCGGGGCCAATTGATCCCAATGGTATTGGAGGGTTACCAAGCAAAAAAATTGTCCCTTTCACCATATGGAGTACCTATTTGGATCTCAGTAGCTTTAACTAGGCTGGAAATGGTACAGGCTTTCTTTTTATGTGCTCTTCTGTGAGCCCCTAAATGCATTTCAAATTCTAATCTACTGTGGAATCAGGCTGTAGTCAAATTTCTGTTATGGCTTAGGCAGCTGCAGTAAAATAAACTTGCCTTGCTAGATCATGAGTCCTAACCTGAGCTTTTAAAATGGATGCATAAACCCATAAAACATCTTGGGATAAGTTAATGGAGGATAAGCTGCTGAGTATAGGGTTTAATCTGTCCTTCCACACTGATATCTCTAATGTTAGAAACTAGGATTTGAAATTGTTGAGATTAGATCAGGTGGTTATTAATTTAGATCCTGGGAGATGCTGCTCTCCTCTTTTGAGGGGCTTTTCAGCCCTTTTATTGTTCTGTTGAGTTATTTTACCTTTTTAACTGTCCCATGTTTTTGTAAACTCCTTTTCTTGGCTAGAGTAAATGCTTTGCAACTCACAGAACAGTCAGGCTGCTCTGAGGGTATTAGACTCTGCTTTGTGGTTGAAATTTTACCACATTTTCTATTCGGCTGTCATTTACATTCTTCTCTAAGAGCAAGTTTTATATTGCCTTTACTGAGTAAGCTCCCTCATTACTCCCATGATTTTTATATGCCATATCATTTGGGGGGCAGAAATAGGTTAGGCTGACTTCAGTCTTGTAAGACCTATTTTATTTGGTACTAAAATCCCTATGGTTTACCAAGCTCTATTAAATGTACAAAGCAAAGCAACTTCTCCTAACAGGACATAACTAAACTGTCCATATATTCCAAGTATGCATTCTTGACTGAAAACAAAGGAAGTCATTGCAGGATGAAATCAAAGTTCATATAGGTTTGTATCTTTCCAAAAATCTCAGGAAGAGATTTGATCACTGGAAAAGGCCCAGTGACATATGGTATAATTTCTGGTCACTTACTCTAGAGGGAGGGACCTTTATGTAGTGTTTACAACCAAGTTTCAGGTTCCTGTTTGACTTGATATTTGAGATCCAGTGTCTACACACTTGAATTTCAGTTGCAGAATACAGACAGAAATGTATAATTTGCAATCGGGCATGAATCCTGAAATGATTTGTGCTTTCCCTAAATGGTATTTGCTGCACTTTATGAGTAATTCCCTGAATATATGGATATGTTATCACTTTGAAGAAAAATCAATACAAACAAGCTATTTTAGGTTTGCAAATCAGGCTGATTCCAGATTTCTAGAAAGAAACAAGAATAAAATGAAGGAGTGGACATTGACTCATGCAGACTTAATTTGTCTTCCTTTTAGAAGCTGCGAGTTTTCTATTTAGTCAATTGTGTGTGTGTGTGTGTGTTGATAAAGATGTTCTTCATGTGACATAGGGAAAGCTTAAGTCACTAATCTCTGCAGAGCAGATTATAAAGTGACATTTAAATTTCCAGGAGATTTGTGTCCCAGTTTGTCTAATATGGTTGGGTTGGGTATAGGGTAACATTTTGGGTGACAATTCTCAAGTCAAATTTAGAGAAGAATTGCAATTAAGTGGTTTCAGTAATTTTCTCTGCACATTTACTGGCTGAGAAATATTTGCATATGAATCAATTGCAGTGCAAATTCCAAAACAGAATCTGAATAGACGTTAGCATAAAATGAATACAGAGCTGCTCCCCTCCCTATGCAATGCTGCATCATTCCACCTCTGCTTTGAGTACTCAGTACAGTCTTTAACATCCTCCTCTTACCATTATTGAGGGAGTCTGCAGACTGTGCTTGATTTTCTTGATTTTCTGCATCTTGTGGAAATTGCTGGATCAGAAATTATTCAACATGTTGTATAATGGGTACCTCACTAAGGATGGTATCTTACCACACAACTGTGTTCATGCTGTAAATGTCTTCCTGCATGATAACTAGTAATAGTTTCCTCAGAATGCCAGCTTTACTTCTCTTTCGTTAAGCAATTTCTGATTAAAGGCTGAGAGATTATAGGAGGCCAGGTAAAGCAAATGGCCTTGGTCCTTTTATAAACTTAGATCCTTGTAATGTGCTCTATGTAACTTACCTGTGCACTTTTACACAGGTAATTGAACACGTTTACACAAGTAACTGAAAATTTTGTTGTTTATACACAGTATCTTTATATTGCCTTTTTGTAAAATTGCTGAAGAGATAAGGAATGAATTAAAAGAATAAACAAAACCATTGTTAAAAACTTTAAAAGTCTAGTAACCCTATATTTTGAACTGAATGGCTACCAATATAGGCAGGCAATATGAGAGAAGTTCATGTAAGGAAGGCATCCACTGCACACCAGAATTGCTTCAGTTCTAAGGCAATGATATACTGGCATGAAAAAAAATTGAGGAGGGTAAGGAGAGTAGAACCTAGTATGATGTGGCATATAAAAGTGGGTGTAGGTCTTTAAGAAACATAAGTCTTACTTTTCGTACGTACAAGTGAATGGGGTGGCCTTATACTGTAGAAAGAGTAAAAAAGGTTTTTTTCAGAACTTTCAAAGTCACCAGAATGCTCAAAATGTCTTGTTAACCCTAAATAGTGTGTGTTATATATTGTATTTTAAGTTTAATTTTAAGCTCATTTGGTTATTTTTATTGAAAAGCAGGTAGCAAATAATAAATACACTAACAGTCAATCCTATGGGCATCATTGTCTAATAGAATTAATGTGGAAAGGATTGTGCTGGCTGTACCTTCAAGGCTGCAAGAGCAACTTCAGAGGAAGGAGCACAGAGGGGAGGTGACAGGTGCTGCCATAAGACAGAGTATCCTGGTGGTGTCTCAGTCTCTCACCTTTGTGTTCCATAGTGCGACACAGATGGTCAAAGTCATCTGTCTAAATCTTCTGCTGGCAGCGGAGGGGCGAGTATGGAGGTGACCTTTGTCTCTGTGCTCCTTCTGCCCTGCTTTTAATCCTCCAAGTTTGGATGGTTGTGGGCATCTGGACTGGATTGTGTCCATCACTTAATGGTGCAGAGGATTGTGCCGAGCCTTCAGTGTTTTATTGTTATAAGGAAGGCATTTTTATACTCTGCTTTCTGATTGGATCAGGAGAGGCTTCAACATTAGGAGGAACATGTAATTTTGAATTCTGTTTATTGGGGCTCTGACATGAAGAGTCGTTTCTCCTTTGCTTCTGCACTTTTGGAGGTGTTCAGGTTTTTTCTCCTTTTTAAGTAAATATTGAGGCATCCCATGTCCTTAAGTCACTTCAAGGATTTTTATATTGATGTTGTTTATCTGATTTGCTCCCTGTCAGATTGCAGCTGACTCATAGATAATCTGTGCTATGCATGCTTGCTCTCTGCTTCTGGCAGTTCAGTGCTGAAGGTGATTCTGTCCTTGCAAAGTCATAAAAATGAATTCTGTGATCTTGCATGTACAATTTCTGTTAGGTATGAGATACACCAGTGACATGCAGTTCAAGGCCATTTTTAGATTATAATCTGCTTGACAAGTAAGGAATTGTCAATCAACATTTATGGTGTCCAATATACTTTGCTTAGAATTTAATTCCTGGGCCTTGATTCTCTTTAGATATCTTATAGAAAGCTTCCAAAAAGGTATGAGGTATGATCCTATTTGGATCAGAACACAACAGAATAGAGGAAGCAGATTAAATGTTCGAATGGTTCTTTATGGGGAGTACAGTCCTTCTGTGTGAGAATTATAACAATGGGAAGCCTCAGGAATCTATTCTGTTTTCTTTAACATATACAATGGTTGAGTGAACTTGTTCAGGATTTTAGAATAAGATGCCATTGGTGTGCCATTTTAGAATGAGGTGCAAGCTCTTTTTCTCATTCTCATCAAATTTAGGTACATCTGTGAGAGTTCTGAATGATTATCTGAAGTCCATTTATGGCTACAGAAGTTTGCCCTACAATTTTGCACACTTGAATAACCTTTCAGTGACTATTGTAATACACTACTCACAGGGTTGCCCTGAAGACAGTTTGGAAGCTTCAGCAAGCCCAGAATGCTGCAGCTTCTCTCTTGTGTAGGGCTGGCTGCAAGGAGTGATAATATTGCACTACATTTGAAAAACTTCCACTATGTACTAGTCTGATTCCTGGCTAAATTCAAAGTATTTTGAATTTAGTAGTGACCTTGAAAACATTTTATGACCTGGGTAGAGAGATGTAAAATTCCTGGAAATTTTGAAGCCATAGGGGAGATATTTTCCTGCATTATCATCTTCATTTTGAATGTACATTTGGGGGGAAATAAAAAAAATATGCAGTATTCATTTTTACTACTCTTCACAGATGTAAAGGTACTTGTTTACTTTGGAACATAAAATGTGTTGCATAACTTGTTTTTTTTCATAAAAATATCACTAAAATTAAAAAATTTCAAAGTAAACTTGGTCAGTAAATTTGTAACTATTTTCCTAAAAGCTTTACTTTGCAATTTAAAATAGCAAATGCTATAACCCTAACCTTCACCCAATTTATAAATACATTTCATGCTCCTATTTTATGTGTGACCAGAGGGAGCTTCAGGAAGTAAAACATCTAAATCATCTTAGAAGCTTGAAGCAGGAAAACCTGAAGGCGGAAGACAGGTGCTACAGCATATGTTCTTGTTTGTGAGGAATAGATTGGGGTGGGGTTTACAGTTTCCTCCTCCATTTTTCCCTCTCCAGCAGATTTAGACAAACCCTTAGAAATGTAGTCCTTTATTTGAGCTCTACACATCACGAAACAGCATAAATCAAAGAAATGATCCCTTTGAATTATGGGAGTATCATTTGCCCACCTGAAGAGCTGAATCCATACTGAAACTTCCTTCCAGAAGGATTGTGACTCCATCCTAAGGGTGACTCCCACGGCTTCAGGCTAGATAGTGGGGACATTGGACTTGATTTGCCCTATTGTTTCACCTGCCATCTTCTGACAAGGTTAAGGAACACCCCCTCAATCTCTACCCCTCCCTGTTTTGACATCTTCCTCCTTTTCCAAGGTGGGCTGGTTCTTAGGGTGTGTCTGAGTATCTTCACTTTGTAACCTTGTAACCATGTTCACTATATAGTTGTGGCCTATTTCCTTCTCTTCTTTTTGGGTAATCAGACATTTTCACCTTCATCCTTTAGCAATGATTTATCCCCAGTTGGTTATTTCACAACTTGTGTTGGCTTTCTTAGTCTCAAAAATGAAGTAAAGGCCGTGTTATCCATACAGAAGTCAAATTGCAATCCAACACTTCAGTATTTCATCTCATGAAAATGGTCCAGCCTAGGTATCAATTCTTGCTTCTCAAAAGTCCTGTGTTTTCACTTTCTGTTTGTCTAAAATCACATGTGCAAAGACACAGGCTGATAAGGATTGTTTCCTGTGATGATGTAGCAGTGGAGCTTATCAATAAACACAAGAAGAAATCAGGTTTTAAAAAAATTAACTTGTATTTTTAAGGTTCCTAGAAATATAACTACCAAATTTCTCTTAACACCTAAGTTAATTTTAAATATTAAATATTTGGGATATAAGCATGTTAGCTGGAAGTTAGTATGTACATAACTACCAGGTGTATTGAGTTAAAGGAGGGTTTACAATAGCAAAAGGGATGTGGTGGCACAGTGGTTTAAACTGCTGAGCTGGTGGGCTGGTTGATCGAAAGGTTGACAGTTTGAATCCGACGGGGTGAGCTCCCGTGCTTTGTCCCAGCTCCTGCCAACCTTGCAGTTCGAAAACATACAAATGTAAGTAGATGAATAGGTACTACTTAAGTGGGAAGGTAACAGTATTCCATACACTTCGGTGTTTAGTCATGCTGGCCTCATGATCCCGGAAACTGTCTGCGGGCAAATGCTGCTCCCTTGGCTAGGAAACTGAGATGAGCACTGCCCCCTAGAGTCAGACATGACTGGACTTTAATGTCATGGGGAAACCTTTACCTTTACCTTATTACAAGAGCAAAAAAACCAATCTAAATATTTCTTAAATATGAGTATAGGCCATCTTTCAAACATAGGCATTTAATTTTCATCTGATAAAAACTGTTCTGGTATACCCAATGTCAAACTTTGACCTCTCAGGCATTTTTTAAACAAATATTTATAGGCTGCCTTTCTGTATACAAATACTACTGAAGTGACTTAGAAGTAATATTGAAATGCTAAAATAACCACATACAGTATCAACATTCTATTTTTAATTGTCAGGATTCTTCTTCCAGGGACATTGATGAAAGATGGCTCAGCTGAATTAATCATTTTTGTTTGTTCCTTTGGCTTACCCAGCCTTGTCTTCATAAAAACAGAGTGGGCCACTTTGGACTAAAACAATCCACAAGTTCTGGAGCAAGCAGAATGGCTCTTCCCACCCACATGCTCCCACCGCACTAAACAACCCAAAGGCTCCCCACCTCTGTTCAGGGTTAGGATTAGGTTATTGTCTGTATTTCCACTTCCCATGAAATAAAACTCATCAAACACAATTGAATTGATTATGTTTGTGTGGGCAGGTGTATCATTATCATGGTGCTGATTATAAGAAATATGCTAGGAATATTTTAAAGATATTCCTTCTTGGGGAAAAACAAGGAAAACAAATACAGTGAGACAAAGAGATGCAAAGTCTGCTTGTAAGAATGAAACAGTATTCTAGTTGTAAATTTAACATTGTTTAGCAGGCATGTTTGCAATGTTTAGGAAATCCATGTAAAAGGTTAAACTCATTTTAAATCACAGATTTAAATCTTCTTTTTCTTGACTGAAGACACTGTGATTCAGATAAATCCATCCTGTTTTTTTTATGGAGGAGCATTTGACCCTGTGAGCCTCTGCCTTCTACCTATAATGATACAGCCCATACACAGCATTACGGACTTTGTCTGAGTTGTTTTTCCACGTGTCTATCATGAGTGTGTCAACAGGATTTGCACTGTGCGAATACCTAAGCACCTTGCTACTCAGAGAGAAATTGTTAGTGGTTTGAGGAATTCTTAAACACCTGAGTCCTTCTCTAACTAGCCCATTCACATTGTTTGTTTGGTTGGCTGGTTTAATTCAAACGTGGGCTTCAGAGAGCAAACCCACTTTATATGCCTGTCCTTTGGTATCTCTTTGCTGATCTTTTCTTTATTCATCTCTTATTCCATCACAGACTATGCAAGCTGCGAGATGTCCTACAGATGAACTCTCCTTAAGCAACTGTGCTGTGGTCAATGAAAAGGATTTTCAGTCTGGCTTGTAAGTCTTGGTTGTCTTATTCTTATTGGTCTTCTTATTCTCTGTTGAAGAAGATATGTTTCCTGGAGGAGACTGGAGATGTGAAATTACTTATAGGTAGCCTATCCTGATTATTGGAAGACCGCATATGATTAGTGTGGGTGATGGTTCAGTTTTGACATGGCTCTTACTCTCCACCCACTACTTCAAAGGGCTGTGTGTTTGTGAAAGAGTTAAAAAAGAATTTCTGGGAAGGTTGCATTGCAAATGAAGGTGCTCTGTGTTCCTTGACTCTTTGGTGCTGTTGTGCAGGATTCCAACTTAGTTCCTTGTTTGTGTAGGGGAGCAATCTGAGAAGTAGCTTTTTTAAAATGTATTTTTATTGTGAAACCGAATAAAATAGAAATATATGATCAAATAAAATGCAATTATGTAGATATGAATTTATTAAATTAGTATATAAGATATGCATATATTATCAGTATATCTGGGTAGAAATGAAAATACAGGTTTCTGGAAAAGGTATATTTAAGCTTCATCAAAGGAAGACCAAACATCTTGGGGGGTGGGGAGTATGTGTCCCCATTCAATCATGACTGGCACTTATATACCCATTCAGATATTGAAAGTGTCATACCCTCAGTTCAGCACTTTATTAGGAAGTGATCATTTGTTCTACCAGTGTTGGAATATCATTGTTTTAGCTGTCACAAGGGCATGCAGAATTTATTTATTTTGACTGTGTGTTAACTTCCATTAAGCAGTTAGGTAATATAAAAGAAAATATGCATCGATAAATATTAAAGAATTCTAGTACAAAGTTTAGCCTTGTTATAACTGCCTTATAAAAAGAGGTGACTATTGGATATTGCCAAAACATATGATCAAATAAGCATTGGCAGTATTACACTGTCAGTAGTTAGCCGACTTAAACACATCCCTATTAAAAAGGTGTTGTTGTGTCCAATGAACTTCTCTTCCATGTTTTTGCTGACTAAAGTATAACCTAAGATCCACCAACACTTCAGACACTTCACTTCAATAATAAAAAAAATCATTGATAGGACAAAAGAGGACATTCCAGTTCCTGTTTTTTCCTACTTAAGGTCCTGTGTATGATACTCATTCACTGATTCATTCACCTCAATAAGTATGTCCAAAAGCAGAGGAGACTAAGAGGCTGTAATAGCAGCAGTGCCAGACCTAAACAGAATTTTAGGTCTAGCCAGAAAATCAGATTTTGACACGCAAAGCCAAGAGTAACAAAACTTAGTCATCAACCCCACTAATTGATTCAAACTAAAAATCAACTTATCTGTCCAAGTCTTCCACAAAAATTTTCTTACCATTTTTTAATTCTATATTTCCCCATAGAGTCAATTAAATTTGATGTGAGAAAACGGATCACAATGTAATATCCACCACACATCCTAGCAGCCATAACTATGGAAGGAACCCTATCCATTTTAGTACTCTGGGAGTATCAGCTATTGGGTGGTGTAAAAAATGAATGAATGAATGAATAGTATCCATTTGGAAAGAGAATCTAGACAAGAAATTTCCACGAAGGTGGAAAAATCTAATATAAGGGGAAAGACTAGCCTTTGGTACAGGCCAGCAAATAGGCTTGATGATTTAAAACCAGGTCCAGAACCCAATCCATCTTCCTTAATTGGAAATTGCATCCTTTTAAAGGATACTCATGGGAAGGAATCCCCCAACTTTTAGAAAGCAAATAATAGAGTTGGAGAATATTTTCCAGATATACATTAGGAACTTCATGTATAACAAACAATCAGAGGTATAATGTTCATCTTTAAGGTTACCCAACTAGCTATACCCTACAAGGTCTCATTAGACAACTTACTCAAGTTTAGGTTAATTATTTGAACTATGTTTCTGAAAATAAGTATCACCTAATAAGCAATAAAGCCTAAACACCATCAGGATTTCCAGTTATCCAGTAAATTATGAGATAGTGTCTTTAACTTGGCATGAATTCAGATTTTGATCAGTTAATTGAATAGCTGGACAAATCACCAAAACTGTTAATTACCACATTAAAGTTGGAATAGGTGGTGTGGATTTTGCAATAAAGAGATCATTAGTGTAAATAATGTTAAATGTTAAACAATCATGGACAAAGATATGAATATTGCTGTCTAATAGCATATGCTAGAAGTTCTAACATGAATATGAAGTAGACATCCCTGTCTGGTACTTTTCCCAAATAAAAAGAAACCCTAGAAAAGAACATTGGTCATAGGTTTGTAGCTCAAAAATTCTACAAAGCCAAAATTACTTAGTATAGTAAAACTATGTTTGCAGTTAATTTAGTCAAAGGCCTTTTCAGCATCCAAAGAAACAATTACTGTAGGATCTGTTATCAAACTAAATAAAGCTATCAAATCGAAAACTTAACTAAGATTATCATTCCCCAGTCTGTTTAATAAATTCCACTTTGGTCTGGTCAAGCCAGTTGTAATAGCTTGCTGCAGTCTATTGGACAAAATTGCAGTTATTATTTTAATGTCTGCATTAATTAGCAAAATAATTTGACAATTGGTACAATAAGTATATTTGCTATGCTTAGGAATCACTGTAATATAAGCATAATTTGATATTGAATAAAGTAAATCTGTTTCAAAAAAATAACTATTGAGTTGATAAAGTTTCAAAACTAAAAGTTTGGAAATGGTTTTATACTACTCAATTGGAAACCTGCCAGGTCCAGTTGATTAACCAGTATTCATATTTATAATTACTTTCATGAAAAGGCACCAGGAGAAACTGCTGTTGTGAAGATTCTAGACAGTGAATATTAACTTGAGAAACAAACTATCCATATTTTGTTCCAGTGATTTTAAAAGCTGAAATAACATTTTTATGTTTTTACTGTTTATGTACCAAAATTTTATTAAGATATTCCCAATGCATATGTTGCAAACAGGGTAAGGAAAATTCTGCCTGTCGATAGGAATTGTTTAACTCATATTTAATGTTTGCAGCTCCTGATAAATTTGTACAGTTGGACACATGACACATTCATGACACATGACATGACAAGTTTTCAATTTATTTAAAGAAATAAGTTGCCTATTTGACCGTGTATAAAAGTGTTACTGGCTTCTTACTCAGTGGCACAAGAACATACAGTACCCTCATTAATTTTAAAATACTCAAGTAAATTGGCAGAAACCTGAATGTTAAATGATGAATTATTGACAAAAGAAACATTTAAGCACCAAATCCTGGGATGGGGTGCCTTGGCATATCTAACAGTTGTAACTCCAAGCAAAGTGGACTATTATCTGAAACTACCGGTGTACCAATTTAACAAAAAATGACTTAACCAAAATCAAAAGCAATTCTGATGATGCAGTGGAAAGACTTAAAAGTGTAGTCTTTTTTTTTACCAGGATGGAGATTTCTTCAAACAGCAATCAGATCAAGTTCACCCCTATAAGCCTGAAGTGTAAACCTCACCATTTTCTTCTGCTGGAATATTCCTATCCAGCAAAGAGTCTAAAATCTCATTCAAGTCCCCACCCACAATGAAATAACAATAAGCAATTTAAACCAATATGCTAAAACATCAAAGAAACACAATTGAAGTAGTATTTATGCTTATAAACATTAATCATAGCACTTAGTTTGCTATGTTTCTTTTTAAAAATAATTTCTGCAATATTCTTCTTTTGTACTACAAAGCCAGCCTAGGTGGTTAGCTTTGACTATGAGCACTTTTGTCCTGGTCATCTTGGAAGAAGAGAAAAAAGAATGGCCGTGACGGGTGGCACTTGAGAAAGTACCAGTAAAGGTTGTGTCCTGGTAACCCCATGCTGGCTGTGAGGTAGCCCACTCTTGGGCATTCCTGAGGACAGTGAGGCCAGCACTTGGGAGGTCTCCTTGGGACAAGCATGTTTCCCAGTTTGCCAAACTGAAAGTGCTGAGCTAACCAGACAGGAGCTTGGAGATGGTCCACTCATGGCAGGATGGCAGATCACAGGTCTG
Source organism: Varanus komodoensis (assembly GCF_004798865.1). Taxonomy (NCBI): domain Eukaryota; kingdom Metazoa; phylum Chordata; class Lepidosauria; order Squamata; family Varanidae; genus Varanus; species Varanus komodoensis. The sequence continues at coordinate 625,768 of NW_025336088.1, forward strand.
GTCATCATGCTGGCTTCCTTTCCAAGATCAGAAAATAAATCTCAGAGAGGGGGTAAAGGGGACATTCTGGAGGGGAAGGGATTGGTACTCCCAGGATGCATGGCATTTTTTGAGACTGTTCCAGCCTCTTTCCATCACTATCTGCAGTGCCTCAGCTAGACACCTGAAATTGGCCCTCTACCTGAAATGCAGAGTGGGAGATGCTGGGAGGCAGAGATTACCTCAGCCACTCCTTGTGCTCTGCAATGAATGCTCATAAGCTCTGAGTCCTGGGGCTGATGAGAATCACTCCCCTGGAAGACTTTTCTTCTGAGGAGGAAGATGACTTAACCTTGGTGCCAGGCCTCCAGTTCAGCCCTTAGGGAGGACCTGTCATGGATGTCTTCCCTGGGGAAGTTCAGGATATGGCCAGCCAGACATCAGCTGCAGAGCTGGAACCCTCAAACAGATACTATTTCACCTCCACAGCAAAAGAGTTTGTACTCTTAAGTCAGAGGAGGAACTGCTCAAGCAACAGGTTCCTCAAAATAAAGTTCCTGTGAGCTGTATGATTAAGCAGCAGGCATCCTTCGGCGAATGGGGCGGCATAAAAATGTTTTAATAAATAAATAAATAAATCCTGATCTAGAACACCTGGACCAAGGATGATAGAGGTAGATCGTAAAGTTGAGAAGACATAGTAAGGCCAGAGGCAAAGGCAGGATTCAATGCATGAATTAACTGCCATATCAGGGCCACAAAACAGCTACTACAAAGACTTAGGATGCTGTGGCAAAGCTAGGCAAAACTGAGAAGAGTTTGGAAGTTTCCAGCCAATCTAAGTCAGAAAAACCTCCATAGGCCAAGTGCTTAAATACATTGATCACTGGGAAGGAATGCAAGTCTGATTAAAATGGTCTTGCCTACCAGAGTGAGTAGGAGGAGCAACCCACGCAAGAATAATTCCCATCCATAGTAGAAATTTATCACAGTATGTCCAACATTCTGTTATGTTGTATTGGTGAAGCATAAGTATTCCAGAATAGACATTGTGCCTGATAACGTCTTTTTGGGTAAGTCTAATTATCTTTGATGCCTGTCATTTTTGGATTACTAAAAATTCACTTGGGGACTTTTTTAATGACAGTCTATATAATAGATGGACAGTTCTGCTTTCTCTGTACTTTGATGAGAGAAAGTTTAATTTTAGCATCCCTTGCTTGTCACTCAGTTGAAATTCATGTTTGTTTGTTTGTATGTAAGCTATTCATACCTTCTTTCATATTTCCACATTTTTCTCTGCAGCAGTGAAGAGTAAAATGTTTAAAAATGTATTTGTGCCATAGACAAAGGCAAATACAATCCCTGAAACTGATATCTGATGTGCTGGAAGCTCCCTGCCTGGGCATATGAGCTAAGGCTTAAAGTGTAGGTTACACAGTTGCTTTCCACTGAGACCAGTGAGACTTAAGTTAGTCATTACTAACTTTTCACATTGATTTCATGTAAATCTAAGCTAACCTAACTTGGATAGAACCCTAAAAAGTTAACAAAGTTTTGTCATTCTTCCCTATGAGTACATACACACGTTCTTTTAAACTTAAGGAGCTTAAGACAAGTTGTGTTGGAGTAGAAGAGCAGGTGCATCAAGTCTACTTATTCCTTTCCCTTCTGGTCTTTTTATAACTTACAGTAGTCTTTTCCAAAGCAGACTTTTCACCTACAGGTATGGGGTATATGGAATCATCTTTGTTTATCTTTCTTACCACCCATAGGCAAAAAAACTCATGGAGGGTAATTTTGGCTTGAAAAAGGATTGCAGAGGGAAAGGGGTAATCAGCCCTTCTCTGCATGCCCTTCTGATCTGATGTGGCTTCCCTATAAATTGTATTTGGGTTTAAAATGAATAAATAGGAAACAACTTTTTATAAAGTGTACGTAGTTTTGAGCTTTAGCCTTGATACATTTTTTCACAGAAGTGAAAGCCATTCAGAACGGCCCAGATGATGGATCCTTCTTTTTCTCCTCCCCTCCCCTTGCAGGCATGTACTTGTGAAGACCTCACCAAACCACAAATATATTTTTACACTAAAAAGTCATTCCTCAGTTGTTCCAGGCACCATTGCCTTCAGTTTACCACAGGTATGGTTTTGACTTTTTCTGCCATTTAGACAAAGAACAAAATGGATGCTGATTATAAAAGTTACAGTTTGCAGCAAAACTGCATTGTCTGTGTGTACATCCTAGGATATCTGGTCAGATGTTATTGGAGACTGAGCACTGGACTAAAAGCACTTTTGAGTTTGATCTGCTGAAGCAGTTCTTATTACGTAAATAACATACAGGAAATATGGGATTGCTTGGAAGTAGAGAGCTGGGAAGCATCTCTTGTCATATTCCTCAGAACGGACAAAATGTTGATCTGCAGTAAGTCCAATCAGCCATAATGCAGCAAATTGCAGTGCATCTGCAACAGCAATTGTGTTGGTTTGCTACCTGAATCCCCTGCCAGAGCTTCAGCCCACTCAGAGTTACTGTTCTCATCAGTCTCATCTCATCATTTACTATTAAGATAAATAGACTATTAAGATATCTAAATTTTAAAATCAATTGCTGTTGTCTGCTAAAATCAGAAAAGGTACTAATTGCTACATGCTAGATGCAGGCATTGTGGTACAAAAGCATTGGCTGAGGTTATCTCAAGGCCAAGCGCTTCCGCTTAGCAAGCCCATGACTGGTGAATCATCTGGGTACCAAACAATACAGGATCCTTGAGAATCCATCTGTGGGTCAAAGATGAACAATATGTAGAGAATCAGTCAGATTAGATCTGATTCTTTTGTAGAAATGCCAATCTAGATGGGATGGGGGAACCCAAAGACATATATTCTACTGATAAAGTTGGTTCAAGGACTTTTCCTTGATGTTTTTTTCAGTGAAGGTTTTAGAGCATAGATCTCATAGCAGGAAAGGAAGGATCTGACACAGGTACCAGAGACCATGGCTCTTTGAAAAACCAAGTAGGCAAACCAAGTCTGCTTTGCCATTTGCCACTGAATTTGCTGCTTTAAAATGCTTATCGCTTTGTGCTTTGAAAAGGACTATACTTTTTTCCCATTCCGTAACTTTTTGTCTGAAATCTTAATAAATCTTTTACCTTGTTCTCCCAAACTGTGTGTGTTAGAAATGAAAATGGGAGAACTCAGAAAGGCCACACCAGATTGTACTCAGAGTGCATTGGGCAAAGCTGTAGCCTAAGCTGCGTAAGGACACAAGAGGGCTGCAAAGCAATGCAGGAGCTCTCACTGGGTACCTTGGCTGATTTTGCTGAAAGGATCGAGAACTTCAAGGCATTGAGGAGGCTGGGCTTGCTTTACTCACAGCGGTAGCAGCCAGTACCAGTTATTACTATTGTGTCTGTTCTGCTTCTGCACTCTGTGGGTGCCAGGTCAGTACAGTCACATGAAGAAATTACCACTGGAATAGTATTCCTGGCTGCTTTCTAAAGCTGTTATTGAAGATATTACCTGTTATATTACCCACTCTCCTGTGAATGAAAATTCATGTGAAAAATATTTGTATGAGCCTCAGGAAAACTTTGGTGCATCTAAATCTGTACATTTTGTGTTTGATAATAAAAAGAATGTTACCTTTCATGTTTCCTTATTTACACTGGTGGCTCAGAAAGCAGGAGCTAAATTTGTTCTCAGTTCAGAATGTTCTTTCTGTTTTTGTTACAACTTGTAACAAAATTATTGTTGCTACAGTCAGCCATGTGCAATACAGAAGAGAAGTATGTAGCTGTTTTGGGAAGGCAGTGCTGTTGCTAAATAGGCCCTTTTGTACTGGGTCTATGGCTATAGCTGTTGAAAGAAGGTACCTAATATTTTCCTGATTTAGTACTTGCAAATCTCTGAGAAGAAATGTGTCAAAAGTAGCACTAGTAGCATCATATTTGCAGCAACACTTTATGATGTGTGATTAATTTTAATGGCTTCCCTCAACCTCCTGTGTTGCCAGTGTCAGAGCCTCAAAACCAATGTGGGAATGAACACTCAGACCTGTAAGGAAGATTGAATTACTTTGAGCCCCAGTGGTTTTATTGGTGAGATCACCCAGGACCCATGCAGTTGCTTACGACAGCACGCTACTGGGTAGCCTTCCTCACATCCAACTACAAGGTTTTAGAACAGTATTTAATAGGGTATGTGCCATGTACATAGCAGCAGTCAAAAGAATGTGAGAAATCTGCGGAGGGGACTTAAGACAATAGTGTTGATTACAGAAGATTGTCATGATAATCAGGATGGTACAGGGATTATTGGCAGTCTTGGCTGTGGGTTTGAACATGTGCATTTGGGTGATTGCAATACTGCTAGGAAAGCCTGACTGGCCTTATCAGTTTAGTTGCTGTTAGCACAAGAATGGGGGGGGGGGTAACTTTCCTTGGGAGCCCCCCCCCCCTTTTGGCAAAACTTTTGCAATTAAATATAGCAGCCACATTTTCAGTCTCTTAAAGGAACAGCTACAGAAGTCTGGCTTGGAATTTCTGAGAAAGCGGCACAGGGATATTACAGGTTTGATTTTGTAACACAAAGGCACATATAAGCAACCTTTTTCTATAAGGATTTATCTAAATTTTCCCAACACCAGCTAACACTTTGAATCTATGAATGAAATTTTATGAGTTATTTGCTTCATGGGAGGGTTTTTCTTCTTATTCCAGCAAAATAATAAAGAGGAGATTATTGCCCTCAAGGCTGCAAAGTAAATTGCAGTGCAGAATTTTCTCTTTTTAAATTCTGATTAAGAGAACAATAAAACTGGTGTGTGCTTGGGGGACCTGATTTGAAGTCTTGGATTCCATCTGAGATCTTGTGGGAAATTCATATCTCTATTCCTCTAACTGGAGAGTAATGATGATGATAGCTCACATGGCTGCTATAAAGGGATTGTGTTGCTGATACTGAGCCCTGGCTGAGACAGTATATAGAAATATAAATGATTTCTGATTACTGCTACTATTACTGTTACTACAGTTCTCATATAACTGGGCATATTACAAAAAATCCAAAATAAATGAGATTCTCCTTAAGAGTTAAAACAAGAAATGAAAAAGAAAAAAACTTGAGGAAGAGGCCAAAGGTAGAATGTGCTAATTGAAACAAATGAATTTTAAGGCACCTTCTTAAAGTGAGGGTGAGAGAGCACTCTAGATCTCACCATTTCAGATATAGGGTGCTATGTGGGAAAATCCAAAAAAACTGAGGAATGTAGTTAGAATTCTGTGTTTCAGTAAGCCTGAAAAGTAATTGAGAGTTCAATGGAGTGCAGAGTTGAAAGATACGGCGCGAAACAAGGAGCGAGTTCATTTATAAGTGGATAATGGTAATCAAAATAAACTATGATATGATACAGTAGCCAATGTGGTGAAGGAGTACCATGATTGAAGCTATGGACATGAACATGCAAGCTACCTAAATGAGTGTGCCTGCTTGTCTGGGTGATCTGTGTGACTTAAATAGTACTGTAGAATATTCAAAGCACTTCACATTATCCCACTGTTGTAATCTCCACAAGGACCCTGTAAAGGTGGTCAGGTGGTATTATTCCCATGCTGCATATGGGGTGGGGCATTTTCGTGCTGAGAGGTGGCACAGGTAAGCATCAAGTAGTTCCATCTTCTAGCCATTATGCTATGCCGGCTCTCATTGACTCAAACTCTTACTGTGGACATGACTTCTAGCATCATTTTCCAAAAGATGGCATGCTGGTCACCATTCATGTAGACAGCCATTTTTACAATCTTCATATAGATTGTTGAATTCTTGTAAATAGTATTTTTCTTGAGTGCTTTTTTCTTTCCCATATTATTTCTTTCAGAGAAAATGGGCTGGACTTTCTATTGGACAAGAAATAGATGGTAAGTGTTTGTTGTAAATTTGTTTGGTTTCTTGACTGGACTAACTTTTCTTCTCATAAAGCTTCTTTTCCTTATCTCTGCTGCCTAGATCATCTGAGATGCTAAATAAGGTGCTGCATGTGTATGAATATTATGGAAACAAAAGCCAGCTAGTGCCCCACTCTGTTAGATGTGGGAAGTTCAGGTCAATGCATCAGGTTTTGCTGCATTAATAAAATAATAGGAGTAATAGTAATAGATTGGAAGTTAGTGAGCTTGCAGTTTAATTGAGATAAGCACAGGAGGTTAAGAGGAAATGGAATAGGAGATTAATAATAAAATAAGGAAATAGTCTACTGAATTTAGTATATCTTTTGGGATTTAAAAAAAGGCTAGAGATAAATTAGTCAATCTCAGGTGATGACACTTTTCAGAAATTGACAGTGTTAAGTGAAATGACATAATCAGGTTAAAGTAGAAGAAATCTGTGGTTTAACCTCACCCACCCACCTACCCCTCAAAAGAGAAAAAGGAATAGAAATAAAAAGAAATGAAAGCAAAAAACTAAAATATAAGAGTTTGTTTGTTTGCTTACAAAATTAATATTCTGGTATTGAGATGCTGGAGCCATGAACAATAAAAAGATGAACAGATAAAAGGAATAAAACAAAAATATTCAGACAATCATTTAAAAATGTAGCTGGTTAGTTCAGAAAAGTAAGCTGAAATAAAGATTCTTTCAAGAGGCACCAGAAACAATACAGTGTCAGGATGTTCCAGAAAAATGGAGCTGCTATACTGAAGATTTTTCTCTGGATAGGTCACAAATCCTTGTGGAACTGTGGAGCATGGCCTCTGTGACAAAGCAGATTGGTAAGAGAGAAGACATTCTTTCAAGTATTCTGGGTCAAAGGTTTTATGGCTTTATTCAACATGACCCAGACTTTAAACCTGACCCAGTATCAAATAGGCAGCCAGTGAGTTCCCTCATTAAAGAAGTTAAACATGTTGAAACAGGACAGCCCCTGAAAAGAGAGGAGCTACTGCATTCTGTACTAGCTTCAACTTCCAAATCAGCCTTAAGGGTAGCCCCATGTAAAGTTCAGTGTAATAAGTCTCAAGTTCAGTCTTGAGATTATTAGAGGCTGTACCTTTCTGGCTAAGCTCTCACTTTCCAAGATAGGCCATAGCTGGTGAACCAGTTGAAGCTGGTAAAAGGCACTTGGGGTTATCATGGTCACTTGGGACTGCAGCAACAGTGATATATTTTGGAATATTACCAGACTATCTTACAGACATCCAAAATTACAATGGGAGTACAGTCCCATCTGGAGCAGGCAGTGAGCCTATCTCATATATTTGGGAACCACTTTACCCACAGAATTTATGTCTCGCCTGGATTCAGTTTCAGTTTATTGTCCTCCATTCAGCTAATCACTGAGTCCAGACACTGATGCAGCATTTGCACAGCTTCATCTGACTCAGTCACAGGAAGATAGAATGGTGTGTCATCAGTCTACAGATGGCACTTGGCTTGAGATCCCCTAATGGCAGTTCTCAGTAGCTTAATATAAATTTTAAACAAGATTGGGGACAAGATAGTACCCTGCAGAACCCCACAGTTGTCAAGGAGCTGAGGAATTATCCTTCAGTGTTATTCGCTGAAATCATACCTGCAGGTAAGACCAGAACTTCTATAGCATAGTGCCTCTTCTAATGCCCAGCCCATGTAGCCTATCCAGGATAATGCCATGGTCAGTGATACCAAAATCTGATGAGAGATCAAGCAGAATTATCAGGGTTGCACCCCCATGGTACTGCCCTGGAGAAAGATGGGAAGCTCAACTCTCCCCATGCCCCGTTTTTCATTCTTGTTCCTATGATACATTGTCCAGAGTTCTTGATATCAAGCTTTCATTAAGGCAGCATCTGTGCCTGATACATCATAGGCAGTGGTTGCTATAATTCTGAGGAAACTATAAACATTGTGGAGAAGAAGCAGGAGACTGTGGATTGCTTTTGTCCTGTGTTAAAAGTTAATTTGTACATTGCTCCATAATATGAGACTGAGCAACAAATGGCAGTTCCATTCATGTTTCAGTATTTTGTATCGGTGATTTACAGAGAGTTGTAAATAATGCTGTAAAGAAATAATAGCAGCATCTTGGCATGCAACTTTAACCACTTCCAAAATGAGATTATTAAACTCCCAAGTGGTGCTGTGATACATCTCTCTTACAAAGAGGAGAAAACAGAAGAAGCTTGGCTCTAACTTGTAATATGCATTTTTGGCTAAGAGCAAAAGGCCTGCAAAAGGATGCGACCCATGCAGACATACGTAAACCTGTATTCTCTTCATAATTAAATATGTTATTTCTGGAGATTTTTTTTCAGGAAGCACATACAATTTCCTCTACACACCGGATGCTTAGTGGTGGAGGTGTGGTGTACATATTCCCATATGTACTTAAGTCAGGAGACTGTTTCTGAAGGTTAAAGTACATATCAAGTAGATGTAGTCAGACATATGTATATGTTCATCAAGTTCAAGTTTCTGTCACATTTAGCATTTCCAAGATTACATCCAAAGTGGGGCTATGTGGCTAGGATCAGTCTCAATTCTCAGAGGTTCTCATTGACTTCTGTGCAATCAAGTAAAATGGACTGAAATCCAGAGAATGTGTTGAAGAGCAAACCTGCTGGTGATATCAGATGTGAATGTCAAGTTTTCTTTCTCACAAGTAATGCCTATTACTGTACCTCTTTATGTCATAGAATTCAATGTCCCCATATAATCTATATCGGGAAAAGTAGATCTACTGCAACTGTAAATGCTGCAGTATTGAGAATAAACCCCTTCCTCCATCTCTGACTTGAATGGCCTCCCTCCCTGACAAAGGATATTGTGTGTGCACTTCCACATGTGTCTGTCTGGAAGTTTGTGCAATGTTCATGCCTCCCTTTATTTTCATGCTCCTGGTTCTAATATCAACATCTGCTAGTATGAAATCAAACCCATCAAGAGCTAGAAATCTTTTATGTGATATCAAACATTATTGTTGCACTGGTCAGCCTTTGCAAATCAATTTTTGATCACTATTGGCACAATGCATTTAGGCAGTCTATAAAAATCAGTTTTTGCAAAAATGGTGGGATTATATATTTATTTGATTGCATGAGTGGGTGCTTTAGACTTTTTATATGTTCTGGAAATGAACTTGTTTTATTTTAAAATAAAACAAAATTATATTTATATCCCACCTTTTCACTTTCAAGGAATTCAAGGCAGCTTACATAATTCTCCTGCTCCTTTTCCCAGTCTTATCCTCACAACAAGAATCCTGTGAGGTAGATTGGGCTGAGAGTCTGTGATTGGCCCCAAGTCACTCAGTCAGCTCCATGGTTGAATGGGGACTAGAACCCAGATTGCTTGAGTCCCAGGCCCAGCATTCCTAACCACTATGCCGCACTGACTCTTCTTTCCAACATGAAACAATTTGCACTTAATAAGAGCAGTTGAGGGACATGCTAGACCATTTAGTTCAGCAGATTCTGCAGCTTCATAGTACTGTGGGTTGATGGTGCAGTACTATAAGGATACTTAACCTTGGCCTCTTAATCTCTAAGAAGAATGATTGAATGATATCAAAGGCTGCACATGTTCCTCACCTTATTTACCAACTCTTAAAATGGCTTGATTGAGATACCGTATGATGGGACAAGGATCACATCAGACTATGTTCCTGCAAGTCATGGATTCATGTATATGAAGGCCTGCTTAGTTGGATTTTGTCAGTCAAATGCCATCAGTAGATTGCTTTAGATATGAAGCAAAGCTTGGCCTCCAGTATGTTGATGATAATTTTTTAAAAAATTGTAAACACAGTTAAATACAATTGGCAATGTGGGAAAACAATTTTTGAACAAAAATCCTTGGTGGAAATACAGCTGCTTACAGTAATTAAACTTGATAATGTTAAACTTTGCATTTAATGGTCTTGCATTTCCTTTCTTTAGATGAGAATGTGTAACACCATCTGTATTACTTATTTGCTTCAAAAAGTGACAAACCTAGCATTTGGGGCCCTCCTTGCAGCTGAATGGGGCCCTGGAGTTCTGCCGGAAGGGATGTCCTAACAGCAACACTCCCTACTTAAATTGAGTGGTTGGTGGAGACATGCTTGCTTCTTCTTGTTAACTGTGGTGATCTTAAAGATGAACATTGTTGGGGAGTGGTTGCCATTTATTTGTCACAGAAAAATATAATGTAGTCTTCAGGTTACAAATGGAGACAGAGGTCTGACAAGATGATAATATACAAATGTAGAAAACATTTTATGAGTTTATAAAATGAAGATTCCATATCTTGCTTTGTAAGATGTTGCAGATTTATATGAATGGATCAATAGGCCAAATGCTATGGGTGATTATACTGTTTTGTTTTTGTTTAGTAAAAATTGGCAATCTAGTTTTGCAACCAAGTATGTTTACGTTCAAAAATTAAACTGCCTTCAAAGCAAAATCCACTGTGGAGTGAATACATGTCTTAAAGCTAAGCAGTCTGACTAATGTAGTTTTTCATTGAGTCATTCAGGGCAAGGGATTAGAGCATGGGTCCTCAAACTACGGCCCGCAGGATGGATCCGGCCCACCATGGCCATCCATCTGGCCCGTGCCACCGTTCTCCTCCTGTGCACACGCTTGCTGCGCAGGTGGGGAGGTGGTGGCTTGCTCACTCGGAGATGGTCTCTGAGCAAGCAAGCTGCTGCCGCTGCCTGCCTCCTGTGCGCGAGCGCTCGTTGCTGCCTCACAGCGCACGGAGGGGGGGAGGTGGTGGCTCACTCGATCGGAGATGCCAGGCACCCCCACCTCACGGGCCTCCTTGTGTAGCCGCCGCCTTTCAGCTGGCCCCCTATCGAAAAAGTTTGAGGACCCCTGGATTAGAGCATCTCCTGGCCTCAAAGAGTAATCAGAAGATAAGGGAGAGTTATATGCTTTATGTTTATAAAGATATTTATTTATTTATTTAGCTTTATGTTTATAAATATATTTAATTATTTATTTAGGATATTTGTATGCTGTCCTTTGCAAGAGCCTCAGGACGGCTTACACAAATAAAATACAAATACCTAACATAACATAAATAAATTAACGACCCACTCTGGCTGCAATTAAAATATGATGATAAAATTCAATATTAACACTTATTAAAATATTGATTAAATAAAAAGGTCTTAACCTGGCACCAAAAAACATATGACGGCAGCAGGCGGACCTCTCTGGGGAGCGCATTCCATAGATGGGGCGCCACCACAGAGAAGGCCCTCCTCCGGGTACTCTGTCTCCTAATATCTTTCACAGAGGGTTCCCAGAGGAGGGCTTCTGCTGCCGATCTCAGGGGGCAGGAGGGCAAATAGGGAAGATATTTTTGGTCCATTTGTTTAAAAGTTTAAACAAGAAGGTCCATAGCACAAAGCCATTAAACAATTGATGAACATATTAAATGCTTATTTGGTATGCTAATTAAATAAACATTAAATGGACAGCCATCTGTTAGGGATGCTTTAACCTGCAAGTCCTGCACTGAGCAGGGTGTTGACCCCACTGGCCTTATTGGTCCCTTCCAGCTCTACTATTCTCCGATTCTATGAACAATACATCCTCAGAACAAAACAGTTGTTCAGATTTGTTGTCCTTTTTTGCTTTTGTTCAAATGTTTTACACATTTAAGATGCTTTTTGTTGTCTTTGAGCACTTGCCTCATCTCAGTGACCAGAAATAACTTGAGTTAGGATTTTCTAGTGCTATGCTGAAGTGTGTGTTTCTTTTCCCACACAGTTTCTGTATATAAGTTTGATAAGACCAAACAGTGCATTGGCACTATGACTATTGAAATAGACTTCCTGCAGAAGAAGAGTGTTGACTCTAACCCCTATGACTCTGACAAAATGGCAGCAGAATTCATCCAGCAGTTCAACAACCAGGCATTCACAGTTGGGCAACAGGTTTGTTGTTCGCTTGCACATGTGCCACATATTACTAACAAACATTCCTATGCTGTGAAGATGGGTTTAACTTGTTTCTTGGAAGCAGCTAATTCTCAGATAGCTGAATTAACATTTGTCACCAGGAATTAAATATTTGCCAAAGTTTACAGGTTCTTTCTTTTAGACTGCAAATGACAAAAAGATCTATCTGAGGTGCTTTGGTGAATACATATTTTGTAGACCAGAACTTTGGAGGATTTATTTGCAGGGCATGTTCTGTATGATCAGATACAAGTAGTGGGGTTTTTTCACAAGGCAATTCAATGGGTTGTTGAGTCAAGATAATAAGCTTGTTTATAGGGGCGTACTTTCTACAACCATGAAAAATTAAAAAGAGGAAGAAATAATACATGAAATCTGAAAATCTGTGTTGTATAAAGAATCCTTAGACTCTGCAGAAGTATCCTGAGGCTAGAAAGGGAGAGAGAAATGGGAAGCTCTGTAAAAAAAGAAAGTGTGATTAGAAGTCTTTAAAGTAAGTAAACATTTCTTAGCCATCCCTTCCTTTAAAGAAGCTTGGTATAAAATATGCACAGTTTCACACATACGGGCACATGATTCAACAAACTTTGCTTGTACCCTTCTGCATGCAAATGTTTTGGGCAAAGTCCTGATATCTCTAATCAGAAGGATCCAGGGCAGCAAGGCTGGAGAAGGCTTCTTCCAGAAACTTTGAGGAGCTTATATGAATCAAATAAAAATGATACTGGGCCAGATGAACCAGTGGCCTGATTTGGTGTAAGGTAGCATCATGTGTCCATAAGCAGGAGGAAGCACAGCTATTGCAGTAGAAAATGGGAAGAAAGTTGCTCTCAGCCCCACATAAAAGCATATCTCCTTCAAGTTGTCATTGGAGAGGAATATGAAGAGCTTAGCAGAAATTGCGTGGACAGGGGACCTACAGCAGGAGGGCAGGGCAGGTAGATTGTTAGCAGGCTGCTCAGCAGCTTGACAAAAACTGTAGACTCTGATTGTATTGCCCATTCATTGATAAGGTCGCATTAAGCAACCTTGCCTGCATGAACCTAGGAAGAAGTGGGAAAACTAGTAGTACAAGACTATCTTGCCAAGAAGATCACCATCTTCATAAGGCAAAATGTAGGTGTACAAATCAGATCAAAACTACATATTTTGAAGCCCTGGGTTGCGCAAGTGCAAATGTAATTAGTTTTCTGTCCCCTTTCCCAACTGTTGTTCAATCATTTAGTTGCAACTGAGAATATTCAGTCCTCATTGGGCTGCTTAGCAGGGATTTATTTTGAGTGCATAAGGATCAACACTCTTGTTATGGCCACCACTTTTAGCCGCAGCCCAACATGAAGAATGTTACGTAGTTTTGCTCTAAAACAAGTAAATTAGCGGAGGTCCAAATTTCATAATGTATATCCTCTGTAGCTCTCAGAATCTGGACAAGTTGTGCCCAGGATTGAACTGGAGGTTTAGTTTTCTGTTTGTTTTGCCATTCTGTCAGCAAAAAAAACATATTTTAATAACCTTATGTTTTACTATGTTCCCACAGCTTGTCTTTAGCTTTAATGACAAACTGTTCGGCCTTTTGGTTAAGGACATTGAAGCTATGGATCCCAGCATCCTTAAAGAAGAGCCTGGCACAGGAAAAAAGCAGAAGGTGAGGGTCACAGATGCATGACTAATAGCCAAATATGTGAAAACTCCACTGAATTTGAGGCAAGGCTATTTACTTTATGGACATATCTGGTTGGGCACTGCTGACCAATATACCTGAATGTTTGGTCCCAGGTAAGGTGATAAGACGTGCTGCTCCCTATTGGCTCATTCCACATGCAAGTAATCACTAGCTGCTTCAATCTTAAGCATATTCTTTTATTAACAGTTAAACATTTTCTTCTCATGATGCAAAATATGCATGGAATTGCACTGATGGAAGTGGAATTCCATTCCCCCTTCTTCCCATGGCAGTGCATCCAAGCCCCCAGAAATGCTACAGAGATTCAGGAGCTCCTGCTAAATGTAGTAATATGTGAGGTGGCGGGGGGATCCTGCTCAGTGGGACTTTACTTTTGCAGAAAGCAGATTACAGATCCAATCCAAAATATTCTGCTGCCTGCTGATTTCCCCTGTTGTGATATAAAAATTAAGAACCATTTCCTTCAGTTAAAAAGTAATAGCTGAAGAAGGCATTGATTTTCTACCTCCAGAAATTTTGAAATCTAACTGGTGGGCTCCTCTTTCAGTATATTATTTTCATTCATTGACTCAGCAAAGAAAGTGCCTGAAGGTTGGGGCACATATTTAAAAAAAGATCCTACAACTAATCCAGCAAACTATCACCCAATTAACTTGTTATATGTAATTAGTATATTATATGCAAGACATCTTAATTAGTAAATGATATGCAAAGCACTATTATAACAAGTTAATTGATGGGATAATTGATCAAACTCTTCTGACTAATGAGCAGGCAGAATTCAGACAAGTTAGATCCACAGTAGATCACTGCTTTGCCCTAGTCCATTTAATTGATAAATATGTTAGGTAACCTGTTGGTGCATTATATACAGCTTTCATTGATCTGAAGGCAGTTTTTGAATCAATGTTCCATACAAGACTTTGGGATAAATTAAATCTAACTAGAGATAAAAGACTCCTCTTGTTGATTATACAATAATACCTGGTGACATTCTAAAGATGAATAACCTGCTCTAGTCATAAAGGGAGTAATCAAAGGCTGTATTCTGGCTTCCATACTGCTTATTCCATATATAAACAAAGTTGTTAAGAATTTAACATTTCATGCCCCTAAATTGGCTACAACAGCTGTCTCCATCCTTTTGTATGCAGATGGTGCTGTACTTCTCTCTCAGACTAAAGTGGGCTTAAGGAGATTGCTGAGGGATTTTTCTAAGTTTTGTAATGAAGAATACCTGGCAGTAAACTACAGTGAAACTAAAGTCATGGTGTTCCCTGGAAAACACAGGGTCCACAGATGGTTTATGGATATAAAATTATTCTGTTCTTGCAGTCTGAAGCTCCTGTAGAATACTAAGAATGCGGATATTCTTCAGGGCTTTTTTAATAGTGGGTTTTTATTTTCTTCCATATTCAGATCGAGGTTGGTCTTGTTGTTGGGAACAGTCAAGTTGCTTTTGAAAAGGCTGAAAGCTCTTCATTGACTCTTATTGGTATGTAGAATAATCAAGCAGTTTTTCACAAGCGGTGTTATATCAGCCTTGTCAATAAATCCACATAAGTTACTAGCTAGCTAGCTAGCTAGCTTGCCTCTTTCTTTCTGTCTTTCTGTCTTTCTGTCTGTCTGTCTGGTGTGTCTGTTCACATATATCAATATTAATTATTGTGATTGGCAGGGGAGGCATTTCTGTAAATGAGCAACTCAAGCACAGAAAATCCTTAATGCTACATCTCTCAGAGGTGTTCCCTGCAACAATAGCAGACCCTCCAGCTTTCATTAGAGGCCATCTGCCATACACAGGTAACACTCTGCCCTAACTTTTACCCCCAGTTGCATTCTTTGTTCATTGAATGGTAGCACCCTGAACTCATCATAGCTTCCTGAGCTCACTCTCTTAAGGAAGGCTTTTATCCCCTCCACCCCACTGTAGAATTGAAAAATGCAGGCAGGGACTTTCCAACTGCAGATGCTATCACTCTGCCTGATCATAGTTGCCAAGGTTCATTAAAGTTTAGCATTAATTGCTTAGATACTAATGGGCTATGTATTGCGTGGCCTAGTAAGTACATTTAGGCCCCTTATATGGTAAACTGAATTTGAGGAAGATTCCACTAACTACTTTGTGAAAAGGCTGCTTTTTAAATTAGCCTCTACCAGAGTCTTACAGTTGATTCTAAGTATGTTTTAATTGACACAAACCTGTATTTTCATTGACATGAACCAAACCCATACATGAGATGATTTTTTGGCATTGAAATCTGAGTGCTTAGGAAAATCTGATACCCTGAAAGGCTGAGAGAATCAAAGATAATACCAAGGCTCTTTTTGTATTTGTTAAAGAAGAATATAAAATGAATAAAAATCACACATCAGGGGAGTTAGAACCATACAAACATTCAGGAATTAGAACCAAATATTATCATTGGGAAGGTTGCAGATAGCAAGCATTAAACATGGAGCTGGATGCAGTTGGGTACATAGAATATCATGAGTGAGCCAGGAATGGAAGAGAGTAACTTAGAATAGACAATAATGCAAAAATACAGCTTTCCATATCTGCTGAATTGAACTGAAGCATAGCCTGTTGAATTCCCTCTCAGAAGTGAAAAGGACCAAAAGGGAGTGGATTGCTTTTCTGAGCAGAACATGTAAAGGGTCTTTCCTAGGTGGAAGGGAGCTTCTCTGTATTTATGGATTTGGGTTGCTCCTTTTATCCCTTTTCCCAAGATGTAGCAATTAAGTCAAAAGAAGTCCATTTTCTAAGATTCCTCATGGATGCTGAAAAATGGACTTTTAGGTGTCAGCCATTAAGGAAAGAAAGAAGACAACTAACATTCCTTTCTTTCTTGATGTGAGGAAAGGAGGGGATTTGATGGGTAGTATTCTGCATATTTGGCTATCTCAGGCCCAGGTGAACAAGACGGTGGGAGGGAGTTAGGTGAGTGTTCTAAATAACAGAGCCAAAAGAATCATTTAAGCATATCTGCTCACACAGTGGTTGATTTTTAGGGTCTCACAGCTTTAAAGACATATTTTTCTTCTTTGTGACTTAAACAAGAAAGTTAGAAAATTTAATGGTGAGGGCTCATTTGCTTGTAGTCCTGAGGCAAGATCTGAAATTTGTAAGTGTTAACACTGTGGAATTGAAGCAAACAGAACACAATGCTGGGCCAGCAAATTCATAAATTCATTGAATAGTATGGTCAGAAGGGGCCAAGAAGGCCATTGGGTTACACCATCCCACTCAGGACTGTCCAGTTTTGCCTTGAATGTCTGTAGTGTGGGAGAGCCCATGACCTCTCTTGGAAACTGGTTCCACTGTCATATTGCTCTGACAGTGAGGAATTTTACCCTGGTGTTTAGCCTGAATCTGGTGTGCTGCAGTTTGTTTGTTCTGTGTCCTACACTCAAGGTGAGAAGAGGACTTTTCCTTTCTCTCTCTAACAGTCTTTGAGGTTCTTATGGAGTGCTATCATATCCCCTCATAGACTTCAAGCCTAAACAGGCCCAGATCTCTCAGCCTCACTTCTCTGGTCTTCGTTTCCAATTGTATGCAAGAAGTCTGCAGCTCCTCTCTGAATGTGCAAAGTCTCTGTATTCTATGGGACTTGCTTTTCTACCTTACCTCAAGATAAAAGCCCTAGTTCCCATGCAGATTTAGGCCTTCTCTTCTTGAAGCAGCAGAATTTGGGGCTCTTAATAACATCTTGCTTTGGACTGCTCAGTGTAGATTGGTTTGTTTCATTGATGTTACTCCTAATTCTGTGTCCAGTTCTTTGGGAAAGGTCTGTTAAAGTCTTAGAATCGTACAGTTGGGGAGGTCATTGAACCCAACTCCCCATTTAGTGCATATATCCAATGTATACAATTTCTGACAGATGGCTGTCCAGTCTTTGCTTAAAGACCTCTAGTGACACCACCACCTCCTTAGGCCCACTTGGCATTATGAGAGAGCCTGTTTTGAAATCAAATCATCCTAAGTGAAGAAATTGCCCAGTGGGTTTTTGTTGTTGTTGTTAAAATGTACATTACCACCCATGGCCACCGTGTGGCAGTAGAGAATAAGAGAAGTGAAACGAGGCTATCTCTGCCTTGTTCTGGGAAGAGATTAAAGTAAACTAAGGAAAAAACACCAGAATCCTGAAGTCTGAGTTGGCTTTAGTGTGCTTCTTTTTGGTCCTTGGTGCCTGCTGAGTGCTGACAAAGCTGCAGTACCAACAGAAACAAACACAGGATTCTATAGTCAAAACCTAGGGCCTGAACCTAGCAATCCTAAGCTCTGTTGGTCTAAGATTCTCCCTCTTTAGCCCTGCATGCCTCTCTTTCTTGCCTGCTGCCTTGCTTCAATGTATCTATTCCTTCATGTCTCTCAACACTCCATGTAGTTTTGTTCCATTGCCCCCCCCCCCACCAACCCGGGCACCTTCTCTCTCATTTCCATATTTTTACCATCTGTGCGTATAGTCAAGGCTGTGGTTTTCCCAGTTGCAATGTATGGCTGTGAAAGCTGGACCATAAGGAAGGCTGAGCGCCAAAGGATTGAGGCCTTTGAATTGTGGTGCTGGAGGAGACTCCTGTGAGTCCCTTGGACAGCAAGGAGATCAAACTGGTCAGACCTAGAGGAGATCAACCCTGACTGCTCTTTAGAAGGCCAGATCCTGAAGATGAAACTCAAATACTTTGGCCACCTAATGAGAAGGAAGGACTCCCTGGAGAAGAGCCTAATGCTGGGAACAATAGATGGCAAAAGAAGAAGGGGATGGCAGAGGATGAGGTGGCTAGATGGAGTCATTGAAGCAGTTGGTGTGAGCTTAAGTGGACTCCGGGGGATGGTGGAGGACAGGAAGGCCTGGAGGAATGTTGTCCATGGGGTCACGATGGGTTGGACACGACTTTGCGACTAACAACAACAACAACAACCATCTGTTATTTACTTAGCTCTTCACTATTCAGACCATTGCCTAGTTTGCTCATTTTTTTTAGGCAGCCTGTCTCTTGACCATCTTTTCTAGTCCTCCTTCCTCTCCTGAACAACTTAGCATAGAGGGTTTTTTTTCCTGATTAGCTCTTTCTTTTTTACATTGTTTTCCTTTTTAAATTTTGTTTCTTTTTTACTTTCCCTCAAGCCTCATTCTCCACCTATCTTTCCTTCACTTGCTTTTATAGTTCTTACCCACACCTTCTTATTTCTGGACTCATTTTTCCTTAGCTTCTGCAACTTCCAAGACCTTTTAATAGTCCTCTTCCAGCCTGTATGAGACCAATGACAAACAAATAGACAGCTTTCTCTTCACATGAGTTAGTTAATTCTTTTCAGTTCTTTGAGCAGCAGATTATTCTCTGCCACCATGCCAGTTTTGCCACCAATGCCATTTCATTTCCACAAGTGGAATGCAGAATAGGCGAGACTGGGCTGTTGATAGATCTGGATCTACTGTTAGATCTCTGAATGAGATGCAGGAGATCAACAAGAATTTCTGATACCCAAGTATTTAACAAGAGCAGCAACAAAATGATGCATACCCCATCTTAAATTATATTTTGAAATTTAAGAAGTGTAAAGAATCTAGGTAGATTTATATGTGGAAAGATTTCAGACTATATTCAGCTCTGGTACTCAGAAGAAGTTCCTTGACCTAGAATTCTTTAATTTGAGGTGTATTATTTATACCATGTTGCTGGATATAATGGTTTTAGGGAGGAAAAATAAGCAGTATAGATTCTGCAAGTCTGAAGTGTGTCCATCCCTAAGCATAGGAGATATTGAAGCTGTTCTATTCTGAAAGTATACTTTAAAAACAATCACACAGAAAATGAAGGCAATTTTAACAGGGGAAATACCTTGAGATATTACTGTGTTGTTCACAAACCTGTCTGAAAGATGCAATTTCACTTGGTTGTCTTTGATGCCATTTCAAACAGGTGATGTTTTGTTCTAACCAGTAGTATATTATGTAGTGTAAAATGACACCATAGATCTGGGAAAGACACAATGCACCTGAGAAGGAAATAATGTAGGTAAAGAGCCTGTTGGCATGTTAAGCAGAGTGTTAGTAGCCCCTGTAGCTACCAAAAAAATGAAGATTCAGTCTTTGCAACTATTATCATTCTGAATCATGGAACAAATGCTTAAGCTTTTCCAGAGTGTGTAGCAACACAGAGCCTTATGCTGAAAAGAAAAAAAAAAGGCTTATGCCACATTAAATCTTTTTGTACTTGAGGTGTCATGTGTGTATTATTAAAGATAATAACTACCCTCCCCCTGCACATCTCCAGGGGATGAGAAGAAGTAAACTTTAGTAACATAGAAGATTTTGTGGTAGAGAATTTTGTTATTACTTTTTATTAAGCTTTTCCCCTTGGCATGTGTAAGTGGAATAACACATACTTTTTTCCTGTTTTATCCCATCCTTTCTGCCTTTCACCTTCCTCTGTTGCCTTCCCTTTGTCAAATTATAGATAGATCCTTCAAAGCAAGAACCTGTGTTTTTCTTTGTGAAGTGCCATGCATATAAATATTGCTATATATATGTATAATGATAATAAAAAGGAATACTGATCATGGATGTTTAGAGGATTAAAAATTCAAGAAAGAATAAAAGTGGACAGATTTGCATCTTGGACATATTAAAGGAGTATTGCTAAAGGAAGAAAATCTGAATGCTATGAGCAAGGGAACGTAGCCATATGAAGCCATAGACACTTCATCCACGCAGTCACTGTAATATTTTACAGTTACGGCTCACATGTTTTCTGCACATGCATGAGGTTCTTCTCTTTAAAGTAAATGTGGGGAGGGGGGGTCTTCTGCTTGCATGTCAATGATAACTTATTAGGACATAATTATTCATGTTGTGGCCATGCAGCAAATGATTGGCTGAGCCTTCAGGTGCCTGCTGTCCATCCCAGCGAGAAAGTAAGGCCAGTATGTGTGACTCCCAGGCACATTTAAGATTTCCCTTTCTTTATAGGAAGATAGAAGAACTGAAAGGCCAAGTTTAGATTTTCCTGTCAAAAACTGCCCTGTTACCAAGGAGCCCCATACATAAGTTATTTCCATTTCTCCTGTTTGTGGAAACTAAAAGAAATTTTGGTTACATGCAGATGCATTAAGTGTTTGTTTAACTGCCATTAAAGTAATGACTATATATAATTCTTTTTCTGGGTATTTAATATTTTTCTGATCCCAACAGCAGCCCTGTTTATTAGACCAGAATCATTATCACCATGCTAGCTATGGTGTGAGGATGAATCTGAGAGATGGCTGCTTGCCTATGCTCATCAGTAGATTTATGACTAAACTCAGATTTAAATCAGGGATTCCTCACTCATATTTCTTGCAACTATACCTTCTCTCATTAGTTCATATTACACAAGCTAACCTTAGGTTATACTATGTTGGATGCTTGCTTTGGTATCTTTCCCACAGAAAACTGAATTTTGCAACATTTTCTTGTGCTGATGAGCTTTTCTCTTTCAATTTCTAAGGCAAATCCAAAACTAGGGAAAATCGTCAGTCAATCATTAACCCTGACTGGAATTTTGAGAAGATGGGCATCGGAGGCCTTGATAAAGAATTCTCTGATATCTTCAGGCGGGCATTTGCTTCCCGGGTGTTTCCACCTGAGATTGTAGAACAGATGGGTGAGTATCAAATGTAAAGTTAAACGAGGTGCTACATCAGTGTTCTAAACATTCTTCAGAGGACCAAAGGACAAAAGAATTACAAATGAAAAAAGAAATGATTGGGCTCATGATAAAGTAAATGTCAAGGGTCAAAATGGAAGCTAGCTAGGATGGGATAAAGAAGAGGTTTGAGAGCAGAAAATGTTGAAAAGGCAGACATTTGGCAATTAAAATACTGCAGTTTCTCTTCATTAAGCAGTGGGAGGTCAGAAAATAGAACCTTTTCTAAGGTTGGGTTCCACTGTAAGAAGCAACAGTAGAAGCATAGTATAAATAGAGAGCCAATTCTGGCTAAGAGAATGGTATACAGAACCTGGTGTGTATGTGTGTGTAAATACGCAGCTTTGAGGATTACTACCTTTGAGGGAAAATCTAATATGCTATTCTGCTTAATGATTTTGGAGGTGGCTGCTACTGTTTGGGGTTGAAGCCGGAATGGCTAGCCAAACACTGACTTTGCTTCAGGTTCCTTGTGTGCAACTTCTTGTCAAGCACTGGCTGGAGAGCAGGATACAACAAGAGATAAATTAGGGATATTTTATATTTTTTCTAAGTTATAGATAGGTGGCGAATTATCATTAGACAAAGTTAGATCGTATATAGAGAAACTTGGGAAAAATTATAACAGATGGATATAGACCTAATGGAACAAACAGTTACAGAGGAAGAAATGAGAGAGAGTTTTAATAAATAGGGAAAATCTCCCAGGATAGATAGATTAGGACCAGAATAAAGCTTTTGATTCCAAAAGTAAAGGCCTTGTTTAATAAAATACTAGGAGAAGGAAATATGCCAGCATCTTGGGAATATTGCACAATAGTTTTAATTCCTAAGCCTAATAAAGATTTGACTGATCCAGTGCCTTAGAGCCACATCACTGATAAACCAAGATGCAAAAATTTTTACAGAATTTAGAGCAATTATATTCAGGTAGTGTTGCAAGTGTGTTAGTAAATGACAGTGTAACAGAACAAATATCCTTAGGCATGGGTACTAGACAAGAACGTCTCCTTTCCCCAATACTGTTTGCTTTAGTCATATTTACTGGAAAACAGTATTAGGAATGATAATATAATAAAAGCTATAGGTTTTGAGAATAAAATAAGATTATCCTATTTGCCGATGATACCTTGTTAACAATAAGGAACCCATTAGAAACTATGGACCAGATAAGGTTACATCTGGAAGAATTTGAAGAGATACTGGGTTTAAGGATAAACTGGGATAAACTGGGATGTTATTTAATAGTGATAAAGAAGAGAAAGAAAAAAAATCAGGAGTAAGTTTAAAGTAAAGATATCTAGAGTTATCAAATATTTAGGTATTGATATTACTAAAAAGAATGTTTAAAAAAGAATAACTTTGATAAGTTGAGAAATGAAATAAAAGAGAAAATGAATGAATTTAGGAAGATTGGATTATCTTGGCTTGGTAGAATAGCATCATGTGAAATGAAAATATTGCCCAAGAATTTTTTTTAAATTTATGATATTATTGATTTAAGGTAACAGACAAAGAAATAAAAGAATGGCAAGGGTTTATGATTAATTTTGTAATGGGAATTAAAAAATGAGGATAAATTCAAAAATATTTATTTATTTATTCAATTTATATCCTGCCTCTTTCCTAGAAAGGGCTCAAGGCAGCTTACATCATTCTCCTCCTCCATCTTTTCCAAGCCTGTGAGGTAGGTTGGGCTGAGAGTCTGTCACTGGCTCAAAGTCACCCAGTTGGCTCCATGGCCAAGCGGGGACTAGAACCCAGATCGTCTGAGTCCCAGTCCCAGGCTCTTAACCACTACAGCCACACTGGCCCTCTAAATATGTTACAGATCACAAAAGATAGCGGGGTTGGGTATCCCTAATGTAAATTTATTTTATATAGCAAATCAGGTGAGGCATATACCAGATATTATATTATATTACAACCCAACAAGGTAATATGGCTAAAATTAGAATTTTCTCGACTAGAAGGATCTTTGACAAATCTTCAAATATAATAATAAAAGTATTTTAAAAGGTTGAACATACTTTTTATAAAAATATGTTACAAATTTGGAATAAATATAAGGAAAAATGTATGCCGTCAATCTCACCATTATGTCCAATTACTGAGTAAGAAGTATTTCCATTAAATTTGAGAGAGATTTTAGGGAAAGGATAAAAGAACAAACAAATAATTAAATTTTAAAAAATGGTTAGAGAAAATGAATAAAAATGGGGAGAGAAAAGCAATTTTAGCAAAGAAGAAGATAACTTGGGTATAATGTTACTCCATTGAAATGTTGGACTAGTGAGTGGATAAGAGATAGATGCAGGAATTATATTAAATTTGTAGATATTATAGAAAAGGAAAAATAAGAGAATATTTGAATAAAAGAGATAATAAGTAAAGTTTATAATATGTTGTTAGAAGAACAGGATCAGTAGGTTTCACTTAAAGCAATATGGGAAACAGATCTGAGGAAAAACATCAGTAATTATGACTGGGAAAATATTTGGATGAAGAGGATACTAAAATGTATGTCAGTAGGAATACAGGAAATTTTTTACAATAATTTATAAGCAATATAAATTGTTTATAATTTATAGATATTTATGAAATTGTATGGAAGTGGTACCAAGTTCTGGTTAAGTGAAACTGTATAGCTAATAAATATTCCAATTTATGTTGGAGATATGGTCATGGAGTAGGCACATATTTTCATATGTGGCGGGAATGGGAATATATAATGATTGAGGTTTTTAAAGAGAGTAGTAAAATATTAAGTTTAAATATTGAAACATGCCCTGATCACATTATTTTCAATATTTGATAAGAAACAATGGAGTTGAAATACTAAATTTGTTATTAGTTCTTTTATTAACTGCTGTGAGATTAATCCTAGCTAAGAATTGGAGAGCAAAATATAATCAGTTATGTGATTGGAGGAGTATGGAATATAGCTATTAATGACAGCTATATCATTAAAGTGATATTAAAGTGAGAAAAGGGTATATACAGAAAAATAAGTTTAATGAGATTTGGGGTGTATTTATGGTGTATGTGTTAGAAAAGGTAAAAGGATTTGAACCATTAAAAGACTAATTGCAGTTGTAGAAGGGGGAAATGTCCTGAAAGAATGTTTGAATGAGTTTTCTATCTATAACATGTATCCTGTGGTCCCGGTAGTCAGGGGCAGGGGGCACAGTATCTTTAAGATTTATTTGATCATATGTTAATTTTATGTTTTTACTTTAGTTGTAAGTTTTTTCTTGGTTGTACTTTAGATTGAAATATTAATTAAATTATTTTTTTAAAAAGCACAAGAGCATTGCCTTTTGAGAGAGTTGCAGCTGGCTGGCCTGCTCCCTTGTGAGATAGTTAAATATGGAATTGTGTTATCATAAGCATTATGGACTTCTCTAACTTCAACATATCATGAGCTGTAGAATTTCTTGAGCAGAGCTTAGGTAACCTGAGACTCCCTACCTGGAGAAAATGGGAATTGAATACTTGTTCTACTGGCAAGTAGCTGCTGTCTGCATAGAGCTCTTGTGTATTAGGGAGCAGATTTTAAAGTTTCCCATTTCAGCTACCTTTTCTCTTTGACAGCACCCCTTAGGCTAAAAATAGCATTTCTGAAATGTGAAGAAAAGTGCTGCTTCCTGACACCCATACTTTTTCTCTGCATTAGTTATAACTTGCTCTTCCAACTATATTTCAGGGCTCAAATGTCAGTTTGACATCTGTTCAAGTCTGCTGTAATGATTCATAAGAAGGAAAGGAGAAGAAAGCAGTTTTTCTGCCATGTGCATAGTACCACAATTTCCCATTTTGTTTTCTCTCTCTTATCTTTCCTTTGCTTCGCAAGTGAGTAGTAGTAAATATGCCAGATCCATGCATGGTTCATGGCTGACTGGGTCTTCTGTATTGCAGTTTTCCTCAGGCTCTTACACTCTCTCATTCTTTTTTTTTCCTTTTGTGCAGCTTCAGTCCAGGCTCAAGTACCCCATTTCCAACTACTATGAGTTTGAAATGGTACTTCCATCTATTCATAGAAACATAGAACAGTCAGAAGGGGTCTTCCAGGACATCTAGCCTGATCCCTGGCTCCAGCCAGCTCCGCTCATGACATACCTACCATGTGCATGTCCAGCCTCTCCTTGAACACCGATGGGGCTTAAACCACCTCATATGGAAGCCCATTCCATACCCTAGGGGTCCTATCTGTCAGGAACTACTTCCTGGCATCCAAATTGAACCTTGGTTTCCTAAGCTTTGCTCCAGTGGAATGCATCCTGCACTCCTCCGCAGGGGAAAACAGGTCTTGACCCACATCCTCATGACACCCCCTCACATACCTATATGTCACCAACAGATCCCCTCTGAGTCTGCTCTTTTCCAGGATGAAAAAACCCAGTTCCCTCAGTCTCACCTCATACAGCTTCAGTGCAATTCGGCTACCATCCTTGTGGCCCTATTCTGTACCAATTCCAAACTGGCTATATCCTTCCTGTAATGTGGACCCCATTTTAGTATCATCTCCAGATGTGATCAACACTCCATTCCTTCTGTCCCTTTATTGTTCTATTTTTATTTTTATTTTTTTCAGTTCAGGGCCCAACACCCTGAATTATTCTGCTTAGGCGCACTACACCCTACCAACCTTTCCTTTTAGTTGAATTTTGCAAAATTCTATTCTAAAACCAGTCCTGATGGGTGCCTGGAGTTGAGTGACAACCACTATATTCTGACAAATTTCAGATGTCAGAAATTAATCTATTGCTAATAGTATTTTTCAGCTCCAAGATAGACTTTTTGAGGAGTGGCTTATTTCCAGCCACCTTTAAAGTCTCTGGTACCACCCCATCTCTCAAAATAATCAGGAGGGAACACTTGAATGGACAAATCCCTCCCGGTTCCCCCACTCATGTTTGGGTAATACATTCTGGTCCAGCCCTCTCAGCTGCAATTAAATCCTGGATGAGGAAGATTTTATTTTGGATTATCTTTTATTGTGCTCATGTGGAACTTAAAGAATTTGGGATTGTCTGTATTAAAGTTCTGACTTATTACTGCATCTTGACATGTTCCAGAGCCAAACAATGTGGGTAATTCCTTCAGAAGAATAAAGACTGCCTTAGGGAGTTTTCAGCTGGCAGGTTTCCTTCTGCTCATGTGAAGCGATATTTGGTTGCTGAAGTTTTTAAGAGGGCTTCATTTGTTTGTTTGTTTGTTTGTAAAATTTAAATTCAAGAAAATTTAGCTATGGTTAAGTGATCAAGATGGTCCTATTGTTTTCTGCTTCTTTTTTCTCACTAAGACTTCCCACTTTACATTTGGGGGCTGACATTAGTTAATATTATGCATGTACACAAATGTCTTCACTAGCCTTAATTACCTCAAACTACCCCAAACCAAACTACAACATGGTTTCTAACCATGTTGGTAGAAAGCACTAACCCACAAACTATGATTAGCAGAAGTGATGGATGGTGGTGGAGTCCAGGGATGTGGATAATAGCAATGAGGAAAGGGACAATGAGGAGCATAGCGGCTGTTGACAACGGCACTGAGAACTTGAGGGGGCATTGAGGGAAGGGGTTCCTCTTACCCAAGAGCTCACAAAAATCTGAAGCTGGCACTGGATGGCGAACATGTAATACTGAGACTGGAATGGTGGAGCAGAGTGCTCTTGTGAGGAGGAACAGGAATTAATGTACAGGTGCCTCAGGTAATCCAGATTTGGTGATTGGTCATTCCTAACCGTTTGCACTGAGCCACTGTGTCTCAAGAGCATCAGTTGGGAGAACAGATGGAAGGAGAGACTAGATTTATATTAGACAATAAGTATCCATGCTGAATTGCTAAAGGCTGCAGAAAATTGTCAGTGATAAGGACCTACCACAATGTCTAAAGTGCAGTCCACAGTTGATGCCTAAAACTAAATTTTGGTGTGCTGCAGCACACCTATGTTGGTGGCCATTCCTATAATCTTCAAGAAGGCATTAGACCGCCTTCTCATTTTCAACTTCTTAGTGGATGAGGCTGTTGGTATGTCTTCTCTGCGGCTGTGATTTTGCTAAAAGCCTAAAATTACACTTTCAGGTGCAAGTTTTTTGTTTTTTTTTTAATGTGTGCAATTTTTACTTTGTAGCCCAGGGCTTTTCTATACACGCATTAGGAATTCCTGCTTTAATATGATTTTCTTTTCGTTTAAGATCCATCAGAAAGAGATAATTGTTCTCCAATTTGCATCAATCCTAGAGTGTCCGTCAGTTCCAATTCATCTTTCTTTATAGTCACTTTCCTGCAGGGAGTCTTGGTTTTATCCAAACACTGGAAGCTTATCTATACTAAACTAAAGAGTATAAACTATTTATACTAAAGGGTATGGCAGACCTTATTAAGACATGCTAAGTGTTTAGTTATTATTCTCCCCACTGAAGAGTAAAACTTACTTTATGTTGTAATGTCATAATGTTCCTCTTCCTTGACCTCTGCCACTGGATACCAGCAATGTGGGATAGGGAAATTAGAGCCTTCTACAGAACATGACTGCAAGAAGACTAACTAGGACTGGGCAATATGGATATTTTCTGCCGCTTGGTCTTCAGGTGCTATTCAAAGCACTAGCTTTGATCATTAAAGTCCTTTGCAGTCGGGGGTACCTCAGTACATGAAGGATTGGCTCTCCTTGGATGTATCCTTATTTTGAGAGAGTCATTTTGAGGCCATTCAAGTGCCTTCAAGTTATGACGAATGACAGGTGGCTATATGTGGAAGGAACATTTCAGTAGTGGCTTATGGTTTATGGAATGCCCTCCCCAGGGAGGCATCTTGTATGCCTTCTTTAGTGTTTAGTCTGTATGTCTGAAACCTTTTAAATTATGCTGTAGTTCTTAATATTATTTTAGCATGGGTGAATTTGTATTTTGTCATGTTTGTAAGCCATTTTGAACTATGTCATCTTTGCTGTATTTTATTGCAATATGATTTAATGTGCACAAATAAGTGAAGCCATTTCAGTGGCAAATTTGCCTTTGGCTTAACCCATTAATTTAATCTCTGTAACCAGGGTCAAATACAGAGAGCTGCATTTACTCACATTAACAGCTCTTACAGTCCCGTTTCTCCCTTTTCTCCCTCTGTGTTCTTCTGCGCTATTAATTTTTTAGATTATAAATGGAAAAGATGGGAAGTTCCGACCTGTCTCTTTGCTTATGAAATTCTGAAGGTCCCTTATACATTAATATCTCTTAGACCTTAACATTTCTCATGCTTCATCCCCAGGCCCCAATTTTACTCCTGTTGCCTTGTGTGGATATTCCTGCTGCTTGAGTGTGTTATCTAATAAAGTTCATTCATTCCTTCTGAGTTTGGTTCCCAGTGTAGAAATGTCACCCATGTATGCACCTGAACAATACAAGAAGACTAGAATACTGTGTGTGTGCGGGGCGGGGGGGGATTTTTGGGGAATATAACAAAACAGTTAGTTCCATAAATGCTATCTTAAATTGACCTTTGCAGGCAAGCTTAATGAGATATGGTCAGAGGAAGATTGTCATAGTCTAATCTGTGCCAAATGCCAACCCACTGAAAATTCATTTGGTTGAGGAGCCTGCTGTAGTGATGACAACACTGTCGTTGGATCTTGGTTTATTGCTGTTATTTTGACAAGCTGTTGTGCAAGCTTATTTGTTTTCATTGTGCTGGTGAAAGTTGCTCATAGGTGAGTGAGTAATTAAAAACTGCTTGATAACCCTGGTGTTCTGTTATATGAGTGACCTTCAGTTGGAGTATAGGCTTGATGCCAGACAGAGGCATTTAGACATGCCCATCTAGAATAATAGGTTGAGTTTTATAAGCCCCTTGTTAATAGTATTGACATTTGGATACACTGCCTGCCTTTCTTTTGGAGCTGAGATAAGCTGCAAAAATTACTCCAGTGTAGGACATTGCTGTCTTGAGTCGTGACATTTTGAAGTTTGTCATCACCTGCCTATTTGAAAGAAGACCTGTCTTCATAGTTTCAGTGCCTTCCAGGTTAGGCAGGTGCTTATGGGGATATTCTCCAGGTTGAGGTGAGGTGGGACTGTGGAGGAGAGCACATTCTTTGTGTGCAGAAGGTTTAATTTATGGCATCTTCAGCTAAACAAACCATTGCTGATCAATTTTATTGTGTAATTTTGAAGTCTCGTCATTCCCCCACCCCACAGCTCCTATCTCTAGAATTTGAGATGGCCCAATGAAATTTAAGACAATTCATGTAATTATGAATTAACCTGTTGAACCCACTGCTTTAAGATGTGGTTGCCACTGACTCTACAAAGGGTTTGGACACACTTTATGAAGGGGCATAGTACTATTGATGCTGTTAAGTATTATGTCTAAAATGGAACTTCCCTTGTTCTGTTTCATGACATTATCAAGTTTGTCATCACCTATCTATTCGGAAGAAGACTCCTAAATATGTGTACAGATTTTCCAGATGCATGTAGCTGCCCACTATTAGAAACAGGAAAGTGGATAAATAGAACCATAGATCATACAATTTAATATAGCTCTTTATGTTGTGTGAAATTTTGGCTTTTGGGTTAGCAAAGAACTCTTCCTCAAAACTTCGATAGCCACTGTCAGACATGGGTGTACAATACTGAGCTAGGTGGACTAAATTGTAAGCAGCTTTGTTCTTTCATAGGTACAGCAAACCACCATCCCAGCATCTTAAATTGGGATGAGATGGGAGTAGGCCTGTACAGCCCGAACGCTTGTGCGGCCTGCTGAGTTCTTTTATGTGGCTTGTTACACTTTACCAAGGCTCTAGGCAATTTTGACTTTGCGTTGCCCAATCCTGGAACACTGTTTTGTTGGAGCTAGAGATGAACTACTAAGTAAAAAGGCAGAATAATTTCTAATTCTAATGCTTGTGGACAAACAGCAAGGAGATAGCTATTTTCCCTCACAGATCTCCATTTGTGTTACAGGCCATTGAGTTGACACTTGGTGGAAAGAACGTGGGGTTTGATGGACTTTTGGGTGACTTTTATAACAGATGTGCTTTGAATTCTGTGACAAAATGTTCCCCACACTGGAGAACTGTTTGCCTGTAGTGAATATCCTTTGGCTCTGTATTTCTCCACTTGTTTATTACTTGAAGTACACTTTTTAAAATTAAATTGGTGGGAATTTAATTTTAAAAATAACCCCTTTCTTGTAGCTTGAAGAAAGAATATGTAAGGGTAAGAGTAGCACAATTCTTATTTTTCTATGGAAATCACTGATACTGTAATGTCTCCAGATTTCCTAGGACATCTGGAATGTGCAACAAACAAATAATAGATAGCAGAATTATCCACCTCCAGTAGAGGCCAATTAGACTGAGGCAATGACAGATCATGCAGAGATACAACAAAGAACCTCTTCTATGTGTTGATGCTTTACCTTTACAGAAACCTTTAATAATTGCATTTATTTTTCAACACATACAGTTACTATTTTTGTAGATAGTCTTGTGGTATAAGACTAATCAAAGAGGTAAAACTGAATATGGAACCAATCCTTCGAGTAGGCTATACTTATAATCTAGTAGAATTCTCTTTATCTGAATAATCTATGCCCTCAAACAGTTCACTCTTTTCAGTTTAGCAATAATTTCAGCACTAAAGGATTTTGTGTTATGTACACTGCCACCTTATTTTGCTCCTCATTGAGTTGACAAAATGGATAGTACAGAAATGTAGTATTTTATTTATTATTTAGTTATTGTATTTGCATTTTAGTGCTGCAGTTACTGCCTGAATAAATAACTGTTGTTGGATCTTGGTTTATTGCTGTTATTTTGACAAGCTGTTGTGCAAGCTTACTGGTTTTCACTGTGCTGGTGAAAGTTAGTCATTGGTGGGTGAGTAATTAATAAACTGCTTGATAACCCTGGCTTTGTTATATGAGTGACCTTCAGTAAATTACTGTTGTCAGATAGTTTGCACATACCCTCTGCCTGATCGTAGTCAGAGGGTTGTCTTACAATGACTGAAGAGTAAGCCTAAAAGTTACCTTTTGGTGCAGCTGTCAAGTAACAGGATACATTTGCATGTGCACAAAGTTTCAAACATTCATGTGTGCAGTTGCTTGATAGTGGCATATTTCAAATAGGTGAAGTCTAGTGCTTCCTCTTACCTTGCCCCCCTCCCCCCACCCAGCATTGCAAGGATGAACACAGAGCAGCAAGAGATTACGTCCATCTGGCTTGCCTGACAACAGAAATTCCCTAAACCTGTTTGTACAAAATTTGTCTCAACTTGCACGTAGCCTTTTTGTAGCCTCTCTCGTCTCAGCAATCTGGGATTCCCCTTCACTGGCATCACTCATCATTCAAATCCCACCTCACTGTTTTTGGGTTACACAAGAGATCGTGTTCCCCATATGCTGAATTAACAGGCTCTTCTCTGACACTAATTTGACAAGGATCACTTTTAATTTATCACCACCTTGTTGGTTCATGTGTAAAAATAGCATTTCACCTCCAATAAATTTTTCCTCCCCCACTTACATAGTGTGTGCTTGCTTTTCTGCTATCTCTTTCAAATGCGTGAGAACTGACTAAATTTTTTATCTGTTTAGTTCCCCATCAAGGCAAAAGGCAAAACACTTTTGTTTTTGTTTCTAAAATTACAAATGTCAGCATTACCACTTTCACTGCTGTGGCTTAAACTGTCTGAGGCTTCCCTTCCCTTCCAAACCAAGGAAGGAGCCTACCTTAGTTCTATTCTTAGAAGATGCATTACTATGAGTACCATGTGGGAACAGTGCAGAGTTAGATGGATAACACAAAGTTGTATGCTTTTACAAGGGGAAATGCATCTGCTGTGCTTCCATGCTTCTTCAGGACTAGGCCCTATGATTAGGTGAAGAATAAGACCATGGGAAGATGGTGCACTCAAGTCCTGTTTGTGGGCTTCCCCTGGGCAACTGGTTTGCCTCTGCATGAATAAAATGCTGGACTAGATAAGCCCTTAGTATGATCTAGAAGGGCTCTTCTTATTGTGGCAAAGCATGTACTTTGTGTGCAGAAGATCTTTAATCTCCAGTTAAAGGATCTTGAGAAGCAGGTCTGGGAAATGTCCTCGCCTTAGTTCTGCAGACATTTGCAGTCAGAATAGACCGTACTAGGCTAGCTGGAATAGTAATCTCACTTACTATAATGTAGTGGGGAGCAGTTCAGCTTCTTCATCTCCTGAAATCCATGGGTCAGTTCTTCCCTTCAGCCACCCTCTTCTGCCCTGCCCAGAGCAGATCCATCTGCTCCCCATGGCTTTTGTGTTTATCCTGTTCACCACCATGCAGCGGCTGTGTTTACACATTCACGATGGCTTATTTTCCCTTATTATTATAAGATTATTAACATGTTGAAAGGGATTGAAATAATTAGCCTTGGCAGTGTAGCTCTCCATGTTGTACAAACCTGGCCAGGGTACCTTGTTGCTGTAGTTAACAAGCCACCCTAGAACTTGACAGCAGCCTGTCTATGGGCTCTCAGTGCCTTGTGTACATTGCTGGGTGTCTGAGTAACAACCCTCACTGCTGCATGCTGCACTAGCTGAAGCTTCTGAATGCGGCCGGG
The DNA here is from genome assembly GCF_004798865.1 of Varanus komodoensis. Taxonomy (NCBI): domain Eukaryota; kingdom Metazoa; phylum Chordata; class Lepidosauria; order Squamata; family Varanidae; genus Varanus; species Varanus komodoensis. The sequence goes on from NW_025336088.1 coordinate 658,656, forward strand.
GACAGCCCCACAACGAATGCCTTACAGTAGTTTAATTGCAGGGTCACCAGTGGGATTATTGTGGGTATGTTATCTCTATCCAGGGAGAAGTGTTGTTGGCATACCATTCAAAGTTGATGATGGAGATTTAGGGCCACCATGGTCACCTAGACCTGTAGTGACAGTGCGGAATTCAGGAGCACACTCAAGCAATAATAACCATTCCAGAGGGGGTGCAACAATAAATGCAGAGATTTTCAAATTCCAAGAAGCCCTGGTTTCCCTCTGTGGGAGCAGGCTCCTGGAAGCCATGGGACCATGCCTGTCCCTCTCCCCTTTTCATGTGTTGGTGGAACAGATTCGAAGCTCCACTGTGATTGCTTTAAACTATTGTTAGTGAGACCAAACCATGGTTTAGTGCTACATATGAACAGGGCCTCTGATTCTTGTTGCACCCACGTTATCTTAGAAGGTGGAGGCACTGTGAACAGGGTCTCTAAGGAGGTTTTTAATGGTCATGTGAAAGGCTGTCTTGAGTACTCTGGTTCCAAATTGTTTATATCTTATAGGTATGAATGCATTTTAGGTTGTGTCTGTGAACAAACTGGTATCCTAAATGTAAGATATGAGTTGAGTACCAATTAGTTTCCAAGGCAGTCTGACTCTTTGCTTTTGTATTTCTGTACAGGAAATTACTTTTATTTTCCTTTCTTTCCTTACAGGCTGCAAGCATGTGAAAGGTATCCTCTTATATGGTCCCCCTGGCTGTGGTAAAACACTCATGGCCAGGCAGATTGGCAAGATGTTAAATGCCAGAGAACCTAAAGTAGTGAATGGGCCTGAAATTCTGAACAAATATGTCGGCGAGTCAGAAGCCAACATTCGCAAGCTCTTTGCTGATGCAGAAGAAGAGCAGAAGAGGGTAATTTTGACAAATGACATAACAAATTGCCATGAATTTTAGATGCAGATAATGAAACTGAACAGGACAGGGAAAATATGATTTTGTCTTACATATTGATAGATGACATTATGGGGGGAAAAGAGATGACAGAAATGGTGCTTTTAGCATCCTTCCTAATGTCTTATTCCTGCTTTGGTGGGTCATATGATTATAACATTGTAAAATACCCTTTGGCTGCTCTAGGTTCAATTTCCATACACCCCCAATTTACCCTATATTTAAAGCATTTCATCTGAAGGCACTGAAGAATAGAGTCCACAACTTCCTTAGGTAACTTATTCTGATATGGAACTGTTCCTACAGCAAACATGCTATATACAGGCATACCGCAGAGATGTTGTGAGTTTGGTTCCTGACCACTGCAATAAAATGAATATTGCAATAAAGCAAGTAACATGAACTTTTTGGTTTCCCAATGCATGTAAGAGTTATGTTTACACTATAATTGCACTCTGTTAAGTGTATAATAGCATTATGCCTGAAAAAGCCATGTACACACCTCAATTAAAAAACACTTCATTGCTAAAAATGCTAACCGCCATCTGACCCCTCAGTGAATCGTCATCTTTTTGCTGGTGGAGGATCTTGCCTCGATGTTGATGTTGATGGGTACTGACTGATCAGGGTGGTGGTTGCTGAAGGCTGGGATGGCTGTGGCAGTTGCTTAAAATAGGACAACAATGACGTTTGCTTGCTTGCTTGATTAATTTCATTTCTATGCTGCTGCATAACCCAAAGTTTCTCTGGCTGGTTTACAATACTAAAACATACAAACATACATACATTATAATAAAACAAGTATTAATCAGATAAAAGATAAAACAATAAAATAATAGAGTAACTCAAATAAAATATACTCACACACCAGTAAACACAACTAACAAATTAACCAAAATTAAATTAAGATAAAATATCCATAACAAAATATAAAAGTATTAAATAAAATTAACAACTCAAATAAAAACATGTTTAAATAAACAAGTCTGAAGCAAGACCACAAGGACATGCAGAAATATGCATTTTCAAGGCTACCCTTCAATTCTAGAATTCCTTTCCCTTGGAGAATCAGCCAAGCAATAGGCCTCTGTACACATCCAGCAGACTGGAGTAACAGAATCCAGAGGTGTTTGGGTGGATTACACAATGGAAGACTGCTGGTGAGGGCACCATTTTTGAATGCTCCACAACACCTGGAAAAAACCCCAAAAATTAGCACACTGGAACTAACTCACAATAGTTCTAAGCCAGACTACATTTCTAATTGCTAGGAATTATTGTTAGCATAGTGGCACATTAAAATATATTTGGATGGCTAGGGATAGGACAGGAAGGACCAAGATGGAGTTTAATCAATATAATTGGGTTTTCTATGATTAAATGGATTATTCACCTTTAATCTGTAGGATGGGGCTGTACACTGAATAAAACATTCTCTCTTATGTGAATAATAGTCTCTGTTATTTTCATCTAGTATATGCATTAATTTGTACTTCCTTGTACTACTCTAGAACATTGGTTAAGAACAGGGAATAGATGTTACACTTTCAACAGTTCTGATCAGTTAACAGCTGAATAAAGCAAGATAATATCCTCTGTGTTATGGTGGGATAACTGAGACTGCAAAATTGTGCCTTTCCTAAGGTGAAAGAGCAACACAAGATGAGGCTCTCAGCCATATTATTTAGCCTTCTTGTCTGTAATTTTGAAAGCTGTTGCCACTTTTCTCTGGAGATGGCTTTAAATATGTGGCATATGAGCATTCCCAAAACTGATGTGCTCTCTAAATCATTGCTAGCTACCATGGCAGTTCACACCAGGTTGTGGCAGGCTGTAGGATTTATTTATTTATTTATTTATTTATTTATTTATTTATTTATTTTATTTAAAACATTTCTATGCCGCCCCCATTGCAACAAGGCCTCTGGGCATCACAAAGGATGCTGCCTTAAACTAAGATTGCAGCTTGGTATCCCCATTGGGAGGTGGAGAAAAAGTGTCTTCCAACTCTGAAATGCACTGAAATCCAGTATCTGCATTCTGTAGTGCTTAATCTGCATAAACCCATGCAACCATAGGCACTGGTCTATTATGTGGAAGTTTTGTTTTCTGAAGCCTCACCCATAAAGAAAGAAATAGAAAAGAGAATGGCCAGATCTTCTTGTCACTGTTTTATGACATACTTTGTTTTTCTTGATTAGCTTGGTGCAAACAGTGGTGTGCACATCATCATCTTTGATGAGATTGATGCCATCTGCAAGCAACGAGGGAGTATGGCGGGCAGCACAGGTGTCCATGACACTGTTGTAAACCAGCTTCTGTCAAAAATCGATGGCGTTGAGCAGCTGAACAACATCTTGGTCATTGGTATGAAAGCACCTTGTTCTGTTTGGGGTGGGGCTGTGCTATAACTTCCTGTAGGGAGTTGTGGCTGCAGAGAGTTGGGTTGTGAGTCAGATACCCTTTGAAGTTCTCAATCCTCAGATCTTTGTGTGTCTAAAATAGGTACAGAATAGGTGGTCAGTCTACCTTGGGCAAGCAGGTAAATTGGACTATAACTGAACTTCATTTTGTAAGATAGGAAATTCCTAAACTAGACCACCTGCCATTTATATTTTCTTGGTTGACTGTTAATTTTTTACAGCTAATTGAAGGAACACTCAAGGCATGTTTTAAAATGATATATAAAATATACGTGGGAAAAACCACAGTTACACAGTAAAAACAAATAAATTTGGTCTAGACAACATCTCAGCACAATTGATGATTTTAGCTGAAAGCTGTTACTGGGATCATTCATCAGCATGGGAGGAAGAATGCAAGGCAGAGGAACTGCCACTTCCTTAGCCTGCTAGATAGACAAGAGCCAGGGCAAAAAGTGCACATGTGTGGAGATTTTTTTCCTCCCTCTGCCCCACCCTTCCCCACTGGTTTGTATTTTCCTTCTCAAGAACTGTGTTGATTCATACAAGCAGTATTGCAGGAGCCATCAGCATCTAGGTTTCAACTGCTATAGCTTCTGTAAACTCTGAAGCATATTTTAAGACCATTATTTATTGCTGGATGTAACTGCAGTTCAGACCTGTGTGTTGCTGGCTCACATTCTCTCTCATGAATGGATCATACATTGTGAATGTGTAAACAAAGTCACCTCTAGTAGCCTGAAAATAATGCCTGACTAATGCTTGGCTCAGCTGTTGGAGGAGACAGTTCTAGAGGGGCGTAAGAAACAACTGCATATCTTAATTTGTGCTTGGTGAATGGATAATTCTATAAAGCTGGAACTCCCGGCTAACTTAAGAGTTGACAGGGGTCTTGGGGCTTGAGATTATCACACTGTTTTTGATGACAGCTTCTTTTTGAGACGTACTACATAGGTATGTATAGGTGCTTTTTGTAACAGTTTCTGCTTGATGTATACTTCATAGGTATGACCAATAGGCCAGATCTCATAGATGAGGCTCTCCTGCGACCTGGACGACTGGAGGTGAAAATGGAGATTGGTAAGCAAGCAGTGAGAACATGCCTGCTGACATATGCTAAGAAAGACCACAGACCTGTGAACCAGGAAAAAAAAAGGGACTTGGCCTGTTCCCAAGGATTTGAGAAACCTAATTCCATAGCAGTTATCAATCCACACCAGTTTTTTTATTAATCTGTCTAGCTGCACATATTTTATTTTAGTTATTTAAATAAATAATTTAAGTTAGTTGGTTATATCAATGAGGTAACTAAATGTGTTTGTGCTTTGTGAAGTGCCCGGACAGCTTCAGCTGTTGGGTGGTATAGAAATCAATCAGTTAAATAAATAAAGCAAGCCCGGCTTTTACTAAAACAAGAAATAAAATAAAACTTGCCTGCTTGTTCCTCTAGAGGTGCTTCTTACTCTCTACAAGTAACAAAGTACATAACTGTTTTACAGATATGATTCACGGTTTCTCATGCTAACCAACACATTCATGGAAATTAATGATTCACATTAACAATGATCAATTCTTCATTAGAAAGGCTACCCTGGCATTCTTCTTGAGTTCCTATTTCTGGTTTGTTTGTTTTTGTTAAGAGTGTGTATGTGTGTAATTGTGTACTAGAACTGGTAGTTGGTAGACATAACAAAATCCTTCATCAGTCCCTGGAGCACAACACCAGAAAGAAACTCTCCTGGCCAGGTTTTGATTGAGCAAGTATCCCAGCGAGGCAGACTAAATCCTATGGATCACAGCATGGTGCCATCCTCCATAGCCCTCCAGCCTATTCTGGTGCTGCACAGAGAGTTCCAGTGGACAAAGCTGAGAGAGAGCCACTCTTTTCAGCTCAGTAATGCATACCTAAAAACCAAAATGGTCTCAGAAGATTATATATAGTCTTCCATTTCAAGATTTCTGATGGTGATTGGCCTTCCCCACACAAAGAATAAGCCATGCAGCCCTCAAGTACATATAGATTAGCTTGATTTGTCTAACCAATAGAAGTTACAAACATTCACTTGTTAGCAGTGTAATGTGTTGGTTCCATATCCTCTCCTGTTCCTGTCCCTCCCTCAATAGTATGGAGACTGTTCAGTCTATCTCATGACACTCGAGGGCTGGGGTCATATGTAATGGGAAACTGTGGTTTCCTGCTGTGATAAGCTGTGGCAGACTTCAAGCTCAAACACTTTTCCCTCTCCATTTTTTAACTTTTCACATCCTGGCTTGTTCTTACTAGCCATAGTTTAAACAAAGTGCAGTTCCCAAAGGTTGGTTGACACAGGTAACTGACTGATTTAAAACCAAAGTGGAAGCTTCCCTTGGTGGGTAAAAGTGGGGGAATGGGAATAGACATACCTGAGGCTTGTATGCATAGGTCTGAAATCAGCCAGTTTGACTTCCTGTTAATGTAATGCAACCCGTTACTTCCTGGATGGAGACTGGGAGCACTGTCTACTTGAAAACCCTGGACATTATCAAAGTTACTAGCCTTTGGAGAGAATGGGTTAGAAGGGAGTGTTATTGGCTAAAGCAAAGAGTTCATTGTGATGATCCTTTTTTAGGTTTGCCAGATGAAAAGGGCCGAATCCAGATATTGAATATCCACACTGCAAGGATGAGGACCCACCAGCTGCTGTCTCAGGATGTTGATATTTCAGAGCTGGCTGTAGAGACCAAGAATTTCAGTGGTGCTGAGCTTGAGGGTCTAGTTCGTGCAGCACAGTCCACCGCTATGAACAGACATATTAAGGTTTGATTCCTTCCATTCCATCCCACCACTTCAGATGTCATGAACTATGAAAGCAAGGGTGACCCTCTTCCTTTTTTCTGCTTTGTTTTTGCTCATACTATGTGATCATAATTAATATGAGTATCCCCTGAAGTCTTTCCCTCCTAGTCTGTGGAGGAAATTGTAAGGTGGTTACAGTTTCTGTTTAAGAGGCTATAGGTGATTTGGGTGGTGTTTCAGGAGGATAAAGAACTTGTTTTTATTGTTCTTCCTGTTGCTGAGAGAGGGCTAATTAGAGTTGTATTTTAACATGATTCTAATATTAATATTTTAATTGGATTATAATATCTATATGTAAACAGTTTGGGGATTTGATTCTACTTAGTGTTATATTTCTTCTACAAACAAACATCTAGATCAATTTCTAGTTATACATGCCTGCATGGGTTTTAACCTAAGCTGGGGAGTCCCTTTTCTTGGTTTCATCAACACTGGGTGCAGGTTTGGGGAGATTATGAGAGAGGTTAGTCTTGGTTACTTTGGAACTTCTTGCCAAGGGAGGCTAAGTTGGTTTCTTTGCTGCCCCTCTGCTGGCAAACCAAGTCGTTTTTACTCAGGTAGGCCTTTGCCCTGAAAGTCTGTTGGAGCAGGTACTTCTTCTTTTACTGCTTTTATTGTATTCATTTTGTGACTATTTGGTATGTTTATTTTATTGTTATTAAAATATTGTTTGAATAATATTTCCTGGTAGAAACATAAAAACAGAGCGAGTCAGAAGGGGTCTCCCAGGCCATCTAGTCTGACCCCGGGTCCAGCCGGCTCCACTCACAACATGGCCACCATGTGCAAAGGTGGTACATAAATTAAATTAGCTTCACAAACCTCTCCTCTGCCTTCCCCTCCACTCCCATCATTAAGGGCTGACTTATTAAACAGTTTCCTTTCTTACATACAGTGCTTTGGTTAGTTCACCTTCAGGGAGGGAGACGGAACCATGGGATAGCCTAAATATGAGGAAGCTGCATGCATTGTTGTAGTACACTTCATTCCTGCAGTCACAATGTGCTTCATGTCACAGTTGTTCCTCACCACATGGCAGATGGAAACCACTGAGATTACATGTACTTGTGTGTGTCATGTAAGAGAAGACAGAAAGGTACCTTTCTTTCCCCTAGACACCTCTTGTGGTTGAGTAAAATGCCCAGACAAGAGTTCAATTAGCCATGTTGATGAGTTCTCACAACTAGAGAGGATTGATCAGAGCTTGGGAGGCACAGACAGGTGTGGGGCAAGAGGGAGAAATGCTCAATACAGTAATGTTCCCAAATGGTCCTTTTGTGGATAATTTTTAGGTCCACTCTCCTCCATTGTTTGTTCCAGGACTTCCTAGCATTCCCACTAATTCAACTCTGTTTATGAACTTATGCTTCCAACTCACTGTCTTATAAACATCTCATCTTCTATTTTAATCAGGCGAGCACCAAAGTAGAAGTTGATATGGAGAAGGCAGAATCCCTGCAGGTGACAAGGGGTGACTTCTTTGCTTCTTTGGAGAATGATATCAAGCCGGTGAGTAAGCCCCTTTTAAATCTTCCTGTTGAACATTACCACAGTCACTCCAAATGCTTCCCATTCTGGTGAATGGACAACTGAACTTAACTATGTATCCAATTGTCTTCAACCTGCAGGCATTTGGAACCAATCAAGAGGATTATGCAAGCTATATCATGAATGGCATTATTAAATGGGGTGATCCTGTCACCCGGGTGCTGGATGATGGGGAGCTTCTTGTTCAGCAGGCTAAAAACAGTGACCGTACCCCCTTGGTCAGTGTCCTTTTGGAAGGTATGCATTCCTTTCTGAATTATCTGCTCTCTTAGAGATTGAAAGATGCCATCTGCTCTTAAAGAGCCAGTTTGGAGTAGTGTGTAAAATGTTGGACTGGAGCTCAGGAAATCCAGGTTTTAGTTCCCATTCATCTATGAAGTTCAGGGGTGACTTTGGGCCTAATGTACCTCACAGGCTTACTGTTGTAAGGGTAAAATGAAGAGGTAGGAATAACTTGTAAGTTGTTTTGGGTTCCTTGGAAGAGGAAGAAAGGTAGGATATAAATGTGTGTGTCTGTGGTGTGTCTGATGTATCACAGAGGTGTGATAAAGGTGTGTCTGTGGCACCCTGGTAAGAAAAGAGGTCTCATGGAAGGAAGCTCAATTCAGACATGACATCAAATCATGAAATAAGCTTAACTATGGCTTCATGTAATTTCTGTATTGAGAAAGCATGACCTGAATTCAGCAGGTAATCGCCCCTCTCCCCATTGTTGACAGTGGCTTTGTAGAGCATGATATGTGCTAACTTAGGGTTGGTGCAGTGGCTGAGTTGACCTATGACAATGCTCTGCCTCTAGAAGCTGATAAATCCTGGAGATAGGAATCAACAGATGGTGCTGAGTGCAGGAAACTCTGAACTGCAGTTCGCCTGTTGTGCATTTAGAAGCTTGAACCATGGCTTGGTTTTTTAATTATAGTTTAACATGGACCAGGGTTTTTCATGTATTATCAGAATTTATGCCCTTCTTTTCAATCCAATTATGAGGGAGACTAGCATGAAAAATACAAATAAATAAAATAACTTATTAAAAGTTAAACCAGGAGATCTATAATAATATGTCCATATTAATACAGGCTGATGTTATTGTTATTGGCATATAAAGCCCTAAGTTAGATAAGATTATTGAAAGATTGTAACCCTAAATAGCCCCACTATACCACTGTGACCTTCAGAGGGGCTTTACTGCTCATGCCACATCCTGCAGCATCATGGGAAAGGGCCTCCTCTGTGGTGGTGCCCTCTCTCTGACATGCTCATCTCTGTGATGCATCAGACACTGACAATCATGTGCTTTTGAGGATGATTAAAAACTCACTTGTTAGCTCTGGCTTATCCCAACCATTAGTCTAAATGTTGTGCTTTTATAATGATGTACTGCTTTATAATTAAACCTTTTGAGATTTTTTAAAATGCCAAGTGGTATATGAATATTCTAAAATAAATGTAAACAAGGTACAAGGATAAAATAGTTTAGCCAGAGTTAAAGGCCTTAGAAGAGGCCTAAGGAACCAGATGATGCTGGGGTGGATGGGACTATTCAGTTGTGAGCATTCCACTTGAGGGACACAGTTTTGAAATTGGGAGGCTGTTTGATGGAGCACCTTGTCAGTCAAGTAGTAAAAATTTGTGCTGTGCAGAATTCTAGATGCATAGCTGTTCCAGGAACTAAGAAAAGATTGTACATCTCATTTTCATTTGAAACATACAAGTAGCTTTAGTCATGGTTTTTCAGTTTCTTTGGACCTGGGTAGCTTTTGCTGTCCCCTATTGCTCAGTTCTGCCTTGCGATTTTCTTTCCCCATACAGGTCCCCCACACAGTGGGAAGACAGCTCTGGCTGCAAAGATTGCAGAAGAATCTAACTTCCCTTTTATCAAGATCTGCTCTCCTGATAAGATGATTGGCTTTTCAGAAACTGCCAAGTGCCAGGCAATTAAGAAGGTATGCACTGCAAAGCTCTCTGCACCAGGTTTTTGCTTTCATGCTCATTGTGCTACTTCCACTACAATATTATGAGCCAACCGGTCACTGCTGAGTTCAGGTCAAGCACAAAGGCTGGTGTCTGTTCTAGCAGATAGACATGCATTCTAGAGCCTCCATAGATAGTAAAGGCTTATTTTCAAAATGCCTCTTTCTGCATACAGAGGGTGATGCAAGTGAGTGAGGCACATGCTCCATGTCCCTCGCTTGTTTAGCCTTTTTGGATGAGGAACCTTAAATAGGGCTCAAATTGAAATAAGGTACCCTAATTTATCTGGCTTACATAGAGAAGCTCCATCTATCTAGCATGATAGAGGCATGATGACCATAGAGAGCAAACAAAAAGAAATCAGTGTAAAAGCCAAAGCATTTTATCACCTGCTCTTTGGAGTATAGATATTTCCCCAAGACTTGTGAATCGCAGTTAATACAACACCCTTCCAAAATCCAGGAAAACTTTCTAGGAAGGGGGACAGTTTGATAATACGCAATAAAAAATGGCAAGAAGATGCTAGATTTTTCAAAAATTGGCGGCATTTCCTCTCCCAAGGATTCCAAATGTCTAATAACCTCTGTAAAGGAGGAATTGACTGGCAATATATAATGCATGATATTCCTTCATTAATCTCTGTGTTTTTAGCAGTCTTCAAAACACCTGTTCTTCAGGCTTGACTATGCTTGTTCAAGACAGCAACTATTGCCAAGTTGCTATTTCTGGAATTTGCCTCATGTTCTAAGACGTTTCAAAATATTACTTTGACTATATTGAGCTTTTCATATAAGTCAGTAGTGCATTTGGTTTCTTTGTTGTTATTTTTGCAAATTAAGAAATGTACACTTGTAACTAAAGCTTCTGTTTTGACCCATGTCAAGTTTTATTTCTTTCACTTTGTTTTGTCCTTTAAAATGAAAGTACAGTAATTATGGCTATAATACTAAGAAGTAAAAATGGGGGGGCGTCTGTTTTCACTTTTCAAAAAACAGATCTTCGATGATGCTTATAAGTCTCAGCTCAGCTGTGTGGTGGTGGATGACATTGAACGACTTCTAGGTGAGAAAGGCGGAAAGGGGTTATCTCTGAGGATGGATGCAATCAAATAGCATCCATATGGTGCTCTGTTTGGGCCAGGACCTACTTCCATAAATTTCATTGCTGTGCTTGAACTCTCATCATGGAAATGCTGAGCATTGATAAGAATGCTTCCTTGAGGCTTGAACCTTAAATGTTGACAAACAATTTTAAATCAAAAAAATGAAAGCCAGTGTTTAAATTGTGAGCGATGGTCCATGGGATGTCAGATTGAACTTTCATGCAGATAATGTGAAGGCTTGGAAGGAAAGTGAAGGTAATCTGTAGGCAGCCAAAAGGGTTGTTTAGAGTAGTGAGCAAGCCTGATATGGACACCTTTGTAATGGATACACCTGAACTCCTCTGGCCTAGCAACATAAAGAGGCTTGAATGCTTAGTCTTGACTGCTTAGTCTCCTTCTGTTGGGATCCTATCTAACATCCCTTAAGTCACCAGCCCAAGGTATTCGGGCTTCAGCCCAGGAAGAGGCAGTTGACACTTGGTAACATGGAATGCAATGAAGCTTCATGGAATCCATCTCTCTAGCATTTGTGGGTTTCCTCTTATGCTTGGCCCTGTCTTAGAAAGCGAGCTGAGCCAAAAGGAAGTCTGCGAACACCTTGCAGGATGAAGTTTGTGGAGCTGGCAGCCTTCTTCCGCATCACATGCAAAGGCTGCTGCATGTGACAAGAAAAAGGGGCATTGCTTCAACAGCATTCATGCTGTCTAGAAACTTAGACTCATGGCCATGACTCTGAGCTCAGGGAATCTGATCTATTCCCACCCCAAAACAGATTCCTCTTGCATCCCTACTTGGCAATACTAACCTAAACCTCCCAAATTTTGATACAGAACAATAATTGAATTTGTTGTTAACTTATGTAAACTTCAGTGAATTTTCTGGCCTTTCTCATCTTTCAGATTATGTTCCAATTGGGCCACGATTTTCCAACTTGGTGTTACAAGCTCTTCTGGTGCTGTTGAAGAAAGCACCACCACATGTAAGTCTGTGATTTGTGAAGCAGGCTAAAATGTTTGTAAGCTGGATTGTAAATTCACTTAAAGCAGTAGGGAGAAAAGAGCAATACTTAGCCACAAATACCCTTAGTTTTTTTCTGTTCAAGGATACAGGTGGCCCATGCATTTTCAGAAGCATGAAGGGTAGAATTTATGTGTTAACAAAAGCTGAGATTCCTTGGAAGAAGCAACACAGAAAACCAAGGTTTTGCATCTGAAAGAAAGGTTATGTCTCAGTGACAAAACACCGCCTTTCCATGTAGAAGATCACAGGTTCTACTTCTGATACTGCCAGCTTAAAAAGATCACTCTGAATAACTTGGCTGAGAATTACCTGGAACTCTCCAAGTGAGAAACTGTTGTTCTGCATAAGGGTAGGCTAGAGGGAAACTAAGTTTGGACAACATGCCAATCCACTTTTAAGAATGCTTACCTATGGTATGGTGTGCTGTCCAAATTGACAAAAGCCTTTGTTTCACTTCCAGCATCTGCTGAATCATGGAGGTGGCAATGGATTTATGAAATCAAGTGCTAAGCAGATGAAAAATAATGCAAATATGATCCTTGAACCATGCTCTGTGACCTAGACTATCTTTAATGCAAACCATGGTTTGGAAGAATGTTTGAAATAAATACATCAAAATTAGTATAAGACATTCTGTAGGTCAGGGGTCCTCAAACTTTTCAATAGGGGGCCAGTTGAAAGGCGGTGGCAACCAACGTGGACTGGCGAGGAGGGGGGACCTGGGCGCGCAGGCCGGTGAGTCATTGTCAGGCGCGCGTGGCAGCTGCTTGCTCGCTCGCTCGGAGATCCCCACCATCTTCCCACCCACGCTATGAGGCAGCGGCGAGTGTGCGCGTGCGGGGGAGGGGGGCAGCAGCAGCAGCTCGCTCTCCCAGAGATCTCCCAACGAGTCCAAAACCATCTCCGAGTAAGCAAGCCACCACCTCCCATCCACGCGGTGAGGCGGCATGTGCGGGTGGCGGCACAGGCTGGATCAATGGGCATGGTGAGCTGGATCCGTCCCGTGGGCCATAGTTTGAGGACCCAGCTGTAGGTCTTCTCTCCCAGATTCTTGTAGTACTTTTTGTCAGGACAGAACCCCACTTCACTGAGTAAACCCTCAGTTAGTCCTAAATTTTTAATGGTGCCTCTGCACTGGACATTCCAGTGGTTTTTCCCCCAAAATTATTTATGTTGATTATGCTTTCTGGCTGGTAGGTACTCACTCCAATGTTTACAGTTTTAAGGGGTTTAAATAAAGCACCCGGCTGCATCTGGTCTCTCCCTACTTCATCCTGCTGGTGAAATGGGATTGCATTTTGTGCTTGCAATACTCAAATGTTTTGCTTCAAACATACATTTTTTGTGTAGGCTATGTAAGAAGGATTTTTGTATGCATTACCACTTTAATCTGGTTTAATTTTCTTGTTTTACCCCATAAGTGTAATACGATAATCATAGAATCAGAGGGTACCAGAGTTGGAAAGGGCTTGTAAGCTCATCAGGTCTAGCCAGAAGGACCATAGGGCTGAATAGAGCTATAGGTCAAACATCTGTAGAATCTAAGTTGCCCAGCTATGTCTAAGCCAATCATTAAAATCCTATTCAGGGATTTATTTCGTTCCAAAATACTGTCATGCATATCTTTTCACCTAAAAGGAGTAGAAACTTGGACATTTGTTTTAAATTGAAAGTTGCAGTTCTCTGGATTATATACCTAAATTTCTGCATTTCTTCTGTACTTCAGTCAAATTATAGTATACACAGTTCTGTTTATAGATCTATAATCCATTCATATTTTCTAATGGAAATGTTTGTGAATTTATTATTCTTCTCACAGTGAATTTGCAGAATTCATAGGACAGATTCCTGAAGGGTGTTTTGTTATGCTGTGTTTTTTAAAAGAACCATCCAGAGTCAATTTTCATGTGGCAAGGACTTTGTGAAACAAAAAAGCCCCAGGCATATTTATATTACTTGAATCGTTTTGGCAGGTGACTTTTTCTTTCAGCTGTACTTACATCTCTGAGAGTGTTGTTGAGAACATGTGTTAGCCCCATGTAGGTATTTCTGAGTCCGTAGAGAGGGCGAGTTACTGATGTGCAAGATAATTAAATATCAATTATTCCACAGGGTGGCATAGTTGTATAAGCACCTCCCAACTTGATGATTTCATGATAAAGCTGCTGTGTGAGCGTTTTCAGGCAGAATTTTGCATGAAATACACTGAATCATGAAATTTTACATTTTTAGTTTGCAGACTGCCTCATTGTCAGACCACAAAGCAAATGAAACCAGTTGAATCAAAAAGCTGCATTTGTGGCATGTTTTATTTCCCATTATCTCTCTCGATACAGTGGCCAGCTTGTATGATTTACACTGTACTTTCCTGTCATTCATGCACCCTGTCTGCATCAGTCATCCTGTAAATTCTGCTCACACACAGGTTATGCATTCCTGGTCCATTGTAGCATCATACTTTGAGGTGAATGCCATAGGTTTTTAAACAGGCTTATGCAACTATCTCCTAGGCTTTCCTGTTCCTTCTTGTGTGTATGTCTTTCTTTCGCAGGAATAAAAATTATTTGGTTTGCTTTTTTAAAACCGCCCTCTTGGTTCCACAGAATTAATTAGGACTATTGTAATTTCTACTCCCAGACATCCTGGGATTCTTCTGCTTCGTAAAAATTCAATATGACTAAAATTATCCAGAAACCTGGCAAGCAGCTCTTTCCCTCTTTGCTTAGATGCAAGGTGATGATTGGCAAACAGACAGAATCTGTTTTCTTTTAGGTAGTATCCCTTTCAAGTTCAGATAAATTCAAATGGGTGATTTTTGTATCTTTTCAAAATTAATTCTAAATTTTGTTTTTTCTAAATAAAGGAAAGCAAAAGCTCTCTTTCCTCACCACACTCTCACTTTCTCTTTCTTTCTCTGCTCTTTTTCTTTGGTCAAGTTTCCCTGGGTTTTGCAAGCAGAAGAGATTGTTGAGAAGTGGGAATGGATGAGGGGGAGGACAGAGAGACTGAAAAGCGTTGTCTCAGCAGGGAGCTAAGCCAGAGAAAAAAGGGTTTCTCTGAGAATGGAGCAGTAACAGCTCGCCAAACCTGCGAGTCTCGCTTCATCTACATGCAGAGTCACACAAGGCATTGGATACTTGGGAACCCCATGGAGGCTTCACACATGATTCCCTGCTGGTACCTCTGAAAAAGCTAACAATTGGACTGAGAGGGTGAAAGCCCATTGTGGTATCTCCCCCACACACCCACCATTTTTTTTCTTAATCTGGACAGACAATTTGGTCAGTGTTAGGAGAAATCCAGTGGACACTTTGGGATGTTCCCTAGATAGGCCTGCTCAAAAGAAACTCTCCCTTAGTCTGCTCCCCAAGGAAGAGCAGGGGAAAACAGACAATAGGCCTACTTGGGCTATTCCAAATGTTAACACAGGATTCTCCATCTGTGGAACTCAGATGCTGAAATGTGTCTTTTTCACTTAAGGATGTATATTCTTGGCAGTCTGGGGAAAAACTGATAGGTTTAACTTTTAATTACTAAACCACACACTTCAAATTCTCTTTTTAGTTCTTGCCTTCAATATACACATGACACAAAGGAATCTCTTAAGATTTTCTTGTACTCATTTGGAGAGGGCATGTGCCTCTTGATGGCCTCTTACATGATGTAGTTTGCAGGTAATGCGTATTCATGGAATGTTTATCCCATGAATTGGCAGGTTTGCACAACAGTGAACAAGTTACCACTCAGGCACTCACCACTCCCCCTTTGCATCCTGTGTTGTTTGATGCATTGTGCAAGCCCAGCAACCCTGGGTTTTGAGGGACAAACACCCCAGAGTTTGCTGCAGGATTAAAACTCCAGAGGTGGAGTTCCACATTTTTAGTTTACAGATAGCCCAGGGTGCCAGGTTCAGTCATCACACTAGACAACTCAAGTTCATAAAACTTAAAATTTCAGCTATAACATTATTTCAAATGGCTTCAGCATGCATTATGATGAAGCAGTATTGAATGCAAGCACATGATCTCCGATTCCAGAATGCAGGCATTTCAAAAATTCTTAAAAACCTGACAATTGAGGGAGAATTTTTAAATGTCTGCAGGCAAGCACACCTGAATGGGCTTTCTCTGCTATGATACACAGTGATGCACAAGAGAGAACAGGCAGACAAGGGAAGGTGTTTTCCCCTTCAACCTACTCATGAGGTATTTGTATGGCTTGATGCAAAATACCAGCAGGAAGCACCATTTTAATCCCTTCCATCTGCTTGCCACATCTCACCCACAAATTGCACCATCACCTGGCTCTGTTCTTATTGGAGTTCCCAGTTTTTTGTGTGCCGCTTCATGTTTAAATTGACCCTTAGGTGCTGTTTTCAGAGAATTGGAGCTTATAACTACATGTACATCTGAGTTGGACAGCAGGATAATGTGAGTGAGTGAGTGTGTTCCCAGTTTAGAAGCAAAGTGTACCTGCCACTACACCAACACATTTTCAGCATGTGTTTGGTGACTCTGCTCACCAGCAACCAGGATTAAGCTCTGTGGCCTTGCAGCTGGCAGGGTTGCAGTATTGCCCAGGCAGAACCATCTTTCATCACAATTTCTTTATGCTTGGCCCTTTCTTCCAGCTTCTGGCAGAGCTGTTCTCCTTCAGACAGTCCACCATTATCCTGGGCTTAATCAGGCTTGGCTTACTTAAGAGGTTAGCGCATGCACTGGGGTTACTCATGAGGAGGAGGGAAGTCAGTTTATAAAAGCCACGCAGTGCCCATGGAAAGCATTCAAGCAAAGACCTGAATTGCCCTTGAGTTCTGACCTACCACCTACAGTCTCTGGCTCAACCCTCAGATTGTCTGTTTGAGGAGAAACTGAAGTATTCAGTTTGTTTGATGCTAGGACTTTATTCCAGGCCTCAGCAGAACTTGAGTTCATCAGGATTCTCCAAATTCCACCTGCAAGTTTGTTCTAACTTGTATCCACATCAGATTGCAAGATTTTTTTTCTTTTTGCATGACAGTGTATGCATATTTTCATAAATGCACACATTACTTGTTTGCTGTTTCTCCCACTGACTAATGTAGACTTGTGTGCATTTTTTTTTCCAAATGTGTGCTTTGCTGAATGCTTTTTTTTTTTTGGTCTGTAAATCTCAGACTGGGAAGTGTTGATATGCTCACCACAGACTGTTTGGATCCAGGAAAAGCAAACTAGGTGAATTCTGTTCAGAAGCAAACTGAAATGAATTTCACATATATCCCTTCTTGATAGCAATCTCTTGTATTTCTGTGCTTGTCAAAAACACCACTTATCTGTGACTATCTGTTGGGGAAGCTCATAGGCACCTGAAGGCAGATGGGGTTTCTTGCTATTTAAAGGCTAATCTAAGCTGTGCTGCAAAGTTGGCTTGATACCAATATTACTCTAGTGGCTTCTCCAACAGAGATTTTTGGAAAGTTTAGTTTGGTGAGGGTGCAAATAATTCTGTTAGAAGCTTTCACACTAACAGCACAGTTCTGATGGCTCTTTGGAGGGAGGCTTTAGATTATATTTTAAGCTTTTTCAACAAATTAATGGAGAATTGTTTTATTATTAGCAATGGTAGCTAAATGGAACTTCCATGTTTAGAGTCAGCAATACCTCTAAATACAAAGATACATGCTTTTCTCTTAGTTTTCTGGAAGCATTTGCCTGGCCAGCATTGGAAATGGGGATGCTGATTGAAGTTAACCTTTGGTCTAAACCAGCTGGAGGGATTTGTGGGCTTAGGAAAAAATGGGTTTCAAATCAGACGAAATATTGTTTCAAAGAAGCAATGGAAACCAGTGCTTAAAATTAATGTTTTTCTCTGTATATTAATTAGTTGTTAACATTTATTACTAAGAATATAGATTAGAAAAAATCATTTTTCCAAAAAAGCTGGAAATTCATTTCCTTTATATAATCTTTTTCTTCATTTTTTAAAAAATATGCAGGGCCGGAAACTCTTGATCATTGGGACCACCAGTCGCAAGGATGTCCTGCAGGAAATGGAGATGCTGGATGCTTTTAGCACTACTATTCATGTTCCCAACATTGCTACAGGAGAGCATCTCATGGAGGCCCTGGAGGTCAGAAGGCACTTGGGAATACCTAGAGGAAGAAAGTTGAAAAGAGGAGCCCAGTATCTTTTGTCTTGTGGAAATAGGAATAACTGGGGCAGGTTAAGTCCATCACTGCTGCCTTTAGAAAGCTTGAAATCCTGTTATGGAATTATGGCATGACAAATTTAACATCTGTCATGGAACGTGGAGGGAAGCATGGAGATGGCAATACATTTTGCCCCATCATGACTGTGGGGAAAACAACCTCCTCCCAAAACCCTAGGATCAGTTACTGTGTGCATTTCGAACATAGAGAAAACACTTTAGCAAGGAAGACCTGTTGTGTGCCGCATGAGCATTTGGAAGGAGCTGTCACTGGCTGTTAACTTGGATATTATAAAGGGAAAACAAAACAAAACAGTTGTGGCTTACAGTCATGGCATGGCACTAAGCCAGTGATGGTTGCTCCACAGAGCTGCCTGGCAATCTGTGGCATGCCTGTCATTGCCAGTGGCATGGGTGTTCTTGCTGCTTTTGCCAAACAGCTCTCTGGCTGCTTTCCAGTGCTCATGATGGGTTTGGTCACCTGACTTTGGATGACACTGCAACCAATCATGGGTACAACAACCCCTAAAAATAAGCCATGAGTTTGTTAGAGTGACTTGTTGTCCATGAATAAGCCACTCTGAGAGAATTGGTGCAAGTTCGCATGACATGAAACCCCACCATGGCTTGTTGCCCATCCTGACTTGTAGTGTCATGCAAACCCAGCCATTACATACTTGCTCCCATCCCACTGAAATTGAGAGGCTTAATTTTAACATCAAAAGTGGCGAGTTGGGTGCTAGACTCTGTCCGCTGACCTTACTTGGTCACATGGTTCTTATTTCAACACTCCAGTTCTGCCCAGACTGGTTTGTGTTCAGTATCGGTAACGGCCTGGGAGAAAAGTTCCTGAAATGATCAAAGTTGAGAAAAGAAACAGTCTTATTTGCAGCCCTTGAGATGACATTTAGACCCCTGCCGTTGTAGTTGACACAAAGAAGGTAGTGACATGAATAAACATGGCTTTGCTTTATTTTTTCTTTATGATCTGCTTTTGTATCTTGGAAAGAAGTAAACTGGACCAATGTGAGACTTCATTTGTAAGAAGTGAGCTGCTTTAGTATTGGTGTGCATTGCATAGAAACTCCAGTTTTGGGTCAAGAAAAGGGCTATCTCTGGGTTGGGTTGAATTTGGTTTTAAACAGTCCTAACGTCGTCCTTTCATCCCTTTCTAGCTTCTCAGTGGCTTTAAAGACAAGGAGCGCAGCACCATTGCCCAGCATGTCAAAGGGAAGACAGTCTGGATTGGCATCAAGAAGCTCCTGATGTTGATTGAAATGTCGTTACAGGTAGGAGACTTGTCCTTTGGTTCGACAAATGGGTTGTCCACCCTCTGGTCAATCCAGAATATTGAAGAAGGGAAAATAGAACTGAAATCTTAATTTTTAACATTTACCTTGAGACTAATTACTTTTATATCAGTAAGTACCACACTTGCCCCTGTGTGTGGTAATAAGGTATTTGTCTGTTTTATTCCTTTAAATTATAAGGGCTCAAAGTAATGAACAGTTGAACATTTAAAATGTAAATAATGATGAAGCTAAATATGTATTGGGCTCTCATTTCTGGCAACCTTTTTAACAGTAGTTAAAACTACTGACTCTGTAGCAGAACATGATCACATTAATAAACTAGCTCTGAACATTGCAAAATGAGTGATAACCTGATAACACTGAGGCAGAGTTTGGCCCACAAAACCAGCCCATCCAGTACCCCAGGGCTTCAGACAAAATCTTCCCTGAAGCCCTGCCCCTTCAAGACTAGAGCAAGAGCATTGTGCCTATGTGATCAGAGGATAACAGCAGGGATTCTCCTCCCTGCTAGCTTTGGCTGCCCCACAACCTGTACAACATAGGAAGGTGCAAGGTGGGCCAAGCTGACTGAGGCAGTGGCTGGAAGATCATGCTGCAGAGCCAGTGCTTCTGCTGGGGACTCTGCTGCCTCGCACCCAGCCAAGGAAAGCCTGTATATAGTGAAGTCAGTGCCTTTGCTGAAGCATTGGCCATTGGTCATCAGGAGGCCATAGTGATGCTCACTGATATCCATAGTACACCTAGACTGGGAGGGACTGCAATTTCAGTTGTAGACTTGGTGCTGTTATTGTTGGATGGTTTCTGCTTTGCATGGATAAAACTTGATTCTTCCCCCCATCTGTTAGGGAATAAAACTCTAGGTGCTCAGTTGCCACTGGGTCTAAATCAGGGGTCCTCCAACTTTTTCAACAGGGGGCCAGTTGAAAGGTGCCGGCAGTGGGCGCAGGCCGGCAAGGTGGTGCTGGTGGGGGTGGGGACGGGCACGCGCAGCAAGGCAGCGGCTTGCTTACACAGAGATTGTTTTTTCTAAGTAAGTCCAAAACGCTCTCTGCGTGAGCAAGCTGCCACTGGGCGCACGCACATGAGGCAGCAGCTTGCTCACGCAGAGATCGTTTTCTCCAAGTGAATCCAAAACCTCTGAGGTGGGCCAGATAAATGGGCATGGTGGGTCTGATCCAGCCCGCGGGCTGTAGTTTGAGAACCCATGGTCTAAATAATTAATCCTGTCACCTCAGTTCCTGATAATTGAATCTTGATTCCTGAAATCCGATTAATCTTCACTGCATTATACTGACTCAAAAGGTGTTTCTAAAGCAGCTATGAAGACAATCCCGAATTTCATATCACCAGATACTACTAGTGGCTCCATAATTGGCCAGCCAAGACAGATGGAAACTCACCCTGCCATGTCACCTGTCTTCCATTTGACCACGTGGGGCTATTTGCTATGTTTGCTACTGTTCAACAAACATGGCTCCATGGAACCAGTTGCACAGTTCTCCATTGTGCAGGTTCAGGACATAATGGAAGATGATATACCCATTAACAGAGGATAAGCTATATCAATGGCAACATTAGCCATTGAAAGGAATCTCAGTATACACAGGCTATACCTCTAGATACCAGATTCTGTATGCAAGAAATAGGTATTGTAAAAGATGATAGTGTTAACCATGGTAGCTGGATGAAACCAAAAGTGGTATTACTCTGAATGCTGCAGACAATCAGGGAGTTATAATTTATCATTCTCATGACCCACTTTCCTACTTTATGGGGATCTGGTTAGCCACTGTTGGAGACAGTATACTAAACACTGACCTGATCCAGAAAAACAAACCTTATAGCAAGGGCAAGGTCTATAGTGCAGTGTTAGAGCTTTTGATACACTAGAACCCAGCTTCAGACCATGGCTTCTCCAGCTGAAGAACCTCCAGCAGTAAGGAAAGGTCTCTGCTTGATGCCCTAGAGACCTCTAGGCCTATAACCTAAATGCCCTGACCTAGAAGATGCAAAAAATATTCACAGATATGCCCAGTCCAGTTTTGGAAATGTGCAGAAGCGCCAGCCACTGATAAGTAAGGGAATAATCCACCTGCCAAGTGTCCTCTGTGAGCCTCATCAGAATAAACAAAAAAGATACAAGCTTCCCCTCTTCAGTTTTCATTAATTTCAGTGAGGCTCCTATGAGAGAAAGTGCTGTTAGACTGTGAGAATATAACATGTAGTGCTAAAGCTGTACTTCAGGGATCTAGAGCACCAGGGCAGGCTTTATAAGCCAAGAGGCATGCAGTTTGTTGATGTGTTAAACACTCCCCCTCCCCCTCCCCTGACTTGCTCTTTGTGATTCTGTTGGAACTTGTATAGGGCTGGGAATCTGCTCTTACTGAATGTCACCTGAGGGTATAAAGTCATTTATCTAGATTTCTTTTTCCTCCCTTCCCCTTGATTCTTTAATTCCATACCTATAGGCAAAAGTCAGTAGTTGCTCACACTTAGTAAAGTATCTGTAATGGGCAGAAGGCCTGTAAGATTTGACTTGGATGTGGTTCTGCCAGTTTCACCATTTTTGTTGTCAGCTATGGGAACTCTGGGGGAAAGTGGCCATGCCATACTCGAAATTCTTGATTCCAAAGGAAGCAAAAGTCAAGTGTAGCCAAATGCATACCCTGGATTTTAGGAAAGCCAATTTTAATAAACTCAGAACAATGATAAGCAAAGTCCCATGGCAAATGACTAATGAGAAAAGGATTCCAAGATGGGAATATTTTTGAAGGAAATTTTTAAGGCACAGTTACTATTCCAACAAGGGAAAAAGGGTAGAAGACAACAGAAGGAGCCCATGTGGCTTAACAAAAAGCTTAGAGATGATTTGAAAACAAGAAAGGTCATGGGGAGGAAGCAGAAGGGAGGAAGAATACAGGCTGGTAGCATAGAATTTTGGGGATGGTATCAGGAAGGCTAAAGCTAGGAACAAACTGAGGTTAGCAAGGGATGCTAAAAGCAACAAAAAAAGCATTCTGCAAATTTGTCCATAGTAATAGACAGAGGAAAGAAATGGGGGTTCAACTACTCATTGTGGATGGCAAAATGATAACAGATGACAAAAAAGCAGTAGTGCTCAATGCCTACTTTGGCTTAGTTTCTCCCAAAAGATCTATGACCTTCCTGATGAAGGGGAAGTACAAGCTGACAGAGCAGGATGGCAACTCAAGATTGATAGGCAAATGGTCAAGGATAATCTAATAAGGTTGAACAAGTTCAGATCTCCAGGACCCAGGCAACTGCATCCTGGAGGCAAAAAGGAGTTGGTAGAAGAATTCTCAGAACCATCATCCATTATCATTGAGGAATCATGGATGACTGGGGAAGTGCCAGATGACTGAAGAAGGGCTAATGTTGTCTCCATCTTCAGGAAAGGCAAAAAAGAAGAACCTGGAAACTACAGACCACTCAGTCTGACATCAATCCCTGGGAAAATTCTGGAGCAGATTATAAAGTAGCCAGTCTGCAAATACTTTGAAAGCAATGCAGTGATTACTAGAAGTCAACATAGATTTGTTAAAGAGCAAATCCTGCTAATCTGATTTCACTTTTTGATTGGGTAACCACCGTGATAGATTGTGGGAATGCTGTGGGCATAATATATCTTCAGCAAAGCTTTTGACAAAGCGCCCGATTAGCAAACTAGCGAAAAGTGGGCTAGATAGAACAATTATCAGGTGGATCCACAGTTGGCTACAGAACCAGACTCAAGGAGTGCTCATCAGTGGCACCTTCTCAAACTCAGCTGAGATAACAAGTGGGGTACTGCAGGGTTTAGTCCTGGGCCCAGTGTGCTTCAACATTTGTATGAATGTTGACAAAGTGCAAGGAACATTTATCAGATTTGCAGATGACACAAAACCGGATAGCTAATACCTTGGATGACAGGAAGAAGATTCAATGTGCTCTTGATAGATTGGAGCACTGGGCTGAAAGCAACAGAAGGAAATTCAGTAGGGGCAAGTGCCAGGTTCTGCACCTAGGAAAAAGAAACCAAATACATCATTACAAGATGGGGAATACTTGGCGCAACAGTACTGCAAGTGAGAATTGTTGTAGATGTCAAGCTGAATATCAGTCAACAATGTGATGGGACTGCAAAAACTGCAAATGTGATTTTAGGCTAAATCTCACTTCCAAATCACATGAAGACTAGTTCCCCTTTACTCAACACTGGTTAGGCCTAATCTGCAGTACTCTGTCTAGTTCTGGGCACCACAGTTTAAAAAAGATGCAGACCTGGAAAAGGTTCAGAGGAGGGCAAGAAGGATGATCTGAGGATTGGAAACAAAGCCCTGTGAGGAAAGATGAAAGAACTGGGTATGTTTAGCTCTGAGAAGAGAAGACTGGGGTGAGATATGATGGCACTCTTCCAGTACTTGGAAGTATGTCACAGGGAGGAAGGCCAGGATCTCTTCTCAGTCATCCAGAATGCAGGACATGGAATAAGAGGCTCAAGTTACAGGAAGGCAGAATCTGGCTAGACATCAGGAAGAACTTCTTGACTGTTAGAGCAGGATGACAACTCTACTATTGTATGATTCTGTGATTCTATGATATTGGGAGACATAATCCATATAATATATAATGAAATATAATCCATTTGGGGAGAGGAGCCAGTCATGAATATTCCAATACTAATGGGTTGGGGTGGGGGGGGGAGGTTAATCTGAGTGGAAAAGGCTCAAATTTAGTACAAGTCAACAAATAGGTCCAATGATGTAAACCAAGGTCAAACCAAATAAATCCATCCTTTTTAATCAGATGTTGCATTGTTTTCAGAAATATTCATGGAGGAGGGTAACTCCATAAGATTGTACAAAACAAAACATGAAGTTTTTGAAAACACTTGCCAGGTTATAGAAACTGGACAGCCATGTGAGTGGGATGGTGTAACATGGTGTCCTGCAAAAGTAGGGGGTTGGCCTCGATGGCCTTCATGGCCCCTTCCAACTCTGCTATTCTATGATTCTATGATGTAAAAAAGAATGAATGTCAGGTATTACAGTTATTTTGAGTATACTTGCCCTACCTCATAAGCTCAGCTTTAAAGATGCCCTTCTATTGATATCCCATAAGATCTTATTTGTCAACTTGATCAAATGTGGTTTTGTTGTTTGAAATATTTCTCTAGGAGTTAGTTTTCCCAAATAAATTATGAAATCTAGGCAGAATCTGACTCAGACCAAATTCTGCCTTGATTAATTGTTTCCCTGTTAATTGAACAGGGAGACAAATAACCTAAATTATTGATCTTCTGGATCAAAGCTGTAACAAACAACTAGAATTTTGAAGGAAATGATAAAAGGACCTTGAGCATCAAGAATAAGTTTAACATCTGAACAGTTACGCACAAATTGATGAATATCAGCATTCTGTTGAATAGCACATGGTCCAAACATAGGTCAAATAGCAGTGAGGAAAGCGAACATCTTTGTCTACTACCTCTTCCAAGTAAAAAAAATAATCAGATAAAATGCTAACTCCAGTTAAGTATAGTTTTAATCCATTTCATCAATTTGGTAGGAAAAATCACAATTTCTCAGCATAGCTAAAGATTACTTCCAGTTGAGGCCTTCCCGGCACTCAAAACAACAGTGGCAGTTGCACCTTATCCCTATTGATTGGTATCAAGACCAAAACCAATTTGAGGCCTATTTTTTGATGAACCCCACCTGGTCAGCTTGCTCCTTGACCATATGTGTGATGCAAAGAGACCACAAAGAGGAAAGGCAGGTTATTTACTTGGAACTGTAGTTCTTCAAGTAGTCACCTGAGGATCCACACAACCCTCACACTCTTTGGTGTTAGTACTTTCAGTTTGTAGGATGGTTTCAAGGAACTATGAGAATAAATGGAAATCTGCTAGAGGCATGTGTACTGAAATAGTGGGTGAGGATTTCTGTCAAAAACTTCCTCAGCAACAGAAGTTTCCTTTCACCTTAGAAGATTAAGTAAAAGCATATATTTAAAAAAATGTTCAGTAAATTTCATAAAAATTCTAAATAGTTACAGTTTTGTACATTAAGTTATAGTGGTGCATTTTATGTTAGTGGTAAAAATAAGTATAGGTTTAATGAAAAAGTATTGAAGTGTACATTTCCACCTACGTTTTATTTATTATATTTATAGCCCATCCTTTTTCCTTCATGTAATGCAAGGTGACTTACATAATCCTCCTGTTCCTCTCACTCTTCACAACAACCCTGTGAGTTAAGCTAGTTTGAGATTGAGTGATTGGCCCAAAGTCACCCAGTGAGCTCCATGACTAAGTGGGGACTAGAAGTCGGTTCTCCTGATTCCCCATCCAACACTTTTACCACTAACACCACACTGGCTCCATGTTCCTACTTGGACTTCATTTTAATTAGTTTGTATAATACAAATTGAGTTGCAAGAGACCCAGTGTCATAGAACTAACGAGACCCAGTTTCATATTCCCAGTCAGCCAATGAGTTTCCTCTAGCCAATCACTTTCTCACAGCCAAGCCAATATCACAGGATTCTTGTAAATGTGAAGTAGGGCAGGGGCATGTGAATTTCTTTGACCCCCTTGAGGGAAAGCTAGAATGTAAATATAATAAAGTCTTGTGTTTTGCTGCTAGCCTTTCACCGAGTTTACTGTTATTAACCTGATAATTCATAACTTTTTATGTTTGTTTATTAACACCTAAGATGGACCCTGAGTACCGTGTGAGAAAATTCCTAGCACTTCTAAGAGAAGAAGGAGCGTAAGTAACACATCTGACAAGGATGTGATCATTTCTTCTTGCCAAATTTGCATGTATAGTTAATAACGTTGCATTTACCATTGGCCCCCAAAGGAATTTAGCATGATTTTCATTCATGAAAAGAGGGTTTTTAAATTATTCCACCCTCTAACAGCCTATTCTGATTGTTAGGCAGTTTCTTGCTCTGATAGCCTGGTTTGCATGTAAAGTGTTAACCCATGTTTTATTTAAATTATGGTAAATTGCCCTACCCATGATTTGTCTGGAAGATGATAGAACAAACCGTGGTTTGTTTTCCCAGTTCCTAGGTTGTTTTTTCTCTCTCTCCTTCTCCTCTGCCCACTTCCTCCCTGGATTCCAAATGGCTTGCAGTGCTGTAGTACTGGCATGTAAAGTAGTTAGAATTTTTTTTATTGTTGTTGCCCCCACCCCAATAATATTACAAAACAACCTATGGACAACTCATACTTCTGCATTTTCATGCAACCTTTAAAAAGCCACAGAATTCCAAACATGGCTCTTCTTTTTGGGCAGTTCATGGTTAACAAATCATGATTTGTTAGCATGCCTCTGTTCACATATCATGACAACCCAGAATTGAACAACCCATCCTATTGTGTTGTGTTATGTGCAAACCAAGCCAGTATCACCTTTTGATCACTGATACTGCTTTGTATATGAATGTTGTTATGTAAGACAGGATGGAGCTTTCATGGCTTAAATTTGCAAAGAAGCAGTACCTTCTGACCCCTCAAACCCCTGTATATTTCAGGGCTGGTTCAGTGATGCAGGGGAAGCACTCTGAATATACTGAAAGGCACATTTTAGACTCTTCTAAATATACTGAACTACTTAGAATTTTATTAAGCAGTATAGAATTATTATAAATAAATAATTCCAGCTATGTGTTGAGTTACAGTCGAATTCCAGCCCAGCATGTTCAAGCACAGATTAAATGCTTTGCTGAACATCAGGTTAAGAAATATGGTACAGTCCTACTTGGACTGTGAATTTTTCAGATTGGAAATACAAGAAACTTTCTGAACATGCACATCAGACTAGGCTAGACCCCTTTTCCATGACATGCTAGCTTTCAGGGAAGCAAGATTGACAGTGGGGAATGTGGACTCATATAGATCTCTCTACACACACACAATGCCGTGTGTCTCTGAGGTCATTTTTCTTTTTGTTATATTTACACAAGTACAGTTGGAGGACTTTGGGCTGGGTTTCAGTTAGTGAATTTGTGTATTAATTCTTAGGTACCTTCAGATTAGGAATGGTAACTTCTTAAAAAGCTAACTACAGGAGCTAGGAGACATGGGAATGCATTAAAATCTTAATTCATGCATTCAAGAGATAAATAGCAGGTTACCCTTGTTTCTATTTGGGCCACGTTCACATCCCTGTTAATTCTGGGATGAAGCAAGGCAAATTCTGCTTAAGGCAGCATGCAAAAAGATGTTGGCATATTTGATTTTGGTTTTGCCATTTTTCCTCAGCCTGTCTTAGTGCAAAGTAAGAGCTCAACCTCTTTCTTTTGCAGCTTTTGCGAATAATGCCTGGTGCACAACTGGCTTGTGAATTTGCATGCACTTTCCCTGTCTGGATGCCCATCCGTGTGTGCTGCCAGCACCTGTAGCCACGATCACCCCTTGTGCCAGTTGCACTTTCTCTCTTTGCAGTAGTCTACTGGATTAAATGTGAAGGTGGAACCTTGTTCAGAAGCTGATATCCTGGAGAGCAGCTAAGCAGGAAACTACCCCACCAGGAGAATCTTCTCTACAGACCTATAGATGTGCGGTGTATCTGAACAAGAACATAGTTTCCACTTCCTTCAGAGACTTCCCTCATTCCTCCTTTTGCATGTTGGATGCAACAAGATTATCCACTCTTTGTTATCTCTTGTCTTTAATATCTTGGTGACTTGTGGCAAATCAAATCTCTTCTAGAGTATCTGCTTTTGTATAATGCTGCCAGCTGCACCCTCTCAGTTGGTGTTGGTGCATAAGGGGAGGAGGGGAAACGTGCCATGGACAGACCTGTATATGTTGGTGGCTGCAATCTGACAGGGGTTCATTCCAAACTCTGGGACCCACTTTACGGGAAAGCCCCACTTCATAACCCAGATCAAACCAGTGCTGAGGTCTGCAGAGCTGTACGTCTGCTCAGTACTCTCTGACCTCTTATTGAACAGTTCCTTGTTCTGTGTCAGGAAGTGTCCGTCTCCTCCCAAGACAAAAAGTAACCAGAGTGTTAAATGCCACCACTAGTTTGAGATGAGCTAGGAGACAGAGGGGTTTTTTGCCTGAATGTGAGGTGAGACAGTTTCCAGTTGATATGGTAGCAGCTGCTTTATCTACAGCAGTCTTTACCTGCCATGTATGTACAGGCACAGTAGCACCAGCCATGAGGTTCTGATGCACGTAGGTTTTTCCATAAAGAGGCAGGCGATTCCTGTAAAATATTCCTATAAATGTTTGAAAATATTCTGCTGTATTCTGTTATGCTGGTCCTTTCCTGCCCTTCTGCCCTTGTAAGAGAATGCCCCACAGTTTTATGTTAGAGGATCAGAAGTATGGTTTCCACAGTATATAAGTGCGAAATGCATGAGCTCATGTTGGGCTGCCTCCCATCAAGTGGCAAACAGTTGCTGTGCTAGGTGCTGCTGAACTGCTGCTTTTCTACAACGTGGAAGTTAAGGGCAAAGTGATTTTGCCTTTTTTTTTTTTGGAATTACTTCCTGCCATTTCTGCTGTACCCTGCAATACTGAATTGGTGAGGACAGTGGTTACTGCCCTGGCATGTTCAGTCACATGTTCCCTACTAGTCCTTTCTTGGAAAACTCACTAAGCAGCTTGCCTAAGTGACACAGTGCAAATTTATTTAGAGCCAATCTAACTTTCACACCACTCATCTGCCTTGTTCACCACCTCCCCGCTGTATTTTGCAATTAAAATCATTACCTGAATCCTATCCATCATGTAGAATTTGCCTGCCTGCAGCTCATATCAGTGACAGCATGCCAGTAGAATTTGGACTGGGGAAGCGAATCGATAGGTGGGATTCACCTGATGTTCTGTTCTGTTAACATATGGCCAGGGGGATAAGAACCCAAATATGGGGATGCCACCATCTCTGAAAAGGGTGTTGTCTAAATTAGTCTTTACTTCTCTTTATGGAGAACAATGTATTGTAGGGCCTAAATCCCCCCCCCCACACACACACACACGCGCGCGCATGCACACACAGATGTGGCTGGGCCAGTCTGCCATCTTGCCAGAATTGTTTATATGATTGGCAGGGCACCTTCTCCACCTTTCCAAGCTGCTGAGGCTGACAAGATGGGAGCAACCCTTGACACCCTCCAACTTTGCACAGCAAAAGACAAACTGTTGTGTTGGACGCTGCTGCTTTGTACTTGAATCACAAATAATGCATTTATTTTAATGTGGAATAGTATCTTATTTCTTTCATTCACATACTTTGGTTTTAGTAGTGTTGAGGAACCTGTGAATCCTTGGTTGACTTATGAAATCCCTTCTTTTTTAAGCTTTGTGACTGGGCTGGTTTTAGGTGTGCTCTTCTCTCTGCCCCCAGCCCCAACAACCCTTTTTTCCTCATCACTCCTCTTTCAGTGAAAGCAAAACACATGTTGTATTTAATGTCATGTCTTGTATCAAATGATGTAAACATTTTATTGTGGTTTTTTTTTTTTTTTTTTGTCCAAAGCTATACTGAGAGAATCATATAGATAAATTGTGTGCTTTAAATGCAGACCAAGTGATGCAATAAAAAGGCACAGAGTCTTAAAAACTGTTGATGGCTCGTGAACTGAGATGTGATGGATGCAGCTCTCCTTGAAAGGTTTACAGTGATGCTGTGGCATCCATGAAGTTTGACTCGCTTATCACAGTGTTAAATTGCATTGCAGGGTTGTGGCTGAAAATGTTAGGTGGTACAATTGGAGGGTAAACCAAATGAACATGATGATAAAGATTTCACAAGACCTCAGTTGTGTCAAGGGATGGCTGTAGCCCACTTTTGCCCTGGAGGGTATCTTTGGGCCAAGAATGCTGAGGTTATTAACCACAGCCAGAAGTGCGGGAGGTAGTACTAGGTCAGGCCTGACCAGTTCAGAAGATACGTACTAGTTGCCCGCTGCAGAAGCAAGCTGCGTGTGCCTCTGATCCCTTGCATGAAGAGGTCTCTGTTGCCTGGGTGCAAGGAACTTACTGGGATAGGTCTTCGCCTTAGGTCATGAAACTCCCAGTTCAAATTCAACGGGTTGCTTGTGTTTGGGATTAAGGGGTTGTTTGGGAGAATGCCACCAAACCTAGTTTTGCTTTATTTAAGTTATTTTTATATTTTAGAATCTTATGTCTTTATAATATTCAGATCCTAGTGTTAAAACAATAGGAAGGTGGTCAGTTTTGAATTGCTTGTGTCCTTGGAAGATGATTTGCCTGCCTTGTGTCTTGTGTGCAACTTTTTTGTCCCATAAACAAGTAAAGAGTTTACTTTCAATCAGTCATAGGCAGCCATGTCTTCTTTGCGTAGTATCTGACCACCATGCAACCTTCCACAGTAATGCTTGGTAAGTATTCACAATGCACAATTGTTTTAAGTGCCTTTAACTTTATTGATTTAAGATGAAAAAGAGGTGAAATATATCTTTTCTTAAAATATATATTTATATAATATAGAATCTTAGTTAACTCAATGTTATATACATTGTATAATAAATAATTATAAAAAGAGAATTTTCAGAATATAACTTTTTAAAAAGGCTGAAAACCCTCGATAGCAGCCTCCCCCAATCTAGTGCCCTCTAAATATCTTGAATTATACCTTCCACCATGCCCATCCAGCATGGACCCAGGATGGCTGGGAATAATGAGAATTGAAATCCAGCACATCTGGAAAGCACCAGGCTGGGAAAGGCTGCTCTACAGCTTTGTAAATAACTTTGGATACAGCAGGTTGAGGGGAGAGGAAGCAGGTGAACGGTGGGGTTTTCTATCCCACACCCACGCCCTCATTTAGACCTGGAATTTCTGGCTTCACTGAGAAAATAATGAAGGGGGAGTTACCATATTTAGAACTATGTCCTCCCTGATCAACTTTCTTTTTGTAAAGTCAGCTTTGTAGTGTGAAGGGGGACAGTCATCCTAAATGTGGGAGAAACAGATGGCCAATGTTCTGCTCTGAAAAAAGTCCCATTGCAGTGCAGATGTGTTGAAAAAATTACCACATTACAGTGCATATCTCCATCTCTTAGCGATGACAGGGACATATAATTTATTTGCATATAATATGTCTCTTCTAGTCATGTGTAATGCTGAGGATTTCTTAACTTTGCCTGAAACATCAGCTATTATCCTTATTTCTTCTTTTAAGAGCAAACTCAGGTAGTGAACTGCCAAGACTGTAGCCGGAAAGGGGTCAATAAGAAGCAAGTATTTGTATGTTTGGGAGAACCACAAGATTTTTGGAAACAAAAAGGAAGCACTTTCTCATCCCTAGAATTCTGTGACCCAAGCCACTGCCTCACATTCAGTTTTTCCAGATGTGAGCTCTATAGAGCAATGGTGTGTGTGTGTGTGTGTGGTAGAGAGCAAGTGAGCAAGAGCGTGCACATGCACAAGAGGGAGGTTGTTCTTTACTCCTGAACCACTGCCAGCACTACAATGGTTTTGTTCTAGGCTGCTTGGAGTATCTGCTGCAGTCTTCTTTTGTTCCCTCTAATACTTACTCCGTTGTATGAGATTGCTGTTTGGAAGTGAACCAGTCTGTCCTTAAACTAGGCAGTGGTTTTCTACTTTATCAGGTGACTCCTTAGAAACACAGAAGTATAAAAGTTTTGTAAATTAAAAATAATGGTGGGGGGAACCAAACAACCAAATGAGAACTGTGAGGTCAGTTGCAGAAATGGAAAACTAAGATCGGGGAGGGAATTGGAGGAAGGCATGGCTGGAACCCTGAACACAGCACTCCAGTTTTAGGGAGCGAGGGTACACTGTAACATTTTGTCTTAGTTTCCACGTGTCCATCTGTTCACTCAACCTGCTGGAAAATGCTGTATCATTTTGGGGTTACATTTTGAAGCAAGGACTGGTTGCAGCTGTTTCATAGCCCCTGCACCCCGGTTCTTCTTGAAATTGCCTGGGTTATAGCAACAGAAATGTATATACACTTAAAATAGAATACACTTAAATATATATATATGTATATATGTATGTATGTATGTATGTAATTTGACTGGGTCACTATTGACCAAAGGTTGACAACAGAAGTAATCTGTTTCACGGGTTTGAAAATTCTGTGAATTTGTGAAGGATATGAGACTCTTCTCTCCTTACCTCCAGCTCCAAAAGTAATGCTGCTTGCATGGGGGGAATGGATAATGGGAAAAATCAGATTGGTTACTTGGGTGTGTATTTGGGGTTTGTGGGTGTAGGTTCACATATTAAGTTATTCACAAAGAGTGGGGCTGTTCATCCATAATGTGAATGGCTGCTACACAGTTATCTTTCTTACCTGTGTCCTGAATTCACATACTCGCAAGGTAACAACTCATGAGTGGTCTGTGCACACCTCCATCTTCCCTACAAATGGCAGGGCATGTCCCATCAGCTAGTACAACTGGCAACCAATTCCACTGTGCATTGCGTCACCTGCCTCCCCCTAGTAGCCTGCACTCTCCACTGAGTGAAGCTGGCTGCTGGTCTTTTTCTGCCACTCTGTAGAGCCCCTGTCTGCTCATTAGATTAGCATGGCTGCCTCTGCAGATGCTGAGCCCTGGCTTTCCTCCCCATGCACACCCTCCTAGCCAATCTCACATGCCACCCCCACATTGATCTGCTCCCCACCTCTTTTCCACTCACTGCCATGCCAGCCTCATGGTGAAGAAGCAGGGCGATGGGTTAGGTGACAGGCAGGGCGGTGCTGGGGTGGCCCAGCATCATGTGTGCCAGGAAGACGGAGTGTTGGGTCGGAGTCAGCACCCTGTCTGCTGGCAACTCAGGCATTGCTAAGCAAACAGGGCAGTGGAAAATGGTAGCTGGAGTGGCTGTAGCCACTCTTGCCACTGAACTCATTGGAAGAAACAGAGAAAGCATGGAAAACTGGTTACACACATAACAAGAAGCAATGCTGAAATGTGGAAACCTTGGAACAAACCGTGGGTCCTCCATGGGGATTCATGGTACCCAAACATGCCATGTTTCACCATGCTTCCATTATTCACTGCATGGCTTGCCGTTATGCATGAATATTGCCAGTGTGTGCAACTGCCAGCTATCACTGGAGTGCTTTGTTTCCCATCACTTTTTCCTGAACCCTGGCTCTTACTCGTCTGCACCTTGCACCTAAGGAAGCGCAGGGAATAACTACAGTGAGCCTCTATCAGTGTTGCCATAGCCTTGCTCTTTCCTTAGGGTTTAAAAATATATTATATTTGGATATGTGCAATAACAACAAAAGTTTGCTCAGACCACCGCAGGAACTGGGTGGCCAAAATCAGCAGCTGCTGCTCAGCCTGTTCAACAGGTAAGAAGTGTGCGAGCAGAACTGGTCCATGTCATGTTGATTTTCAGGTGGGTTCTTCCTTTCCGTTGCCTACTTCTACAAGCGACAGGAAACTGGTTTTCTTCTCAGCATTCCGGTGCCACAGGCTGCAACAGTGGTGTTTTCTGGCAATCGTTCACTTCTATTTTATGCTCCAGCTGTACCAAGGACCTCTTTCTAGAAAAAGGAACCAAGAAAAGAAACACAGTACAATTGCAGCCAAAGCCTTTTTGTGACTTTCTTAGTTCCTTAGTTTTTTGTTTGTTTATAAGCTTTTCTCCTTCAGAAATGCTTTGGGAGTTCCTCTCATTTGTTGCTATGTGTATGCTTGTTTAATTTCATAGCCACTGTGAGGCTGGAACTCAGACTGGAAAGGGGGAAGGAATTTCCATTGAGCATTTTGTCCAATCAAAATGGCCACACTTGCTTGCTTGACAAAAGGAGGCAACTTCAGGGCGCCATTTCAGCCAGGGAAACAATGCCCAGGGAAAGCGTCGCTGCAGCTTGAGCAAGTGCCTCTTATTTAATTTCTATACTGCCCAACAGCCAAAGCTCTCAGGGCAGTTCCCAACAGCGTATTTAGAAGCAGCAGAATCCTGGCTCCAGGAGGATCCAGCATCTTGTGTTCCTTCCCACAAGGCAGGTGGTCACACAGAGCATTGGAGGGACAGGCCAGCTGAAGAGGCTCTGATGAGCCCATTGCCTAGTCCTGTTTCTCGCTCCTTTCCTTCCCACAGAGCAACTGATGGGGGCTGCCCAACATATCTTAGCCACATTCATACTTTACATGTGTTGGTATACACCTTAAAATGTTGCCAGTAAAATTTCTCTCACAAGATTTCCTGTGAAATAAATTATCTGTGATCCTTCAAAAGGCTTAGGTAGCTGTGGTAGTCCTTTAGAAAAATGGAAAAGGCAAAACAGGGTAATACTTTTATTAAGACTATGTCCCCCTGGAAAAAGGGAAAAAATCTTCAGGCCAGTTAATGAAAGCTTCCAATCCTCAGTAAGTGAAGTCATGTAACAAATAGGTTAAAGTCATTCCATGTCTTAGGACCTGCTGAAGGAGAAAGGATGCAGCCTGAGCAAGAAATATCTGGTTAATAATACCAACCCAAACTGAAAGAGTTTTAAAAACAGCCAAAAACAAACCCTTGCTGTGGCTGGCTTTCTGCTAGTGGGCTTAGTGCAAAATAGGAGTGAATGGCTTGCCATTGACAAGGTCTCCCTGCAGCTCTGTGGCCACTTCAGTTCTTTGCATTCAAATCCCTGATCTTTAGTAGCTCTGTATTTTCATGTACAGCATATGGACCATGGGTGCAACAATTGACTCCTCAGCACTCCCCAGCCCTTATAATGCACTTGCTCTGTTCAGGGAGTTCTAGTTAAAAGGTGTCACAACTTCCCCTAGGTTAGCCCAGCTCTGGCCTAGGAGGTTTGTGATGGAGATAACATTGGAACCAAGGACTTCCCATCTTAAGCAGTTTAAATGCTATGTTGCATCAGCTGTTTTTCAATTTAGTTTTGTTACAGGCAGATCCTTCACCTCCTACATACCTTTTTCTTTATTTGCAGGTGTGCACATCATAAACCCGGACGCACTCCTGGCAGCTGACGTAGCAGCACCAGTGGAAGATGCAGTGGCACTTCTCCTTTCTCTTCTCAGTTCTGGTGTTGTGGCCACGGCCACAGCAAAGCAAATCACATCCATCAATGCCATGAGAAGTCACGTTGCACATTCTGTCCCTGGTGCCAAATGAGCCAGTCTCAGGGTTGGGTTCACAGAAGTTGGGCGAGTTCTCATAATAGACCAAATCACGTTCTGTTGGCGGCTTGAAGAGAGCATACTTGGCGCGCAACGTCTCCACCCACCCACGGGATTCCCGGTGTTTTTCCACCACCATCTCTGAAGCACTGTCATACTTGTCCTTCAAGTAGTCACCAATGGCCCGGAAGTCTGGCTGGGCCCACCAACATGTTTTAACCTCACAGCTGCCTGAAAGGCCATGGCACTTGCATTTCAAGTGCATGTGGTCCAAGATAGTCTATCCAGAACAAAACAAAAACATGGAAAATCAGCCTAGATAATAGCGGAGAAGTATTGAAGGAGCCAAGATTATAGTTTAGTGTGCCTGCTAGCCTGTCTCTTTGGACTGTCTCACCCTCTTTGCAGCCTGCCTCACTGATGCAAGGGGCCATCATACTTATTCTCTCTCCACCTCACATCCATTTTAAAACAAGCAGACCAAAAGTCCTCAGGTGGACTATTAAGGCTAGCCATTCAGAGTGTTGCGTTTTGAGTTATGTGATGTGGATCTTTTGAAAGCCTCCTGGAAGTTCTCTATAGCAGCCAACTGCTGTGGCTTGTGACTGAAATGAGCACCTGAATAAAGGTCTGAGATCCAATTTGATTAATTTGTGTCATACAGGCACGTAAGAAATTGAGAGAAGCTTTCCAAGAATTGAGCTTACAACAGTAAAACAAAAGACTTCAAGACAGGTCAAAATCAGATCTCCTTAGCAAGTTAATGAAGATTCAGTCTTGCTATAGATGAGTTGCTAAGATCTTACAAGCAGCAATTTATGTACAAATGAGATAAATATGAGATTTCTGGATTAGAATTTACTTTTAAAATAATATTTTATTGTTTCCTCATGGAAAAAAGCATAACCACATATCACAGAGAGAGAGAAAAATTGTGGTTATATAAATGTCTGCAGGATAAACTTTAGAGAAGCAAGAGAAATAGATATAATCTTGGTTACTCAGTTCTACAAATCCCCAAATTCCTTCCAAGCAATCTTTATGGTTTAGGTACAGCTACATTTTTCTAGTTAATTGCTAAGCTGATTTCTAGCAGAACATAGACAATTCAGATAAATTCCTAGTCAGATTTTAATTTTGAAACTGCAGAGGGCAATTGTTCAAGAATTCAAATATAAATTATAAAGGTGTGATGAATGATCATTTGCCAATAACACTTCAGACAACACCACCAAAAACCTGGTGCAAAACCAAATCTACAGTGAAGGGTTGATTTTATATACTCATTGAATCTTAAGAGTTGTCAGTGTCATGTACTACTGATATAATATTGCATTTCAGATATCCACAATGCAATTTTAAAGAAACATCAGAAAAGACCCACTTCCATATTACGTCTTTCAACTTTTTTTCTGATATATTTGAATATCCAAGTCCATATCCAACAAAACAGAATAAATCATCTCAGGTCATGAGTATCAAATCTGTAGCATCTTGATATTTAGTTTCTCCCCTATTCCTTCTCTAATCCACTATAGGTAATGTTATAGATAAGTTAATAATCTTGGTAATAAAACATTCACTTTGTAGTGGATATATGATATTAATTCAATATTTCTTCAAACTGTTCCTGAATTTGTTAAACAACCGTAAGATAATTTTCCTCAAAGTTCCTTGTTCAAAGAATCAAAGGTGTAGTAAGCTTAAAAGAGTTAAAAATAAACTTTCAGGATAGCCAGCTATTGTTAATCAAATGTTAATTGTCAGGAATTTCAAGCATCGTGCTAACTAGATCTAAATATTCATTTGATGACTCTAACTGGGGTTAATCATGAACAAATTCTGTAGGAATAAGGATCAAACCCACCATTTTCTGTCCTTTGGTCAGCCGTATTCCTTCATTCAGGTGGTCTACATTTTTAAACATTTAGAAGTCTTTTCATATATATGCTTTCGATATTATTTTGTAATCTAAAAAGAAACTATTTAAACATTCCCTTTGAACTTTCTCAAGAGAAACGTTTAGTTTTCTCAATAGAGGTTGTGTAGCTACATTTAATCTCCTGCCTCTGCCACTAGGTTATTTCTGTGGCTGGCTAGTCTGGTGGCCAAACAACCAATCCTCATCCTCCTCTTCCTCAGTAATCTATGTATAGTGCCATGTTTGTGTTGGTTTTGGTTTTGATAAGCACTATGAAGACCAGGAGCCCTTTAGCAGCGGTTACTAGGGACTTGTTCTGCATTTCTTTTTCTGTGGCTAGGTAGGCCTGAGCCATGGTGACAGGGTAAAGGGGATGAATGAGTGACAGAGCTTGCGTAGATAAAGCCAGTAAGTGCAAAGGGTTATTAACTGGTTGCTCCCTAAATAAGACCACCATGAGTCTGGGGTAACTGCATTGCTCAGTTGCCTGGATTTTCTGTTCTTGCACTAGAGGCCTGTCCAGGAATTCAGCCTGCCAGGAGCAAAACCATCTATATATCCACACCATGTTGGTTCACAAAATGGTACAGAAGGGGTCTACTCACTGTTCTTCCAGCTTCGTTATTGTGCCTGTTCATGGCTGAGCGGGCATCTGGGCGGTTTTCTCGGGCATCCGCAAACTCCCGTGAAACAAGCACGCCAAAGTCAGCATCCTCACTGCAGCCTCCCCACTTCCATCCTTCACCAGGTGGGCCCTTGTGGTGTGAGTCGCAGCCACAGATGGTGGAAGTGCCTTCTGCACAGGAACGTGTGACAGCAAAGGCCACCCCTGCTGAGGCAATGGCGTGCACAAAGGCAGATTCCCGTGTAGCTGCAAATGAAGGTTACGGGAAGAAAAGCTGCAGTTACCTGCAGATCTTGTCAGCTGCCTTGGTTCCATGCAAGATATAGGATATACAAGGCAGGACATAAATATGATTGTGATTATTTTGATAGCAGTGAAACAACCTTCCTTCTACCATCTAAGTAACTATGGGTCTAGCATTTGAAAGGTGAGGTCCACAATTCCAAGGCCCACTGTGGTCTCTTGCAGTCAGTCAAGGGCAACTACATGCCTCTGCCTCTTCTTTTCAGAACAGCTTTCCGGACTATGATCTGCAGAAGCTTAAGTGGCTAAAATAACTGACTTCTTAAAGGAGGCTGCCTGCTATGTCTCCCAGCGATTTCATTTTTCAGCATTGCCTTCCAATCAGTCTTGACTGGGGGCAGATCCTTCTGCCATGATCATTCAGTCACTCCCCATTCAAATATGCAACAGAATTAGACTGAGATTTCTTAAGGTTTGGCTGCTGCTGCTATTTTTCATGTTGGTGGTATTTCTATTTTTAAAAACTGAAATAATTGTCAAATGTCATAGGTTAAAGAGCCTATATATAAAGAATGATGTAAAAGAGCCCACAAAAGCCTCTGGCTCATGCCTTGGGCAGTGCCATCTAGTTTTCATCTCTTCCTCAGATTGGCTTTTGACAAGCAGTTTAGCATTACAGCTGAACTCTTGTAAACTACAGTTAACCTTGGGTATAGTTAGTTGAAACAAGCCAAATTTATAAAGTTCTGGTTTGAATTTGGTTTGCTTTAAACAGACCATTTTTTACTATGGTGAGTTCGCCAAACGGGTATCCTTCAAGGTGTTTTAGACTTTAGTGCCCATTTTCCCCAACCAGCATGGCCAATGCTTAAGAATGCTGGGCCTTGTGATCTAAAAGATCTGGGAGGCACCAGGCAGGGGAATAAGTTATGGTCTGTCATGATGTCTGTGCTGAGCCAATACGTTCATTTTCTCCATTGTATGAAACATTGTAA
Organism: Varanus komodoensis; assembly: GCF_004798865.1. Taxonomy (NCBI): domain Eukaryota; kingdom Metazoa; phylum Chordata; class Lepidosauria; order Squamata; family Varanidae; genus Varanus; species Varanus komodoensis. The sequence goes on from NW_025336088.1 coordinate 697,887, forward strand.
ACTTCCTCGAAAATTTTTTATTGAAAAGTGGGATGGAATGTCTGTTGGCCTCCGTAGAGGCCTGGCCAGAAATGCAGGGTGTGGGCTCCTCTGAGTGAGGATAAGCAGCTCTAGTTTCTCTTGCCAACTCTAAAAGCAGCCATTTTTTCAACTCCAAAAAGGTGGCCTGCACCTCCAGGAGAAATTCAGGACACGCTGAAAACGCTGGGCCAGTGTGGTTCCCTGCTGGGATGCTGTCTTAAAATCTGGTGACCCAGGGTGTAAAACTAAACTCTGAGAGGGCGGCCATCTCAGGATTACTACCTTGGAACCAGCTGAGCGCTCCGAAGGTCTGTGAAAAGCCCGCCTGAAAAAGCACCCCCCCGCACTTTGCCCCTCTCCCAGGCATGGAATTATTTGGTGGCTGAAAGTTAGGAGTGGGGGTTGGAGTTGCTGCGGAGAGATTTTCCCGTGATAGAAGAGAAGTTCCCAGAAGCAGCGAAGGGGCTGGGGGGGATTAGGGGCTCCTGACAGAGCTTCACTGTAATTGTCTGCGATCCAAGCCCTGTTACCTGCTGGGACACTCCATTTGCCATTGTCTGCGGAGTGTCACACTGTATTACCCACATAATGTGGAGTGTTTCCGCCGGGCCCAGCAGTACCCACGCTGGCATTCCCCGCAGCCACCCCTTGGCAACGGGGCTCGCATTCACCCTGCGCGGAGCCCACCAGTCAGGCTCGGAAATCTCTATTGAGGGCTCTGACGCTGGTCCTCCCTCCTGGGCTCCGAGTGGCAAAAGGGCGTGCGAATGGCGCGGGGCTGTGAAACAGTTCAAGGTCTGCAATGATATCCCTTGCCCTGGCGCACAGTGGGGATTGACGCTGAGCTCTTTTCTCCCGAACATAAGCTCATTTTCTCTCCCTCCCCACCACCCGCACTGCCTTTAAATCTCTTGCGTTTATATCCAGTCTCCTCTTTAAATGCAAATTTGTCATCTGTGTCACTGCTAAAAACCACCGCTGGGTTATCACAATGCTTATGTAGGCCATTTTTCAGCCCGCAGAGCTGGGGTCTCATTCGCCTAAAGCAGAAGAGCCCCGAAGATACCGATTTTGTCATGCATAGGTGGTAGCACTTTGCAACTTTTCCACTGACCCTTTAACCCCACTCTGAGCCATGAGGCCCACCTTTCATTGGAAAACAAAAACAAAAAGCAAAAGCTTTCCGCCTTCTCCTTCCTGTATTTGGCCTCGGCCTTCCTGTGTCTGAGCTGCACTACTTCAAACTGTAGGAGCAGGTTCACAAACCTGAATGTTCTATACAAAGAAGTTCTTGCATAGAGAGCAAGGTTCCTTGTCCGGCTTTCCAACATCCTGATTTTCTTTGGTTAAAGACTTTTTTTGCATGGAGGAGTATACACTTGTACAAGCCCCCACCTCCCTTCTGAGGTGGTACAGTCCAGACCCAAGTTTATCCTCAAGTGCAACGAGATCTTTCTCCCATAGTTGGCTCCCTTTAGAATACAGGTTAGGCTTAAATTGAAGAAAGTAGGGGAAAACACTAGGTCACTCAGGTATGACCTAAATCATATCCCTCATGAATAGAGGTGACAAATAGATTTAAGGAATTAGATCTGATAGACAGAGTGCCTGAAGAACTATGGACGGAGGTTAACAACATTGTACAAGAGGTAGCAACTAAAAACATCCCAAAGAAAAAAAATGCGAGAAAGCAAAATGGCTGTCTGAAGAAGCTTTACAAATAGCTGAGGAAAGAAGGGAAGCGAAAGGCAAGGGAGAAAGAGAAAGATACACCCAATTGAATGCAGAATTCCAGAGAATAGCTAGAAGAGATGATAATGCTTTCTTAAATGCTTTCTTAAATGAAGAAATAGAAGAGAACAAAAGAACAGGGAGGACCAGAGAACTCATCAAGAAAATTGGAGATATGAAGGGAACGTTTCATGCAAAGATGGGCATGATAAAGGACTAAAATGGCAGGGACGTAACAGAGGCAGAAGGGATTAAGAAGAGGTGGCAAGATTACACAGAGGAACTATACAAGAAAGAGCTTAACGTCCCTGATAACTAACCACGATGGGGTGGTCACTGACCTCGAGCCGGACATCCTGGAATGTGAAGTCAAATGGGCCTTAGGAAGTCTGAGCAACAACAAAGCTAGCAGAGGTGACAGTAGTCCAGCTGAGCTATTCAAAATCTTAAAAGACAATGCAATAAAAGTGCTACACTCAATATGCCAGCAAATTTGGAAAACTCAACAGTGGCCACAGGATTGGAAAAAGTCAGTCTACATTCCGGTCCCAAAGAAGGGCAATGCCAAAGAATGTTCAAACTACCGCACCATTGCACTCATTTCACATGCTAGCAAAGTGATGCTCAAAATCCTACAAGCTAGGCTCCAGCAGTATGTGGACCGAGAACTACCAGAAGTACAGGCAGGATTTTGAAGAGGTAGAGGAATTAGAGATCAAATTGCCAACATACACTGGATCATGGAGAAAGCTAGGGAGTTCCAGAAAAACATCTGCTTCATTGACTATGCTAAAGCCTTTGATTGTGTGGATCACAACAAATTGTGGCAAGTTCTTAAAGAGACGGGAGTACCAGAGCATCTTATTTGTCTCTTGAGAAACCTATATGCAGGTTAAGAAACCACTGAGAACTGGACATGGAACCACTGATTGGTTCAAAAGTGAGAAAGGAGTTTGGCTAGGCTGTATACCGTCGCCCTGCCTATTTAACTTAAATGCAGAGCACATCATGAGAAAGGCGGGGCTAGATGAATCACAAGTTGGAATTAAAATTGCTGGGAGAAATATTAACAACCTCAGATATGCAGATGATACCACTCTCATGGCAGAAAGTGAAGAGGAACTAAAGAGCCTCTTGATGCGGGTGAAGGAGGAGAGTGCAAAAGTTGGCTTGAAACTCAACATTAAGAAAACTAAGATCATGGCATCTGGTCCTCTCACTTCCTGGCAAATAGATGGGGAAGAAATGGAGGTAGTGACAGATTTTATTTTCCTGGGCTCCAAGATCACTTTTGATGGGGACTGCAGCCATGAAATTAAAAGACGCTTGTTCCTGGGGAGGAAAGCTCTGGCAAATCTAGACAGCACTCTAAAACGCAGAGACATCACCCTGCCAACAAAATTGCATATAGTTAAGGCTACTGTTTTCCCAGTTGCAATGTGTGGCTGTGAAAGTTGGAGCATAAGGAAGGCTGAGCACCAGAGAACTGAGGCCTTTGAATTGTGGTGCTGGAGGAGAGCCCTGCAAGCCCCTTGGACCGCAAGGCGATCAAACTGGTCAGTCCTAGAGGAGATCAACCCTGACTGCTCTTTAGAAGGCCTGATACTGAAGATGAAACTCAAATACTTTGGCCGCCTAATGAGAAGGAAGGACTCCCTGGAGCCTAATGCTGGGAACAATAGATGGCAAAAGAAGAAGGGGACGGCAGAGGATGAGGTGGCTAGATGGAGTCACTGAAGCAGTTGGTGTGAGCTTAAGTGGACTCCGGGGGATGGTAGA